>NC_133871.1:5822077-6353203 GCF_044706935.1 Curcuma longa
TTCACGAGAACCGTCGGATCTTGTCTCTTCTCATCTGTTCGCCGTTGATACGAGCAAGCATGTCGTCGCATCACGACTTCTGCTTTACAAGGAGAACCACTCCGCCGGCGAAGTCAAACTTCACATCGACGCCGGGGAAGACGCACAATTCGCGATGCGGTGCGCTGCAATCAGCTGCGTCGCCGTCCTCCTCCTTTGTGACGCTCTCCTCGACGCAGTTCGTTTTCGTCTTCGCCAACGAACACATCCGAATCGTCTTCTGCCTCCGCGGCCCCTAGTGAAGAATCAGAGGGAACCGAGGGATCCAACGAGTGGGATGAGTTCGGCGACTCGGAGTCGATTCCGGACGTCGACTACGACCAAGGATCGTGGCTCCCTTTCCTCGAGTCGCCCTCTCTTCCGGATGACCCGTCGTCTGATGCCCGTGAAGTCCAATATGCATCCGGAGTCCGTAACATGATCTCCGCCGCGTCCTCTGGTGACCTTTCCGACATGGAGGCCGCCGCCGCCGAAATCGAAGCCTCTGCCTCCCGAGGCTACCCGCACGCGCAATCCGCCCTCGGTTTTCTCTGTGGCACCGGTCTCATGCGTGCCCACAGCCGCTCCAAGTCCTTCCTCTACCACCACTTTGCGGCTGAGGGTGGCAATCTGCAGTCCAAGATGGTTCTCGCCTACAACTATTTACGGCAAGAGGTGATTCCTAATCTGATTCTCCTTTTTTCCCCTCTTTCACCACTCTCTGACTTTTCTGATTCTTCTATGTTGAATTGTTCCTTTTGTATACAGGTGCATGAGAAAGCGCTGGTGCTTTATTCCGAACTTGCAGAGGCAGCGATCAGGAGCTTCTTGATATTGAAGGAGTCGCCTGTGATAGAACACATCCGGATCCACAGCGGTACCGAGGAGAACAAGGAGGATTTAAGGAAGTCAAGAGGGGAAGCGGATGTGAAGTTCCAAATCACGGAGTATCAGGCATTGAAGGGTGATTCTGCTGCCATGTACCAGATTGGCTTGTTGTATTACTATGGGTTGAGGGGAGTTAAGACAGACCTCACTAGGGCTTTGCATTGGTTTTCAAAGGCCGTGGAGAAGCAAAATCCAAGAGCAATGGAATTGCTTGGAGAGATGTATGCCAGAGGGGCTGGAGTGGAGAGGAATTATACCAATGCCTTCAAATGGCTCTCTCTTGCATCCAAGCATAAGTATTACTCAGCATATAATGGCTTGGGATACCTCTACGTTAAAGGTTATGGTGTAGAGAAAAAGAACTACACTAAGGTGAAGCCTGATCCTTCATATTTTAACTCGCATAAGTTCCTACCTTCCATTTCATTACTTAATTCAGGAGTTGAGATTGTCACAATACTTTAGTATATAAACTGAAATATCATGAACATATACTGAACCAAAAATTGATATTTAAGTTATTTGAAATTGTGAAAATCCTTCTGGATTTATATTGTATCTATATTAAGGTTTACTGGTTGCAGAGATCTCTAAAGTTTATGCCTCCGTGATATAAGTCTAACTGTTTCAAGCAATCACTTTCTGGAAGTCCCATTCAGATAGCTTCTATTTCCTGTTGGAACTCTTGACCTCTAGTCCTTGACATCCCACTCTGTTGCTAGTGTAGTACGATCTATGTTGCTTGATTTCTCATAGTTTCCATACAAACAGGGGTTTGAGATTACATGAAATTCAAAGTAATTTTCTTACTAGAAATTTGGAAGTAAGAATGACTCATAAATATGGTGAGCAGTCTAATAATCTAACGAAAATAAATACAATGTTAGTTTTCTGTGCAGTTTCATTTGTCAACATTAAATTGACTACCAGACAGCTTATAGAAGAATGGATGGATGATATTCATTTTTTATTGTTTCAGATTAGTCATTGCAAAAAGATTTCCTGCATGCTAAGGCATTGAAAATTTTGCCAAGATCTTGGTTTTGAATCCTTTCGTCCTTTCACATATCTTGCCAAAAAAAAGAAGGTTCAAGTTTGATAGATTAACTATAAGAGAACCATCAGCATATATTTAAAACATTAACATCCTTAGCATATGAAATTGATTATTCATATTTGAGATCAGTTTCCTTCTGTCACAAGCAGAGCCAAGACCCTAAGCTCAGTGGGGTCAGTTTTGTCTCTGCTACCTCTGGTCAGTTTAACCCCTAGTCTTTAGTAAATTATAGACCTTTAATATATTGAGATTTTTGTTATTTGCAAAATCAATTCTATGGTCATGATTCAAATCTTAATTTTCACCTCCAGGCAAGAGAGTATTTCGAAAAAGCTGCTGAAAATAAGGTGCCTGATGGATTCTATAACCTAGGCGTTCTGTATCTCAAGGGTATTGGTGTGAAGAGGAATATAACAAAAGCATGCGCATTACTTCTTGTTGCAGCTGATACTGGTCAACCAAAGGCCATCTACCTAGTTGCAAGGTTATCTCAGAAAGGCATAGGCTTTAAGAAGGATCTCCATATGGTATTCTTTTAGATTCTTTTTTTATTTTGCTATTTTTATTTAGCCATGTTTCTTTTTATATATCAAATGGGTTGTAGGTTGTCTGCCACTACCTCCTTGAATGAAGGTTGAAAGGCCACTCAACCTTTATTCATTTTCTTGGCTTCGGCTGTTTGCTTTTCTCCTTCTGTCTTTCCTATCCCTATTGGGGAACTCAGGATAACTACCAACAGAGATTCAAGCAAACTTGCAGGACAGCTAAGGAAAGCAAGACCATGAAGATCAAGACCCATGGAGCTATATTAACTAAGGCAATTGTGTAGTTTAGTTATCTTATATGTCCCAAGCACGTAATATAAATTAAACTTGAACCATTCCCATGAACAGTAGCATAAGTCATTCTATGCTTATTTTGTTGATCTTTGAATTCAGTCTCCAGAACAAACTAAGGCACGGGCAAAAGCATATTTGTTACATGAGTCCTGAACTCGACTCTAGATCTTTAAATGCCCATGAACTCTAATGTCTTCTCTTGGAAATCTAATATAAGCCACAGCGGCAGTTTATCCTATGTTTGAGTGAAAGTGAATGGTTACATACCATGAACGACAAGTGTCTAGTTTGACACAATAATTCTTCAATAGATCTATTTGCTAAGCTGAAGCTAGTTTACATTGTAACTTGAATAATCCACATCTCCTTACTAGATTATACTTGTCCTAATGCTTGATTAAGAATGAGAAAGATTCACTTGCTAACAGAATGCTTACAAGCTATGAGAGGTTGTGCTCAAACATTCCAGCTGACACTTTAAAACTTGGTGATTACTTCTGCTGTTTGCTGGTTGTTTAATGAGCTACTTTATTTATCTATTTTTGATTTTACATTATCCTTCTGCAATTCTATTCAATGCTATCATAGGTGATAAAGCATAAAAGGAATTTCATCATCAACTTCAGCATGAACTCCATTCTTTGTATCAGCCTTCTTAATAAGCAATAGGCTATTCTCTCAAACTGAGCTGACCGATTTGGTGAAAATTCTATATGTCATTTCAAGTGCCAAATTTTTAGCTTAGGAGAGAAAGAGAACCTTCAGCCACCTTGTAATTTTATTTTGTTGTATATTTTCTCTTTTCTTCATTTAAAAATGGTGTAGGAAACTTCTGTTTATTTCAATCAGCAATTAAAATATACTCTTAGTAGAGTTTTTTAAGCGTCTAAATTTACTTGTCTCCAAGTAGATCAGAAGAAGCTTGTAGGATCGCCTTCCTAATTCTTTTCCTCCCCCACAATTTCACTTAACCTCCATGCAGAATTTCTTTTGCCATAATTTCCCCAAGTTAAAAAATGAATGGAGATATTTTATTCTAGATAAATGGTGTTAGTAATTAACAGACAGTTGTTTATTGCTATGGAATTCTGATCCCATGTCTGTTTGCATTATACTTGTCCACTATTTATTAGATTTAGTCATAAAAAGACGGTTACTGGACTAATGACATGACCCATTCATCTTGTTTTATCATAAATTAAACTAGGAGTGGAAACTCACTAGAATTGGAGTGCCTTTTAGATAGGGTGACTCATCTGAAGGAACTTAACAGAATTAAATTGCTTTCAACTTGACATCATGATCCTTGACCAAGTAAAGGTGGCAATTTAAGTGGCAAGTTATCTTATAGCAGCTCTCTATGCTTTTTCAATGACATTGTGGTCTTCTTGAAAAGATCTATCAATCATTTTATTGTCTTGATGCAGGCCACACTTCTCTACAAGGCAGTGGCAGAAAGGGGACCTTGGAGCTCCCTGTTAAGATCAGCTCTTGAGTCATATCTTAAAGGTGATGTAGGGAAATCACTTTTGTTGTATTCGAGAATGGCAGAGCTAGGATATGAAGTGGCACAAAGCAATGCAGCTTGGATCCTTGATAAATACAGGGAACAAAGTATTTGCATGGGTGAATCTGGCTTTTGTTCAGATGCAGAAAGGCATACCCGTTCACACTCATTTTGGTGGCAGGCATCAGAGCAGGGGAACGAACATGCAGCTTTGTTGATTGGCGACGCATACTACTATGGCCGGGTAATCACCTTTTGACGATGACTTAAAAGAGTTAAGAGTATTTGGCTAATTTGTACAAATATCAAACCTTTTTTCTAAACTAATTGTGGGTAAAATTACATAATCTTGGCGAGGTGTGCTTTCCCAAACCATTTTTGAGGGCCAAAGCACATTGGCAGTCAATTAAGATGATTGACAAATTCTTGTCCAAAGAGCTTTTACTTGAACCATTGTATTCCCAAACTAAATTTTCTAAATCTATAATTTTGAGATTCTTGAAAGAATTAATATAAAAATTAATAATATTGAATATTGATATATGCACTTAGATGACCAATAATATTTTGACATGCACTTAGATGATAAATAAATGCTTCATAGACGATATGAAACTATGATAAATATACACATCAAATAAGGAAGAGGAACAGAAAAAAAGACTTGATTAAGAATAATAAAATAAGACAAAATTTATTTAAATATAAATAGTGATATAATAGGGGATATAGGTTAATGACGTAGAAGGATCTATATAACTGACCCCATCTAGTGGGATAAGACTTGGTGGTTGTTGTTGTATTGAATATTGATATAACATAATATAATATTAGATATTCAATAATTTAACATTTATGTAATATTATTTTAACACTTATAAAAAATAAAAAGTATAAAATTTAAAATATTATTCAATAAAAAGAAATGCCATTATTTAATAATATAAGAATCAATGAAGTAATATTTTAGATGATTAGACCATTTCGCTGTGACTAATTTGCTTCTTATGTGAGTTGGTTTTGAGGTGTGACAATAAAATATTAAGTAAAATATAAATTATTATTATCATCAAAGTATATATTTAAAAATAAACTCAAATGGGGCAGGGTGAGACATAAAATTTCTACTCTATACCTGCCTCCACACTGCATATGTAGTTATTTATTTTTCCAATCCCAAAAAAGTGAAATCCGCCACCTTTTGACCCCACATGGTCGGCCCCACGATCATCTGTTTACATTATGAGGTGAGGTAAATTCAATGGCAGACCTTCATAGGACATAACAAATTGTCTTCCCTAGATAGGAGACTTAAAATTCTATTATATATATAGAGATTGATAAATTTAGTTCTTTATAAAATCAAATTAGAATATTGATATATGAAAATTGATCCCACTATTATGTCATAACTTGTTTTTATCCTAGTCAATTCACTGTCTAGGTCTATTTTTTTTTATAGTGTATTTAGGCTCTGAAATTCTTATTTCGTTTATTACCCATCTTTGTCAGATGGTATTCCTTTACAGTTTACACAATTAGGCACATGCAATATCCACAATCGAATGCATTAGAATTAGGGAATTTGACGGTGAATTTTGATATTGGGTGATTTTAATTTGTATCTTTTATCTAAATAGGCTTGGTAGAGAGTGAGACTTTTGCCTGATTTTTTCTGCATGTCATTTTTTGATTTTGCATATACCTATTGTGGTACTTAGCCTCAGATTACAGATATTAATCCTGAGGTGATCTTGAATTGCAATTTCTCATGTTCATTATCCATCTTTTCAGATAACAAGACATTTTTGTATTGAAACATTTGTTTTCTGTGTAGTATATTTTATATAGGAAATTAATTACAATTAAGCTTGCAATTTGATTTTTTTGGGTATAGTTGCTCCGTCCATTTTGACCATGGAAAATAATCTCTCATTGCTAGTGAATTTTCTATGTCAGGGAACAAATAGAGACTTTGAACGTGCTGCTGAAGCATACATGCATGCTCGGTCGCAATCCAATGCACAAGCCATGTTCAATCTGGGATACATGCATGAGCATGGTCATGGACTTCCTCTTGATCTTCATCTAGCTAAAAGGTACTACGATCAGGCCCTTGAGAATGATGCAGCTGCCGTGATGCCTGTTAAACTAGCACTTATGAGCTTGTGGATAAGGATGAACTATGCTGACAGTTTCATGGTGAGGTTCCTCTATTCTCTTAATCAACTATCAATCTATGAAGTGATCACATATATGTGTTGCTTCTAGGTTGTAGGTTCCTCTATTGTTTCTCTATAAAGATTATCTTTATGTTCATATTTATTTGCTGAAACTGAAAGGCCTTTTCTGATTCTGTTACTTGAGCCTTTTCTTTTCATTGACTTGGTACTCAAATTTTGTAGTCAGAATTTTGGAAGCATTACCTAAAATTTAATAAGCAAAACATAGATTGTGGTTCATAATTAATTGATGAAGAAAAGCACATTACAGCTATCTCCTTATTTCCACATTTTGCGATTTGTTCATGTTGCTTTCTTCACAATGTTCTTATGTCTGTGATATAAACACCTGCACATGCATTTGAATTCTTGCCAGAGAGGAAAATGGCTCATTTAAATCTACCATTTTTTTTAAAATTTCCATTGAGGTCCTGAAATATAACACAGCCCTCTTGACTATTTGAGGGCTTAAAGAGGAAGACCAAATTGGTGGCTAGCAAAAGTTGAGTTAAATGTAAATGTTCCTAGGCTTGTATACTGAAAAGTTGGAAGGAGTTTTTTATAGCCAACCCTTCTGTCTTCATCTTCATAGTTTAATTTTTATTATTATATATTTTTTCTGTTGATGGTAACTCTCTTCCTTATGATTACTTATTTCTAAGTTTCAGGTTAAGGTGATTGATTCACTCCCGGAGTTGTTCCCAAAATTAGAGTTATGGGTGGACGAGGTGCTCATGGATGAAGGAAATGCAACGATATTAACTCTTTTTGCTTGTCTCCTTGCTGTACTTTATCTCCGAGAACGCCAGAGGCGACAAGCCGTGCCTATTGTGCCTCCACATCAACCAGATATTGCGCTTAACTAGGAGCCTGAAAAATATTTACTGGGATTCAATTAAGTCAAGTGAAAAGCATAGATGATAGGAGAACCTTGGGTACTATGAAAATCTTAGAATCACATATCACAAGATCTCTTCCTTTTCCTCCTTATTTGATTTTATCTTGAGACTGTAAATATTCTCCTTGACAGTGGAAGTTTTTTGCCTGAGTTATGTATCATTTACTATTTGTTAATTGCATGAGAATTATGATATTCACCAAAATTGCCATATTGTTGATTGTTAAGCATGATAAAACTAAAACTGAGGGGGGTTTTTCTTTACAATTTGCTCTGACAATATAAGATATGGTTATGAATTATAAATATTTATTGTTGACTTTTTGATACTTTTAAATTTATCAGGATCGCCGCCGCCGCCGCTGCCACCGCAATAAAGTAGCCTGAAACAGAGATCTACCTTCTTCCGGGCAGAGTCTCCGACGAGCTAAGTAGCTGACAAGGCACGCCTCTCTTTGGATGCCCGTGATGAGAACACGACAAGAGTCCTCTGTTTCCCTTCTCCACGGAGACCCCGCAACAGACTGTGGCTACCTCCAACACTCACGTACTCCGTTCGATTATTGTTGAACGTAGAGACGAAACAGAGTGGCCAAGTCCCACGCTGAAGACGACGAAACGCATGTGACTCTTCTTCCGGTCGCTATGCCTATCTTCTTTCTTGTTCCTCCTCCTCAGCCACTTGATCACTGGCTCGTTGAGAGATGGGGAGACAGAGGGATCTCTTGAGGTTGATCTTATGGCTCGTCCTGTGCTGTTGCAGCGCCCTCGCCGGCGAGAAAGGGACCTACATCGTGCACATGGCCAAGTCCCAGTTGCCCCCCGGCTTCGCCGCCCACCGCCACTGGTATGACGCCTCCTTGCGCTCCGTCTCCGACTCCGCCGACGCCATTTACTACTACGACACCGTCGCCCATGGCTTCGCCGCCCGCCTCACCCCTGCCGAGGCCCGCTCCCTCTCCCGCCGCCACGGCGTGCTCTCCGTCACCCCCGAGACCCGGTACGAGCTCCACACCACGCGGACCCCCGAGTTCCTCGGCATTGCCGAAGCTAACGGGTTCCTCGACGTGGATAGCCCGATCGGCGACGACGTTGTGGTTGGCGTTCTCGACACGGGGGTGTGGCCCGAGCGGCGGAGCTTCGATGATGCCGGGCTCGGGCCGGTCCCGGCGAGCTGGAAGGGCGAGTGCGAGGACAGTGAGGATTTCCCGGCCGTCAACTGCAACCGCAAGCTCGTCGGTGCCCGGTCGTTCTTTTGGGGTTACAAGGCAAGCGTGGGCACGATGGAGGAATCCAAGGAGACCAGGTCCCCGAGAGACCATGACGGCCACGGCACCCACACCGCCTCCACCGTCGCGGGCGCTGCCGTACCGGACGCCAGCTTCTTCGGTTTCGCCGCCGGCACCGCCCGTGGAATGTCGCCCCGCTCTCGCGTCGCCGTATACAAGGTCTGCTGGCTGGGCGGGTGCTTCGGCTCCGACATACTCGCCGGCATAGACAAGGCGGTGGAGGACGGTTGCGGCGTCCTCTCGCTGTCCTTGGGTGGGAAGATGGTGGATTATTTCCGAGACACCGCTGCCATTGGTGCCTTTGGAGCCACGGAGAAGGGCGTCTTCGTCTCGTGCTCCGCCGGGAACGCAGGCCCCGTGCCGTCTAGCCTCTCCAACGTAGCCCCTTGGATCACCACCGTCGGCGCCGGCACTCTCGACCGCGACTTCCCGTCGTATGTCATGCTGGGAAACGGGGAGAATTACACCGGAGTCACTCTATACAGAGGACCTTCCCTGCCGCCGTCGCCGACCCTGCCATTGATCTACGCCGCGAACGCCAGCGACGCTATCAGTAATGGAAACCTCTGCTTGCCGGGGACACTCTTGCCAGAGAAAGTAGCTGGGAAAATCGTTGTTTGCGACCGAGGGATCAACCCCCGGGTCCAAAAAGGATACGTGGTTCGCGAGGCTGGCGGAGCCGGCATGGTCCTCGCCAACTCGCCAGGCAAGGGGGAAGAACTTGTCGCCGACGCGCACCTCCTTCCCGCAGCAGGAACAGGAGAAAAGGCCGGAAACGCCATTAAGGCCTACCTTTTATCGGACCCGAACCCGACGGCGACCATAATTTTCGGCGGGACCAAGGTCGGGGTCCAGCCATCGCCGGTGGTGGCCGCTTTCTCCTCCCGCGGACCGAATACGGTCACGAGAGGCGTCCTCAAGCCCGACATCATCGCGCCTGGGGTCAACATCCTTGCTGCGTGGACGGACGCGGTCGGTCCGACAGGGCTCGCGGTGGACTCCCGGCGAGCGGAGTTCAACATCATCTCCGGGACGTCGATGTCGTGCCCGCACGTGAGCGGACTGGCGGCGTTCCTCAAGGGAGCGCACCCGGAGTGGAGCCCCGCTGCCATCAGGTCCGCCCTCATGACCACCGCCTACTCCGCCTACGCCGGAGGCGACTCCCTCCTCGACGCGGCCTCGGGCCGCGCCGCCACGCCGTTCGACCTTGGAGCTGGGCACGTGGACCCCCGAAGGGCAATGGACCCAGGGCTCGTCTACGACCTCACCGCCGAAGACTACATCGACTTCCTCTGCGCCTTGAACTACTCGGCCTTCCGGCTGGCGATCCTCACCAGGAGAAGCGACTTCGCGTGCGACGCCGCGCGGGCCTACGCGGTGGAGGAGCTCAACTACCCATCCTTCGCGGTCACGTTCCCTTCGAGCGGCGGGGAAGCTTCGGTAACGAAACACAGGAGGACACTGACGAACGTCGGCGAACCGGGCACGTACAAGGTCACGGTGAGGTCGTTGGCTGGGGCGGCGGCGGAGGGAGTGAAGGTAGAGGTGGAGCCAGAGGAGCTTATCTTCGGTGTTACGGGGGAGAAGAGAAACTACACGGTGAGCTTCTCCGCGGCGGCGCAGCCTCAGGGATCGTCGGGGTTCGGACGGCTCGAGTGGTCGGACGGGAAGCACATTGTATCGAGTCCGGTCGTCTTCATGTGGGCTTGAAATGATTCTTAACAATTTCACATCGCTATCACCTGACCTCTTAATTAACGGATTAATAATATATCTAACGGATTTAAAAAAGATTAATTTAATTGGGCACTTCTATTAAACAACTCTCTATTATATTTTTTATCTTAAATAATATTTATATTTCCGTCTTATTATAATAATTATAAAAATAGTTATTATAATATATTAAATAAACTGATTTAATTTGATAAACATACAATACAGTGAATGTTTATATATATAAATTTTTAAAAATCAATTTAATAAAATTATTTAAAATAGTTGTAATAGCTGCTAAATAGTTGAAATAAAAAATATAATGGGTGTTATTTTATTGTTTTTTAAAAAAGGGATGCTTTTTTATGAAAATAATTAGCGTCGATAATTTTAATCCTTTTGTAATTAATCATACATGGGGGCGCTGTTTTGATAATTTTCCCAAGAAGAATCTCGTACCGTCCGCTTCCCAAACTCGCGTTTTCCTGTCTTATCCACTCCACTCATCGTGCTCTCAGCGGCGACTCCTTCGATTCCCTTCTCCCATGGCAGGGACCTTCCCCTCCGGTGGCCTCTCGGCGTCCTCCTTCGCGACTACGGACCGTCGTCTGTGCCGCTGGTCTGCTGTCTCCGTCGCCTTCGTTTCCACCCGGCCAGCCGCGCCGGTGCCATTCGTTCGAGCGGCCTTCTCCTCCAAACCTGGCGCTGCAGCGGGAGTGAGGCCCGCAAAGGGCATCACCAAGCCCCGTCCTGTCTCTCCTGCCATGCAGGCGCTTGTCGGCGTGCCGGAAATCCCCCGCACCCAAGCCCTCAAGCTCATTTGGGCTTACATCAAGGAGCACAACCTTCAGGTTGCTACTGCCCTTCTTTTTGCCTTCCCTACGTACTTTACGAAAATCGTAGTTGTGTTTCGTGTTAGCGTCTTAGCTGAAGGTGTCCTTGATCTGACTATACACTTCTGTTCTAGCCGTGCTGATACAGATTAAGCATGCTTTTTTTTTTCTGTGATTTGTTATGTGTTTCCTGAACAAGTTATATCTGAGGTTGCACTAGACAGGCACAGAATAACTTAGTATTTTATTAGTAGTCTTAGATCCATGCATGATATGCTAATTTTCTGAGTTGAGAGCACTCCAACATCACTTGTTGGTATCATCTCTACTGAATAGCACAAAGAGACTTAGATGATAGGATTGCAAACATACAAAGAAACTTGGAGAAGCTGCGGCTGTCACCATGTGCCAAAGCCATTTTAATCATTCCTATACATGTTTTAATATTGGTAGAAAAAACAAGCAAAATCTTACATTACACTTTCCTTGAAGACCAAAGCTTTCCTGGTAGGAAAAAAATTCCCTTTGCTATAATGCAGCCCAAGGTGATGTCATGGCATTTGCATACTTCCCTATATTAGGTGTATTATGCTTGGGAGAGCATGACAGTTATGTGCCTGTGAGCAGGGGCCAATCTCATTGAGAGACCATCAATAATATCTTTATGCACTTGCTTTTTAAACACAGTGGTCATTCTTGTTCTCTGTTATGAAGTTATGTTTTTTATGTCCATTCTCTTAACTTGTAAGTTGAATCCTGTAGGACTTTGAAAGAAAATGCTTTTGTCAAGTGGCAAATTTCTCATAGTAAAAGTTTGGAGGGATGTTCTGATAGATTATATTTCCTTTGATAGGGTGAGGGAGTTATATAGCATTTTTCTGAAAGTCGGATGTGCGAGTGTAACAACATTCTTGAGATCTGAATGTGAAAAGAGGTGTTGATATATAAATGAACAATGCTACGTTGATTATCAGAGGAAGGATAGTACTGCTGCAAGAACTTTCTTGTGCTAGAGATTTGATGTTGGACAAAGTTTTTCTGAGATGCTCTTACAAAACAATATATTTTTAGATTAAGTTTTGAGTTGGTATGTTTATGAAGCATTGGTGCTTACATGACTTGTTTTATATTGTCTTTCATTACTAATAATAGGTGGAGGTTAGCTTATAGGAAATTTGTATGTGTTTCTTGACAATGCATTATGCTATGATTATGAAATTCTAGTTCAACCTTGAATGACAATGACCATTTTCCTGGTAGTATTCAGGACCTCATGAAATTCATGAATTTGTTGATCAATCACTATGTAACATCAGTAGGATCTAAGTCTTAATAGATTAGACATCCCAGTTAGCAATATTCTGAAATGTTATGGGCTATTATGTTCTGTGAGAGCGATGATGCCTAATCATAAATTGAAACATCTACTTCTTGTTACCTGTTTGGAATTGGAGGAAACTATAATATTTTGCTATCAGGCTATGCAATTCATAGAATGAAAATGAAGGCTTGGGGAAAATATGCTGCATGTTCTGTGACATGAAAAGCTCATATTTTTTGCTTTGCTTAAGAAATCTTAAGAAAAGTTCATAAAATTTTTAGCCATCTTGAAAACCTTAGCACTGAGATAGATATATGGGTTTGGATTGCCAGATTAATCATTTTGAAGTATAGAATATTGGGGATTGTTTTTGGTTAAAACACACATAATACCACAGGGATTGGCTTTAAGTAACATTTGTATAAAAATTCAAATGATTACATTTTTGGGGTTGCTATGCCAAATGAAGTCCATGCAAAATTATGAATGATTACCTTTTGTAGTTACCGAAACAGACTATAGGAAGCTTGAAACGTAGCATAGATATAATCTCTTTGGTTGCAAGGGTAAGATTTTGCATACTACACGGACACATACCACAGTTTGATAGAAATCTGGTGCAGTGGCAGCCTATTCTATAATGCTTTGAATATGCAAATGTTCACATGATGCCAATGTGCTGCCTTCAAGAATACATATTTTAGTCTCGTATGTGGTGTTCCTCTTGGAACATAAGAGCAATACATATACCTTCATTTGTATGTCTTTTATGTCTTAAAATTCATAGTTAGTCAATGGCATTCAATTAATGTTTTGCATATTGAGGTCTTCAAGTATGCCATCAGAACAAGGTTGTTTGGTAACATTTTTATAATTCAAGATGAATTTGCATTATAATGAACCTGTGTTTATTTCAATTAAATCATGTTTTCCAATTAAATCAAGAATTTGCACTAAACATTTGCAACGTCTAGTAGAATTAGGATTGATCCTTGTTTACTATAATTGATCTTCATAAATAGTATAGGTGATCCTTACTATGTTCTCTCTCGCTAATGCATTTGTGGAGGTTAAGCTTCTAACTGATATTAATTTCCTATTGGACTGCTCTCTAATGTAAGACTTGTTTCGCAGGATCCAAATGACAAGAAGGTAATTATATGCGATGAGAAACTAAAAGCTATTTTCGGTGGGAAAGATCGTGTCGGGTTTCTGGAAATTGCGGGGTTGATTTCCCCTCACTTTGCAAAATGAAAAAGTACTATGACATTAGCTAGTTTTGGTATATGGATGACTATAAGCTCGTCATAACTTCTCCATGGACCTACAAGTTATTAATCCCATTTTCCTATGCTAATGACTTAAAATATCGTTTTATCTTATCGACTTAGTTGTATGGCTAATCCTGATCCTCAATTTGCTTCTGCCGTACTTTAGATTCTCATGTCTGCGGCTATTGTTGGCTGGCTAGTTTTGTAAGTATGATATCTTCGTTTGTTGCTTTCAATCATAAAACTTGCCATTGAGTAACATAACACTGTAAAACCCCAAGCTGCTAACTTGCTTTGTTTACATTCTTTTGAACTTCAGGTGCAGCTTTTTTAGCCAGATTATCGTAAACTAGATGCCGTTTGCTTTCGTCTCTCGTTATAATTCCTTTTTTTAATATAAATTTTGCCTAAATATATTTTTTTAAAATGCCATTCAGGGGTTTATTGATATTGGAACATACTCTAATATTTTTTTTGTTTTGTTACCAAAATGTCAGTTCATAGTGTAGAACAATTTTGATAAGCTATTTTCTTTTGGATAGAAATCAAGATGGTGCCTTAATTTTCAATTAAAGTCATATGTCTTATTTTCAATTAAAGTCAAATGGATATCCATGTTAATTATCTGAAATTTGAATTATTTGAATTATTTTTACTCTTAATAGGTAGTTGTTATGCATTGTAGAAGTTATATGTTAATTTTTACATGTTCGATTATGATCAAAATATGTTCATTTGAAATGTAATAAATGTACGAAGTTATATTATTTTAATCAAGTTATTTAAAATTAAAATCATATAAAGTCATTGTTGTAGAAGATAGTGTCTATACGTTGTAGTGAGTGGTCATTTAAAATATAGTGAGTATTATAGAGTTTATATCGTTTGTTTTGTTTGTTGAAATGTTATTTTACTCAAGTGATCATTTTTAAGTAAAATTAAAATGATATAAAGTTATTATTGTAGAAGTCATTAATTAGTTTTTATAACTCATAGAAGTTAGTTACACATAATGTAAAAGTATTTTGGATGGTTTATATAGTGAATGAGTTGTCCATTTGATTTTAATTGAAAATGAAGCATCTGACGATTTTATAAATGAATAGGGTTGAGTATTCAATTAAAATCAAATTGAATTGAAATAATTGAATCGGATTAAATTTTTTTGAGCTAACCGAACTGATTAAATTTTTTTTAAAAAAAATAAATAAATCAAATCGATTAAATATTGATTAATTTAATTTTTGTTTGAATTAATTAAATTTTTAAATATTATAAAAAATTTATCAATTAATTGAGATTTATAAGTTTAATTAAGAATTTATAAATTATTTTTTATTTTAATTAATTTAGTTTATTGGATTTAATCGAATAAGAAAATTTTAAAATTGAAATCAAATTAAATTAATTGATCTTTTAGGAAAAAATAGTTAAAATTTTAAAACAATTGAATTAAAATTTTAAATTTGATCAATTTATTCGATTTAACTGAATCGAATAAGAAAATTTTAAAATTGAAATCAAATTAAATTAATTGATCTTTTAGGAAAAAATAGTTAAAATTTTAAAACAATTGAATTAAAATTTTAATTTTTGATCAATTTATTCGATTTAACTGAATTGTTATTCACAATGAAACCAAAATATTATTATAACACTTTAAATTAAATCTTCAAATCTTTTAATCAAGCATAAAAACTGTCATTCTAATATAATTAGAAGGATTAAAATAACTATTCTGATGAATTTACTAGATTATTTTTCTTACGAATTTATGAGAAAATTTTTTTGAAATCAAGTCAGAGATTTTCTGAATTTTTTTGTAAAAATTTTTTTTTCCTATGAAAATTGATGAATAAGTTCCGTCTTTTTTTTTTAAAAAATTGGCGCATCGTTTTCCCCGCGCGGTTTTCTCCCTACACAAAACCGCGCGGTTCTCTCTCTATACAAACCCCTCGCCCCCTCCCCATCTTCTTTGTTCCCTTCTCTGGATTCCTCTTCGCGTCCCTACCTCCTTGTCAAGGTTTAGCAAGAGCGAGCAAGGCGGTCAGAATCATCCATGGCGGACAAGGAGAACTGCACCCTTCACCTCACCCCCTTCGCCGCCTCCGAGAGAGACGCCGCCTTTTCCTCCGACGCCCACCCTCACCCGGCCAAAAAGATGCGCTTCGAGCTGGTCGATCTTCCCTTACTCTCCAACGCCGACCCTATCCTCATACCCAATCCCCCCACCCCGCCGCTTCACAGGCCCAATTTGCAGCGTCGGAGTAGGGAGGGGCAGAAGCAGAACTCCGTTCTTGCTCCGGCGGTGGCTTCAGACTCGTCGGAACTGGGTTCCGGAAGCGATGCGCCTTACGCTTCGGACATCTATAGCTACCTCAGATCTAAGGAGGTTAGGCTCATACCAATATTTTGGTTTTTTTTTGCCAGAAAAAAGCAGCTTTTTTTTTCAAAGGTAAATCGATACTAAACGTCGCTGCCTTCGTTGAATTCCCAGGTTGTTGCCAAGAACAGGCCAGTGGCAAACTACATGGCGACAGTTCAGAAGGACATCGACGCCAATATGAGGGCGGTTCTGGTGGATTGGCTTGTTGAGGTAGCAGAGGAATACAAGCTGCTACCTGATACCGTTTACCTCTCTGTCTCGTACATTGATCGATTCCTCTCTTTCAACGCCGTCAATAGGCAGAATCTGCAACTCCTTGGCGTGACCTCCATGCTCATTGCCTCGTAAGTTCCTTGCCATTCGGCTGGTATTCATTTTTTATTTACTGATAAAAGGAGAAAAAAATGCAGCAAGTATGAAGAGGTCGATCAGCCCACTGTCAATGATTTTTGCTACATCACTGATAACACTTACACGAAGGAACAAGTTCTGAAAATGGAGAGAGACATGCTCAATTTTTTCAAATTTGAGTTGGGAAATCCTACCATCGGCACTTTCCTGTGGTACTGATTTTGTCTGTTTGGACTTTTACCTTGTGGTCATTGTGTATGCATCTAATTAAATCCCTTAATTCCTTGTTCTAGGATCTTTTCTAAGGCTGGTCAGGAAGATGAAAAAGTGAGCATCTTATGAAAAAATGTTTTTTTTTAAAAAAAAAGTTGTTACAATACTATGTTATAAAAATTGCTGATGGTTCTTCAAGCTCATGCAGTATCCACCTCTGAAGCTACAGTTCTTGAGTTGTTACATTGCTGAATTGAGCTTGCTGGATTATGGATGCCTCAGATTTTTGCCATCTCTAGTTGCTTCTTCAGTTGTCTTTGTTTCTAGATACACCATAGATGCAAAAAGGCATCCTTGGGTAAGACAAATACTTGAGATAGATATAGATCTATGTTATAGCTAAATCTTTGCCATCTCTAGTTGCTTCTTCAGTTGTCTTGGTTTCTAGATACACCATAGATGCAAAAAGGCATCCTTGGGTAAGACAAATACTTGAGATAGATATAGATCTATGTTATAGCTAAATTTTTGCCATCTCTTCTACAAAAAGGTGGATCCGCCACCTTAGCGGCCCCACACGGTCGGCCCTATGACCATCTGTGAGGAGGTAAATCGAGAAAGTGCAGTTGGTTATGACACAGGAGGGTATTGCCTGGCTTTGCCAGGATTCGAAATCCTTGCCCTCTTCTGCAAGTCTGCTGCGTCGTAACCAACTCACCTATGTCCCGGGGGCTAATTTTTGCCATCTCTAGTTGCTTCTTCAGTTGTCTTTGTTTCTAGATACACCATTCATATGCTTTGCAGAGCAAAAAATTGATCGAGTGCACTGGCTATAATGGAGTTGACCTGAAGGATTGCATCCATGCTCTACTCGATCTGCAACTGAAAAACAAAGCTCCTAACTTGGCTGCTATCAGAGATAAATACAATCAGCACAGGGTAAGTTTATTTAACTAGGTAAAAGTGTATCAATGCAGCTGTTGTGGTTACCATAAGCCTTCTGTTTTAACCTGTGTTCTTCTTTTTACAGTTCAAGTGTGTGTCTTCATTGGTTCCTTCTGCTGATGTACCTGCAATCTACTTTGAGGAACCTAAGGAATAGTGTCTCTGAGAAATGCTAAATTGTTTCCAGTTCTCAGGAACATTGCCACTTCCCTGTGATCGAGTGAAGCAGAGAGCTTGAAATGATTGCTCGGAGTGATATTGTTGCTGTTGATGTCTTAATCTGATCGTTTACCAGATGAACCATCAGCCATTAATGTTGAAGAAGAGATTTTGTTTTTCTTGATTGCAGTTTTGTTTGTAACTAGAGGGAATCCCTTTTCAAGGGTATTATAGATGGGTAACCTCACATCAAGCTCGATCCTGTATGAATATAAGAAATTAATTAATAGCATGATTTATAGTGGAAAACAATGTTGTGAATATTTTTCAGAAATAAATTCTTTGTTGTTCTTTCCTACATCAAGAACAGAAATCACCATCTTATTTCTCATGTCCTCAAGTGTTGCAAAGGTGAGCCTCCTTTGGAGCATAGCCAACTTGAACAATGTGATGGCTCAACTTATCGAGCATCTTAAAGATTCTAGTTGTTTGTGGATGTTTTCTATCCCCTGCAGTGAACTCATGCACTGTATCTCTGAGCTCGATCCAACTCGAGCCTGCTGGCTTTGGCCTTCCCGTACCTTTCATCTTGGTCCTTGCCTTTGCCACTCCTTCCCATTGCCTCGCAGCTGCATAAATGTTTGACAATATCGCATAATTCCCGACATCAGAAGGTTCAAATTTTACCAACTGATTAACTGCCTCCTCTGCAAGATCAACATTGTTATGTAGTCTGCAAGCATTCAAAAGGCAGCCCCATATGACTGCATTGGGCTCACAAGGCATTGTCTTTGCGAGGTGGAATGCCTCATGAAGAAGCCCAACGCGCCCTAAAACATCGATCATACAACCATAGTGCTCGATCTGGGGTACAATCCCATGGTCTGTTTCCATGCTGTAAAAGAAAGAGCGAGCATCTTGGACCAGCCCCATGTGTGTGCAAGCACAAAGAATGCCGATGAATGTCACAGCATTAGGCCTGATGCCTTCCATCTTCATCCGGGCAAACAGAGACAGAGCTCTCTTTCCATGCCCATGCATGGCTAGCCCTTGGATCATACAATTCCAGGACACTAAATCTCTGTCAACCAATTCTTTGAACACACTCCAGGCTTTGTTGATACAGCCACATTTGGAGTACATATCGATCAGCGCATTTGATACATGAGTAGACAATATCAGTTTACTTCTTTTCACATAGGAATGAATTCTTTTGCCAAGGGAAAGCAAGCCAGATTCAGCACAAGCAGCCAATATGCTTACGGTAGCGGCAACATCCAATTTGAGGCTTGATTCCTCCATCTGATCCAACAAGCGAGAGGCCTCCTTTGCTTTCCCTTTCTCGGCATATCCAGTTATGATGATGGTCCAACTGACCAAGTTTTTGACAGGCATTTTATCGAACAGAGCCCTCGCCGTTTCCAGGTCCCCTGCCTTGCAATGTCCTGACACTATCGTCGACCATGACACCACATTCCTCTCAGGCATTCTACCGAACAAGTCAAAAGCACTCTCCATCTCACCGGCTTTAGCAAGTCCATCCAACAAAGTGTTCCAGCTGATGATATCCCTCTCTGGCATATCTTCGAACAGCTGGCGGGCCTCCGTGAGTTCTCCCGCTCTAACTGCTCCGGCAAGGATTGAATTCCACGATACAACATCCTTTTCGGGCATTCCATCGAATACCTTCTTAGCTTCCGCGAAGCCTGCAGTGCTAGTCTTGGAGTATGAATCAATGAGAGCGTTGGGAACGAAGATGTCTGATAAAAACCCAAACTTTAGGACATGAGAGTGGATCATTTGAACGAGGGCGAAGGAGGTGCCGGAGCAGCCTCGAAGTAAGCACGAGTAGGTGAATTTGTCAGGAAAAATGCCATCTTTCTGCATCTGAGTGAATGTGGAGAAGGCCAAGGAAGGCTGGGAGTTGTCGGCGAATGCGCGGATGAGGACGTTGTAGAGGTGGGCATTGGGGAAGGGGACCTGGCGAAAGACGGCGACGGCGGGGAGGACCTGGCGGCAGAGCGAGTAGGCGGAGATGAGCTTAGGGGCGACGAAGAGGTCTCGGTGGAGGTCAGCCTTGAGGATCTGAGCCTGGATTTGGCGCAGGTGGTCGTAGTCGGAGCAGCGGTGGAGGTCGACGAGCTTCTGCTCGAGGCGGCGGCGGTGCGAAGTCCACTGCGGCGGGCGGAGGGCGAGTACGGACATGGAGGGGGCGAAGCTTCGCCGCGAGCGAAGCTCGTTTATCCGCCGGACGAAGCGATCGGCTCGATGGAGGGAGACGAGAAATGAAGGGATAAAAAACGGATCGGTATCCACAAATACCCGTTTATTAGAAATCCGTTGCGATAACGAAGCGGATCCAACGAGCCTATCGATTTGCTTTATAACAAAATCGTAACCGCTCGCTGTTACGATAACGAAGCGGAAGGGAGCAAGCCGACGGAGCCGCCGCCCTCAGCCGCCTTTTCACCCTCGCGCCGCTCTCCTCCTCCTCCTCCCCTCCCCTCCCCTCCCCCTTATCTCCCTTGGCTGATTCCGTCCCGTAGCTTGATTTCCTCGCTTTCCCTCTTTCGCTAGCGAACTACCTCCCCTTCTTTGATGGAGGGAAACGGCAGCAGAAAGGAGGGAGTTTGGAGAGCTGAGGATGAAATTGCTGGTAATAGCAGGGCCATTCAAGCCCTTCGAGAGCTTATAGTGTATCCTTTTATCTATGCCGAGGAAGCGCGCGAACTTGGGCTCAAGGTAGCTTCTTTCTCTCATCTTTTGTTGTGCCTTGTAAGAAGAAATTTTGTATTATATATAGATTCTACCATTGCCCCTATGTCTAGCTTGTTACATAGACTAGAAAAGCAATCTGTGCAGAAGTATAATGTTTGAAAATTTTCATCGATGTGAACCGAAGGTAGACGGCAATGAAAACACTGTAAACGACTCAATATCGGTTATTTTTCTGGCTAAGTGATGACAGGGCAACAACGAGAGACACTAGATGATCTGTTATTGATCTATTTTTTCGCTTGAGAGGAAAGTAGGTGATGAAACCTCTAGCATTAGAGCAACTGAAGCATGATAAGAGATTGAGAAAGATATACATTTTTTGTCATCGTTGTTGTCATGCATGAAGTGCAACAAAACATAGAAGTGTCAGCGTGTGTGATCAGGATGCATATGAAAAAATATGTCTTTGAGACACACATCAAGAATGAGTGGAGAAAAAAAAAGGATCAAGTGAACGATAGGGGGAGACCGATTTAGTGACCTTCCTCCACCCACTCACCTTTATTTTTCTTTCTTTGTAATAAACCAAGTGTAGGAATTGCGTGAAGTACAGCAGAACATTAGTGTGACTAATGCATGCTTCATGAACGCCACTGCCCATGATGTGTTACTTCCTTTACACTATTGCACTACATGCATAGTATCAATGATGACAAAGATTATGTCTCTCTCAACTCAATCACTTTAATCAATCACCTATTTTTTACTCAAGTGGAGAAATTGATCGATATTGTCATCTAAAGTGCCTCTCGCTACTGCCCTTTTATCACTTATTGAGGCGGAGAACGGCTGACATCAAGTCATTTGAAATGCTTTCGATGGCACTCACCTAGTGTCGATGTTGATGGAACTTTCAACGATCATGGTTTCTTTAGGATATTTATTCTAATTGTAACAGGATAGACATAGTATCTATGCTTTAGCTTGAGGATGAGCATTATATAAAATAAAATATGGCCTAGTCCAAGTCATACCTAGTCTTATGAATATATTTAGATGAAATTAATTATTTAAATAAAACTATTCATATTTAGGGTTTTAAATCATGTAACCAGTCTTCATCAAATACATTGCAATTTGACCGTTGGGAGATCACTAGTTTCATTTTCAGTGAACTGTATCTTCTTCCTTTCTTAGCTTATTCTGCAACATCTTGCAGTGGCCGAGAGGGTTGCTTCTTTATGGTCCACCAGGCACCGGAAAGGTAACCAATCACCTCTTCTACTCAAAGTAGTTCTTTTACCTATATAATTACTGCTTGTGGCATTTTTAACATTGTTTCTCTTTCGGTTAAACAAAAAACAAATGATAGATTTTGGGAGTTATGGATTTTCTCTATCATGATGGCCTAATAGAATGCAATTACTATGGTGAAAAAAGTTTGTGGTGGTGTTAGTGTAGGTTGATTCATCATGAAACTACTGATAGCATGGTAAAAAAATTACTTTTTTATGTTTATTTCAAACTGGGCATAGTGCAATATGCTGGAGTTGATTTAGTGTTTGTAGCTCAGTAGTGCAATTGGACACTTGTCTATGATCTTCATATGTCAAAGCTATTGGGATGTAGTTTCACTTTACCTATTTGATATTTTCCATGTCTCAGACTAGTCTGGTGAAAGCTATTGTTCACGAATGTGATGGACATTTGACTATGATCAGGTAATGTAGAAGAGTATAAAGAAACAAGGCTTATCATTTACTCTCTCGCCTTATATGTATGTATGTTCTTTTTGTTCTCATGTGTGTATTCTCTGCAGTCCATATTCTGTTCATAAATCATATGCAGGAGAAAGTGAAAAGTTCTTAAGAGAAGCATTTGCTAAGGCTTATTCATATGCTTCATCAGGGAAGCCATCTGTCATTTTCATTGATGAAATTGATGCCATATGTCCCCATCGCAGTTCGAGGTATCTCGTGTCTAAAGTTTTTTTTTCTGGCTGTGGATTGATCTTAGTTTGGGCAGGAGAGAACAAGAAACTCGAATAGTAGGTCAGCTTCTTACTTTGATGGATGGAAATAAGTCTCGATCCAAATCTCTCCCCCACATAGTTGTTGTAGCATCCACTAACAGGTTAGTGTCGAGCAGCGAGTATTAAATACAACTATTTTGTGTACTTTTGCATCTGTGCTAATTGTCTTGTTTTTTGAAACTAAGAGATTGTTGCTTGCTTAATCATGCCTCAATAGAGTGGATGGAATCGATCCAGCATTGCGCAGGCCTGGGCGCTTTGACTCAGAGATTGAAGTTACACTTCCGACAATGGAAGAACGTCTTCAGATTCTTGAGGTATGGTTTGATTGTATATTTCCTGACAAAACTCTTCTTTGATATCTTGCTAGACTTAAGGTTTTCTTGCCAGTGTCCCGACATTGTTTTGTAAATTGACAGATGTGTTAGCCTTATCTTTACAAGTTATTTTGATATAATTTTATTCAGCTCTACTCCAAGAATTTTCAACTGGATGACAATGTTGATCTGCAAGCAATTGCTGCCTCCTGTAATGGCTATGTTGGCGCTGATTTAGAGGCCCTTGTCCGAGAGGCTTCTAGGTTTGCTTATCGCAGATTGTCAGGAACAATTCCTGGTGGAGATGGAGCCACAATTATCATAAAGATGGAAGATTGGGAGTCTGCTAGATCTGAGGTTTGTCCAAGTGTAACAAAAGGTGTCACTAAGGAGGTCACAAAAGTGTCATGGGATGATATTGGAGGATTAAAAGATTTGAAGGTTAAATCCATTGTTTTTCAATCTATCAAATATTTACCGAGCATCATTATCTAACTAGGTTGCCGAACGGTCTTGTTTGAAACAGAAAAAACATAAACAGGCAGTGGAATGGCCGATTAAGCATGCTGATGCATTTGCAAGATTAGGAATATCACCAGTTCGAGGAGTTCTGTTACATGGGCCACCAGGGTGCTCAAAGACCACCCTTGCCAAGGCTGCAGCCACTGCTTCCCAAGCTTCATTCTTTTCCTTGAGGTTACCTTTACATCTCAATGAATCCATTTTTTGACTGATACACTTCAATTTCGGTGCCATAAATCTGTTATTGCAAAGCAATCAAAACAGTAATCAACACTGCATCTATAGAATGTTTTACTTGCCGAATTCTTTTCCCCCTGGAGTCTTCCTATATTCGTCGGGATTAAAGCCTCTTTTCTCAATTGGATTACTGTCCATATAGTTAAACCTAGATTTTTTGTTGATACTTCTTTGGAAGACCAGTGCTTGTAGTTGCATTGCAATGAAGTCTATGGGAACATAGTTCATATGTCCACTCTATTTCATTTAGCTATCTTATTTCTGTATATGGAATGGATAGGTCTCTTTTGATTGATCTTTTACATTTATATCTTTGGATAAATTTTAGTTATTGTGCAGCGGTGCGGAGCTGTATTCCAAGTATGTTGGAGAAGGGGAAGCATTGCTGCGGAGAATATTTCAGAAGGCACGTCTTGCTGCACCTAGCATCATTTTCTTCGATGAGGTCGATTCCATTGCTCCAAAACGGTAAACATACATTTCGATTATCGCAGCAACCATTTAGGATACAATGACTTGATGAGCTCACATTCCTTTGAAAAGAATTCTGAAATTTCCCCCCAAGAAGATGCTTCAAAGAATAAAGTAGGAAAACAAACTAGGTAATGCAGGTGAATAGTTTGCAGTTAAAGGTGCTTTCCCACCCCATCTCCACATCCTTTCTCTCATATATGCGCATAATCTAGGTTTAGTCGTAATCTGAAGGTTCAACTGCAAGTCGTAATCTGAAGTCGGTGAATGCGGGACTCACAAGGATTCTTGAAATATATCCACATGGTTGCGCTGCTTTTAGAAATATAACACTAGTTTCTGTTCGTTCGAAAGAAAAACAATGACAACCAAAAGGCACACTAGACAGCACAAGTATTGGCTGTTGCTGGTTTTTTTTTCGCGATTGAGTACACTTTACTTTTTTCTGGTAACGACACTCTTTAGCCCACCATTTATGTTCAAGTTTGGTTGATGTTTCGGTAGCGGCCATGGTGAAAACTCAGGTAGTAATGTCAATGTTGGAGAAAGACTACTGACTACCTTATTGACAGAAATGGATGGTTTAGAGGAAGCTACGGTAAGTCCCTAACAGCCATACTATCTTCGGTTAATGGTGCTCAAACTATAACTAATTTGTTCGGTTCATGTCCTGCCACTTACAGGGAATTGTTGTCTTAGCTGCTACAAATCGACCCGATGCGATAGATGCTGCTCTTTTGCGTCCTGGTCGTTTTGATTCGGTATCCCCACATAACCCACACATCTTGTTTCCTTGAACTACAGATTCTGCATCGTTTTTCCTTGTTCTTCATCATGGTTTTATAGTCGCGGCATCTCTTATTTCCGATGTAATGATTTTGTTTGTGCTCTAGGTGCTGTATGTACCGCCACCTGATGCCGAAGGCCGGCATGAAATATTACGTATCCACACAAAACAGATGAAGCTAGGGGAAGATGTCGATCTCCAAAAGATTGCAGAATGCACTGATCTTTTCACTGGTGCAGATCTTGAAGGACTATGTAGAGAGGCAGGCATCGCGGCACTCAGAGAAGATAAATCTACTGAATCTGTCTGTAACCGGCATTTCCAAATCGCAAGAGATTCTCTCAGGCCTTCGCTGACTCAATCAAAGGTCGATGAGTATGCCAGGGCAAAGTTCCATCGATAAACTTTTATTTGTTTGAGTCGCCCAACTCTCAATTCAGTTGACTGGTTCAATCAGCATGCTCGATGAAATTAAACCAATGAGAGAATATCTATTTCACTGCTCCAAACACTAATTGTGTGTCATTTTGCATCTCAAATTTGATCCCAATCTTGAAGAAGTCATTGTGTGGAAAAGAGTTAGAACAACACAAAACAATAAGGCTCATAATGGTTAATCGACATATAGTAGGAGGCTATTGATCACCACTGACTTCGAGAGTTTATAAAAGGGCGAGGGACTCCAAGTCATTGAGAAACAAAACAATACCTTATACGCTAAATAAATAGAAAATTTTGTTGCCAAGTGAAAAAGCAATAGTCATTCTAAATGCTAACAACTTTCCAGCTTTGTCAAGAACATCCACTCGGTTGCATTGCTGACCTTGCTTTAGTTACGCTTGGCCACATTTACTGATAATTTTAGGAGGAGTAACTGAGATCAGCGGCCGCGGCCGCGGCTTGCTCCAAGGTCCTTGCTATTGCACTAAGATGGAGAAAGAACAAGAATAGATAAACTAGATGCAATCAGAATGATGAACAATTTGCAAGTCAAAATCCAAGAGAATTACTGATGAATTATGGTCTTGTTTCTTCTTCTCCATGACCTTCCTCCAAAAGTTTTGATCCATTAGCATGGCCTTGTCATCCAAGCTGCGACGGAAAAACACAGAACAAGGTTCAGTTGGAAGCATGGAATATTAGGATAATTACTAAATCTAAATCTATCGCGTAATTCCAAAACTTGTAAGTTTTAGAAATCAATCAAGTATTTTCAGAAACAACAAATTTATCATGTACTATATAAAAAGTAACAAATCTATCGTGCACAGAAAGCTCTGTTAAGAATGAGCTAAGTTATGATATAACTAATTGGGATATGAGATTGCTGATGACATGTCTTGTTTTTATGTAGTAACTGAAGTTATTTCGTAAGCACATGATAGATTCATTAAAAATTATAGAGCGCATGATAGATTAATTATTTGTGAAAATATATAATAGATTTGTAACAAGTTGAAAAGTTCATAATAGATTTAACAATGAATCCCATGTTATAACAAGGATATAGCATATTGCATCAGGGTGTCATTTGTCACAAAGTGAAATTTTTTGTCCCTCCCAATTGAGGAGATAAAAGTCTAAATCACTTTGAACACAGATGATTTCCCACAAAATGCTACTATATGGATCATAAGATATGTTCTTCGTTACAAGGGATGAAAAACTAAGAAAAAATAAAAATAAAACACAAATCTTAGCAACGGCCAATGAATTCTCACCAGTTTACTACAAATTCCTACTTCATCTGGGACTAACCAGTCATAATACCAATGCCATGCAAATTATGATCTAGACAACATAAATACATATATAATCCTGTATCATAGATTTGAATCCTGGAGCTAACTTCCATTCCAACTGCTGAAGAAGGTAGGTTAACAAACAGGTCTTAGATAAACGATATGGATATTCATTTATTGTAGCACATGGATATCAAATAACAAATTCTTAGGCAAACTCACTGAGTTATCATGTTTCTTCTTGTGATCTTTGTATAAAATTAAATGTTCTACTTCATTAAAATCCATATTTCCCATAATCTTGTCACTCAACAGAAGCTAGTGCATATCCAACAAGAAATTATTTGCAAATTGGTTCTACCTTGACAGGGCAACACGAACATTACTGCCAAGAAAAGATACAAAAACTAACAATAATGTGACCGAAGAAGGTCACTTAGGGGGTATGATGATGTTACAAAAGGCAAAAAGGATTCCGTTTTAGGTTTCCTAATTACCATACGCCGGAGGTACCAGTTAACGCCACAATAAACATGGACAAGCGGAATCAGACCAGCGAACGGCAACAACAAATCAACGTGAAACGAAAATAAATATATGAAAGATAGAGAAAGGAAAGGCGAGGACGGCTGACTTCATGTGTTTGCGGAGGCCGGAAGAGGCGGAGGTGCAACAAGAGACAGCGGCGATGGCGAAGGAACCCATCCAGGCGTGCACGTAGCTGTCGGGATTGGTGTGGGGAACGCCGGGATCCCCTCGATAAACCCTTCGGAGCCAATCGTCCATGGAAATCTTTCGATGGCTCCTTCTTCCTCGGCTTTCCCCTTCGCCAAGAAACCAAATCCGCTTCCAACGTCGCGACCGTAGCTATCGGGTGATACGACGCCGTGCAATTCTGGTCGCTCGCCACGTCGGTGCCTCTGAGTCGCGACTTAAGTAGCGAAATCAACCCGACCCGTTTGTTATTATATAATTATTATAAATTATCAAATAAACTTTATTTATTTTAATGAATCTTCTAAAATTAATAATCTTTCACATATTTAACAAAAGTTATCCAATAACTTATTGTATTTCTGAATTTTCACATATAATACGACATTAATAGCCTATGAATAAACACGTAAAATACTGATTATTATTATTATTATTATCATCTAAAAATATGTTAGTATTAATAAGGAATTTAGAAATAAACATTGGAAAATGAATATTAAAAATGCCATTTAAAATGACACATCATTTAAAACATTGGAAATTGAAAATTACACATCATTTTTTCATTCCCCGAAAGGTTTGATGCGAAATATATGTATATATATATATATAATCGACTATTGAAATCGAATATGAGTAATTTGATTAAAATATAGGATTCGAAAGCAATTATCTAAGAGAAGAAAATATCATCCGAAGTAAGAGATAAGACAGATTTTCATTCAATGAGAGTTTGATTCCTATGTAATGCTCAAACTATTTGTGATGTTGAATCATCTATCAAGATGTAACTACGCTTTCCGAATTTATTTAGATAGTAATGAAAAATTTCTATAGGGCCGAACCGAGAACCGATCACTTGAACAAATTAAATACCTGATTACTCAGTTCATCAAAGAATGTATATTTTGAATATACAAAGTGAAATAGACAAATCATACATTTTTTAAATTAGACAAACCGCACAAATTTAATGGGTCCAATGGCCCAATGAGTAAGACAGATTAGATCAATGTACACGACATTTTTAATCTTTTGGAATTATTTTTTTATCTAATAACTTATAACATCTTTACAAACTAAGCATAAGAATTTATATTCTAATTCATGAACCAAATAAAAAGCAACATCAGATGTGTTCTTGATTTTGAGGGGCATTCTCTTGATCAAATCCAGCGCTTAATTCTAGCAAATACCAACGCAGCCACCACGGCACCCCCCAAATGAGCAGAACCTGAAATGTGTTCCTCTCCCTGCGAATTGACAAAGGAAATAATGCATGGTAAATGGCCTAAAAAAAATGAGGTCAAGGTCCCTGCAATGAGCAGAACCTGAAATGTGTTCCTCTCCCAGCGAATTGACAAAGGAAATAATGCATGGTATATGGCCTAAAAAAATGAGGTCAAGGTCCCTGCTTCATCCCTGTGGTTATTTCAGAGGACAATAGGCAGTTGTCTCTTAGTTGAGCTTAGTTGGTTGAAGATTATACTTGTATGTATATATTGAAGTTGTGCAATTCAAAGAGAAGAGATTCGCAGTTATATATGAATGGAAAAGGGAATTAATGCGTCTTCCCAGATTAATATAAGGAAATTAATGATAAAGAACATTCTATGTTGTGTTCAAGTCCATTCATAATGCATATATTTAAGGGTTATTCAATTTCTTCACTGTTAGATACAACTGCCACTTCTATTTGAGAATCATATTTTTTTTATTGTTTTATATGTTTTGAGTCGGATCAATTTACTTATATGCCTTATCAATGTGAAAGAGGACCTTCACAGCCTCTCTGTGACTCATATGGTGGTTTAATTCATTGGTCGAATTCTACATGCTAAGTCAAATCTATTATTCTCACTTTTCACATACCTTCTTGATCCTCCATAGGTCGCTTCCAATCAAGAATGCTCCCTGTGATCACAACATCATTAGGTGTTTTTTTTTTTGCGATGAACATTCGTATCATGAAAGCAAATAGTATGGACTTACCAACAGTGCTGCAGGAACAGGTATGATGAGATTTACATAATAAATATTTTTGGGGAAGAGAAACACATTAAGAAGAATTATAGCATTTACAGCAGCACTTGCACCCTGCATGACAAAGCAAGACAAATTTGAGAGGAAAAAAATCAAGAAATTAGTTGCTTGTGTTAAAATGAAATTAACAATATAAAAATTTGCTTGTAACACTTATACTAAGTGATGGTATAGTTATGCGACGGGAAAGACATGGATATAGTAATTTCCATTATATAGATGCACCTGGACGACTAGGGAATAAATGTCATGAATAACTGAATATTTTTGTAGTTTATTGACAACTTCTCCCATTTCTTTCTATTTAATGATGAAAGATCCAACAATTTTTCCTTTTTTTGGTTAAGATGAAGCTTCTAGATATGATGGAAGGGTTTTACAACACTAGTTCAGAAAATGGTAGGCACCCATAGGTGCATAAAAACACTGAAGATATAGATCCAGCATTTAGCTAAATGTATATGCAACATATTTTGTATGTCTTGACTAGAGTTGACACATACCAGTGCTGGAATTCTTGATTCATCCCATCCTCGATAACCCTGAATGTATCATCAATAAACTTTTACAAGGTTCGTTGAGATAATAAGAAGACCATATGGGAATGACAAGTAAAATCAACGGAAGGATCTGAGAATATCATGTTGGGCTATATGAGTCATAATAGCAGCAATGCATGTTACCTTCGAAGATGGAACCATGAATGCCTTGTGCGCCAAGTAAAAAACTGATCCACCTAATGCACCTCCTAAGTATAACTTCAGCAAAAATTCAGGACCAAATAGGCTGGCAATCTGTTCAGTAGCCATTAGTAGTGCATCAGTGATTAATAGATATCACAATACAGTTGCAATAGACCAGTCAAAAAGACCTAAAACATGAAAAGCTAGCCAGTAATAAAAACTAAAAACTTACTTTTACAATTGAATCAAAATACACAACATTTTTTTTTCAAAATCCATCAAAAAAAATATGAGCGAACATAAAGCCTATGCTTAATCTAATGGCTATTCTTTATAAACTAAAGCCTAAAATTTCATCTGCACAAAAGATGCTATCTTCCCTGTATTCTCAAGCAACCTTACTTATAAATTGCTTTATATAAGTGGGCAACCTTTTCCAAAAGTCACAATCTTTAGTAACACTGCTTCTTTTATAGATTTATAGTTCAAATATTAAAAATTCTGGCTATCCATTTCCCTTAATACTCAAAGTAATATTTCTGTATTTCTATTTCATGAATATCTCCAGATCAATGAACCCTAGCCATTTCAGACTTTCAGCAATGAAAACATAATTTTTTCTATGTTCACTTAAATTGATGATTCCAACTTTCACTCTAAAAGATCTGGCATTCAGTGACAAACTAGTAATGATGCAAATTCTTGTAAGCAATATTTGATAAAAGTTCTTTGAATTGATCAAGAATTTTGAGTAAGTTGTGAAATTAAAGAATTCCAAGTGTAAATATACATTGTACTCATCTATCAAAATCTTCGCCAAGCATAGGCTTTAAGTATTTTGATACTTGAATGAAGAAAAAAAAAACCAAGCATCAACAAATGATTAGAAAGAACATCCAAATAAGTTTCAGATTGAATTAATCATTAAATAAATGCTAAAGGAACATTATTAACACAATTAAACAACAACATTGAGATATCAGAAAAATCATAACATGAATAAAGCATTTGTGCATCAAGGACTTACACTTGAGCCAAAGAAGTAAAGACCAATCATATTAGTCAGAAGATGGTCGAAATCAGAATGACTGAACGCACTAGTAATCAAAGTGTGCAAACGCCCACTTTTGAAGTTATCTAGAGAAATCTGGTCAATGAATGTAAGAGTGAGAAGAACAAATTTCCATTTCATTCACAGGAAGAATGAAAGAACTACAACAAATGTGAGAATAGAACAATCCTCATGAATAAGCTAAGTAGATACCATAAAGTGCTTCCTCATGAATGAAGGATCAACAATCCTCCATAACAGAAAAATAGCCGCATTAGCTCCAAGAAGGCCATAAACAACTTCGTCCCCATGGCCAATAGGCAGAAATCTTTTCCTGTTATTTTTCATAAGAAAAAACCAAAAGGAAAACTCAGAAATCTTGCACGCATTGACAGCACAAGCACAATGATATTTCGCATCAATCAAGCAGCGTGGCTGTTAGGAAAGGGATTATTTTACTTGATCTGCTCGCTTTCTTATTTTGACAGTGACAAACTTGATTATCAAAGGGGAGCGGCGTCATTGACGAATTGGAACAAAGATTTACCCGATCAAAATTTCATTATTCAGACGAAGAATAACATAGGTTACCAGAGAGACTGCTGCGGCAAGGAGAGGAGCCGCTTGGGATCAAACCCCGACCGCCTCTGGAAGGAGATCTTGAGCGCGCAGGCGCCTTCTACGACGAGGCCCTTGAGGCCAACGAGAGTCGAGGCACAGAAAGGTACCGCCTTCGGTGGCTGCGAGGAACGACGGACGCCACCAAGGGCGAAGGCGGAAGCGATCGGCGGGTCGGCGTCGGGACGCGGCGAACGAGGGAAAGGAGAAGCCCGGTAGGAGTGGGGAATGGAGCGGCCATGGCAAGGGGAGGAGGCAATGGGGGATGAGCTGCTTCGCTTGGAGAAGCAGAGTCCGAGAAACTTGCCGACATGATTCCTCCGCATCTGCCTAGTTTCAGGTTTCTCTCCTCGAAATCGAAGAGGCCTCCGTGGGTTGCCCTAGTTTCCGACGCACACTGCGCCGATCCTCGACGGCGATCGCCGGGCGCCACCTACTCCTCGGTTTGGTTCGTAGGGCACCGTTCTAACCCGCCCGTGTTGTTAAATCCTAGTCTCGGCGGGTGTTTAGTTGGACGGAAAAGCAAAGGAGATATATTAGTGAACGGACAAATACATTGTTCACATGGAAGAGCACGTGTTTAGGATATATATATCTGTTCAACTAAATGAATATATTTAAATAATTTATTAAATTAAATAAATAAATTTAAAATATATCTATTTTTATTTTATTAAAAAATTTTTAAAATGAATTAATAAATTTATATTATTAACTTCAATATTCAATCAAATAGATTTAAAATGTAAAAATTTAAAATAATCAAACAAACTTGAATTGAGAGCTCAAAAATAACTAAATGAATCAAACTTAAGTCAAATTTAAATTAAGTTCAAGCTCATAAAAAAATCAAACTAAGTTTGAATAATTATTTCATTTGATTCATTTTAGATTCAACATGGTTTGACTTGGTGATGTTTTTATTTTATTAAAAAGTTTACAAAATGAATCAATAAATTTATATGATTAAGTTCAATATCCAATCAAATAAATTTAAAATGTAAAAATTTAAAATAATCAAACAAACTTAAATTGAGAGCTCCATAACCACTAGATGAACTAAACTCAAGCTAAATTTAAACTAAGTTCAAGCTTATAAAAAAAATCAAACTGAACAATTATTTCATTTGATTCATCTTAAATTCAACTTGGTTTGACTTGGTAATTTGAACACCATAAAATTGCTCGACTTGTTTACCGTCATAGATAATTCTAACTTATTTTTGATTTTGACGTGTTTACATGACAATTAGATCTCTTCAAACAAGGAAAAAAAATAGAGAGAAAATTCATTAAGGAGAATAATAAAAAATAATTATTGAATAATTAAATTGATAGAGATATTAAAAGTTATCATTGAACTCTATTTTTTATTATATTATTATCTATATTTAAATAAATTTTATTATTTTATTATTACTAATCTATTTTTTATTTAATATATTTATTTAAATAAAATTATCAATATTGATCTCAAATATAAATAAAAAATTATATTATTATCTATATTTAATTAAATTTTATATTATTTTATTATTACTAATTTATTCTTCTTTATTTTTTTATTTAATGTACTTATTTAAATAAAATTATGGTCTCAAATCCAGATAAAAAAAATTGAGGATTGTATTTACGGATGAATATTTTATGAATGGATTCATCAAGTTCTAACCTAACAAAATAACAAATTTGTGGTACATGCGAAGAAGCAATAAACAAATTGAGAAAGCAAGCGAAAGAGGATTGTTTGTTCCTTTTCCATGATTGCATCTCAATCCAACAAGAAGACAAAAACCTAATTGACATGTAAAAGGAAGCTCTAATTCCAAACCTTGGGGCAATGGCCTTTATTTTGAATTTCGTAAATCTGTTTTTTTTTTTTTTTTTTGCCTTTTTCCCAAACACTTTCCTGATCTTCCAAAGTCATGCTTCTCACTGCATAGTAGTTCGTCTACTGATGATCTTAAATCTTGGCACATCACCTTATGTAACAATTCCTGAACCAAAAGAAAAAGTAGAATGTTAGAAAAACAAAATCTTTACTAGAAAAACAAAAATTTATGATCTTGCTAAAGCCCAATGACACTATTGATCACTTGTGCTAAAAAAACTTAACATTTGATGTTTGTTTATGTTTTATAAGTTTGTCACCTATGAAATTATACAAAGCAGGTTCAAGCAACTCTCATAAGATAGCCAAGAACAACACTTTCACATAAATGTAGACAATAAAACAAACAATTGGTCTGAATTTGCATTTACAGAACAACTGATTGCAATGAAAAATGAAGGCCTAAGAAAATTTTACTAGAACCTAGAAAAATGATTTGATCATGCCCTTATACTGCCTTATTGTGGAAATCATTAACTAGTGAATATCTTTGGAATTGGCGATGCCTTGACCTCTTTATTTAAACAACTTGTTGAGGTTCCGACCTTTGAAAATGCAGGAGGAATAGTTTTGGTTGACCAATGCAGATTATCATGTATCACCAGGTAAACATAGTTAGCATCCTCTTAAACATGTTTCTATTTAAACAACCTGTTGAGGTTCCAACCTTTGAAAATGCAGGAGCAATAGTTTCGGTTGATGAACGCAATTTATCATGTATCACCAGGTAAACGTAGTTAGCATAGAACTCATGAAGCAAATTAGTGGACTAGTAAGGGCAATTTAATGACAGGCAATGCAAAACCATGGTCAATCAAGCACAATGGTTTCCTAGATTGAATGGTTTGAGGAGTTATGCTATGAAGCAAAATGATAATACATGAGGAGGGTTGGCCCATGAATCTATAAGGTACAATCACTGACCCAAAATGCTTAACCCAAGTTAATAGTAGTTCACTCATCTAAGCTTATAAAGCTCTTCTATTAACCCACAAGTCACCTTGCGAGACTAAATTGGAGTATTATAATCTCCCCACTTATGCTTAATGTCCCCGTCAAGACCCAAACTCTCAACTCATAGCCCAACATCCTCCCTAATTGACGGTATGTAAGACCCAATAATGGCTACACCACCATACAAGCAATCCTTTCCAATACCTCGTTGTGCAAAGGATTAGGTCCACTTGGATACTAATTGTCACGAATAGGTATTGTGTGATATGCAGAAAATGGCTAATTAGTGATTTTGAGTTGATTTAGCATGTGTCAGAAATGGTTCAGTATACACTATATACCACATTCACCAATACCAAAGAAATAGTGAAGGCTTGGCGATTAGAGATTTTGCTTATAGCCACATATAAGCACATTGCATTATGTATGCATTTCCTCAAGAAGATAATTATCAACATTTATTACGAACTTCAAAACAAAAGCAAGATTATGTATTTCCAACAAAATACATAACCCAAAGGCTAAAAACTCAAAATTTCATAATTCCTCATACTCAAGGTTTATCTTATTCTTTTGAGGACCTAATGTTTAACTAAGTAAGATGGTTGAGGTTAAAGAAACCACTCACCTCTACTTGGTTGTCTATTGGTGATGTTATAATTGCCCATGTAACCTCCAGAGCCCTTATCTATGATATCTGAAGGCACATTATCAAGTGCATGTTCAAATGAACTAACACCTTCAAGATCAGAAGACAATGATTGCCAATTTGGATCTCCATAAAGTGAATTTTCACCATAGAGTTCTGGATAGGTTTCTTCAAATCCACCACTTGATGCAGTGTGGGAAATTTTCAAAGCACTGGAAATAGTGTTCGTGCCAATCCCTCGACCACCTAGATCAAAATTGTTGTTTGTGCCTCTGTGACCGAGATTCCCACCGGCATAACTTGACATGTTCCCCCCAACCTGGGATGAGATAGGATCAGTACCACCCCAATTTATCAGATCCTTGCTGCTCAATCCACTAAGATTCCCATTGCCAAGAGGCATACAGGCATTGGACCTTGCAGAATCAAAAGTATAAGTAAGACTTCGACTATCCCATGCATTACGAGGCATTGAGCTAAAAACAGAACTGGTGTTCACATTACCCCCATTATAAACAATAGGATTGTTGAACCTAGAGGAATTCCCACTGTAACAAGGACTCAGACCATGACCATACCCAATATTGTTGCCAAAACTGGAATTCCCTCCGATGCTTGACATCATTTCTGGTTCGAAACTCATACCCATACCAAAAGTAGGAATGCGCGAAGGGAAGCCATTCCTTGCACTACTAAACAAGCTTGGATTATATCTCTGTGTAAAGCCATTAGCAAAGTTGCTTGTTCTATTCAGGCCATAGTTATATCCCTGGATAGGAGAGCGCATTTTTGGTCTTGTGGATAGTTCTTTGGGGACAGCTCTCTTGACCTCAACAGTCTTACCATTCAGCTCATGAAAAGTTTTAAAAAGCACCTTATCCACAGCATTCACTGAGTCATAGGTGATGAAACCAAATCCACGAGACCTTTGGGTGTTGTGATCATACATCACGACAACATCAGTAATTGTTCCAAACTGATTGAAGTATTTCTTGAATTCACTCTCTGTTATAGTAGATGGTAGACCACCAACAAATATTTTCTTAGTACATCCAGGACTTGGAGAACCATGGGCGCTAGTAGTGTATCTACTAAGTATCTGTTGATCATCCTTTGGAACAGCTTTCTTTGCCTCAACCTGACAAATTGATCAACCTAGTAGTCATCATAGCTAGCTCATTAATAGCTTGCTGATTTAACAAGGATTCTCTGAAGCTGAAAGCAACAAATAGTATACAGATTTGTGTAAAGTATTATCAACATTTGGATTTCATGGATGCTTATGTTGAGGCCTGGGCATCTAGGAGACACGTTATACACAAAGTACAAATATCCTTGATCTGGTCAAGTTTAGATAAATAAGCCAGGATCATCCCAATTCACCCCAAAAGGAATTGGGTAGTAGACACCCTATACACTTAACAGAACCTTGAACTTGTTGAGATGGGCCACTTATATACATACTAATGCGTAAGAAAGGACAGCAAAGGGTAGAAAGTTACCATTCTTCCATCGATCATGTGTTTTTTTTCCATGACAACTCGCGCCGCTACGGCTGGGTCTGAGAACACAATGAACCCAAAACCACGAGCACGGCCAGTGTTCCTGTCCTTCATGATCGCAACCTCCACCACCTCACCATAATTTCTGAAATAATCCCCGAGACTGCCCTCGTTGGCGTTCCAAGAAATCCCGCCGATGAACAGCTTCCCAGGATCTGACTGCTGCATTCTCTTTTCTGCAAATTAGACGTCTTTGATCATCGACTGTGGCAATGGCTATCGATGAGGTCCAATTTCATCAATTGCGAACATACACGCAAAACGTCGATATAAAGCTCTCTCAATCACATAAAAAACTCACGAAACATAGAAAAATTCCAGTTTGAAGTATGCCATCGATACGAATCGTATCTAAACAAATCTCGAATAACAGTCCAAGACTTCCTCCCCAATTTCCGGACAAATTTGGTAGCTTGGGTGAGAAGGAAAGTAGAAAACACTAGTCATGAGGTAGATCCGACAAAAAGAAAGCCATCGAAGAAGCTCGAGACCGACCCTCTACCAAATCGAACCCAACAACGCAGATAAAGCAGAATCCGAACCGCACAAACGAAATCAAGCAAACCGAAAAACGAAAGGCAAGAAGAAAGAATTCGCAACTCACCGATCTGAAGCTGGCGCGTCAGGCGAGAAGAGATGGTAGGTTCAGCAACAAGAAGCACTCATCAATCCGGCAGTCAATCTTCCCCCCTTCACTCTCCTTCCTTTACCAGCGACAAACACACACACAAAAGGTGGAATCCTCGGCTTCAAAGCTTGCTTTTTCTTCCACCTATTCCGGCCAACTCAACCGACGGGAGATGGGCGGAGGAGGAAGGGGAAGAGGAGCGAAATGGTGGCGGAGGTGGCCATTCCTGCTCGCATCCGGTATTTATATATATATGTATGGCTCTCGAGAAAGCCAAAGGAAGAGAAAGAGAGGTCCAAAAGTGTAAACCTGATAAAATTCTAAATAAATAGGTTTGATAAGTAAATAAATTTAAATATTAAAAGCATTACAATTTAGTAAATACAAATTTTATGGAATATGAATATTGATTAAATTATATAGGACAAAACTAAAAAATAATATCCTTTGATGATTTTATTTTAGAAATCATAATTTCATTTTAAAAATAAAAATAAAGAATATCCTTTGATTTTTTGATGATTTTATTTTAAAAATATATTCAACGATCCAACGATATTGTAGTAGCTATCGATAACTATTATAATATATAGAAGTTATTGAATAACTATTATAATATATAAAAGTTATCTAGTAGCTAACATAATGTGTTTAGAGTATCTAATAACTATTACTACGTGTAGAAATTATCCAATAGCTATTATAATAAATTTAAGATGAGAATTTAAAATTTAAAATTTGAAGATATATGAATATTATTATATCAAAATATTATTTATCAACTTGATTAAAATTATTTAAATTTTATCAAAATTACTTTAAAATAGTTGTAGAAACTATTATGTAGTTATTCAATTCTAAACTTTAAATCTTAAATTTATTTTAAATACGTTATATTAACTATTGGGTAGCTTTTACACGTTATAGTAGTTATTTAGTAGTTTTTATATTATATAAATTTTAAATTCTAAATTTATCATGAATATGTGGTAATAATTATTGGATAATTTATAGATATTTTAACAGCTATCAATAGCTAGTACAATAATATTGGATGAAAAATTATTTTTGAAATAAAGTCAGACGTTCATTCAATTTTTTTTTAAATATCCATTTGATGATTTTTTTTTTATTTTTGCTCAATATATATATATATATATATATATATATATATATAATTAATTGATAAAAAATAATTTTTTAAAAAAATAAATATAACGCAGATAGTTAAAAATGTGACCAAATTCATAACTCAACGTCTGGCCTGACTGTATCTGTTCGTGCCTGGATTCGCGTCACAAACCCGTTTCTATAGTGGCTTAGAAGATAGACGCCCGAGAGGGGAGCACGCAAGCAGGGCGTGGGCGTGATGCCTTTTGGGTTGGCCATGGAGATAAGACTGAGAGCCACAGCAGCAAAAGCTCTGCCCTTTCCCCTTCCTGCCCTCCGCAACCATGCCCGCCCTTGCAGCTTCACGGGAGCCGTCTCCTACTCCAAGGCGAAACCTGTTGCTTTCCATGCACGCACTGGAGCAATCCGAAGTCCAAATAGCAAGGAGGTTCCCCGCGCCCATGGTTTGGGATCTTTCCTCTCTAGGGAGTATATATCTAGGACCGAAACTTTCTCTCTCCTGAGCCATGGAAATTGATCGATAAGAGCTACTGGAGTCTAGTTTCCAACTTTCTTTTTTCGCTTGATTTCTGGAAGCTTAGGTTAAATTGCAGTGTTATTGGTTAAAAGTTGGAATCTTGTTTACATTTCAACTGCTTTTAACTTTGGGAGTGAACGTTTAAGATGTTCTTAATAACTTTTGTCATGTGCCTGCTTCCAATACAATGGTTTTGGAAGTAAGAGAAGTGTTTAACAGCTTAAGCGATTTTGTTTGTTTTGTACTATCGCTGAAATGCCATGTATTCAGCCAGGTTTAATGTTGTAGCAATGCCATACTTTGGGAGTGAACATTTAAGATGTTCTTGAACTCGCATTGCCATGTGCCTGCTTCCAATACAATGGTTTTGGAAGTTAGAGAATTATTTAACAGCTTAAGTGATCTTGTTTGTTTTGGACTTCCCGCTGTCATGTAAAGGGCATGGAAAGGTGTTAGTGCTAAACTGTCATATATTCAGCCAGGTTTGATGTCATAGCAATGTCATTTAATTTCGGTGTGCTGTCTGTAATCTAAATGGTTTTCATGGACAACATATAATCAGGATCTACTATTTTGTACCTGATTAGATGGATGCAAATCCTGTAAGTTTTCATTTCTTTGTTAACAGTTATTAATCTTACATATTAAAAATGTGATATGACAATTAGTCCTATTTTGGAAGTTGTGGATGTCAAGCAATTTATAAAGCCTAGATGAGTCTTACTACACCATTTAGGTTACGTCTTAAAAATGGGCATTCCGGTTAATCAGTTAATGATTTACGTCTATCCAATTAATGAAACAATCTTCTGATTGGATTGAGTAGTGAGAAGGGTTACTATAGTCGATTTATTGCTAAGATCTAGGTACTTGAATTGAGAAGATTGTCTGCGAGTTGGATCATCATTGGACTACAAATGCTTCTATTCATGAATTGCTTTGTGTAGGGAGGAGGAGAGAAATTTTACACCTGATTTTTGTCCCTCATTAGAAGTTGTGGGCTGACAAAGGGAGTTCTATAAGATGGTCAAATATATATATAATAGATCACAAGGTGTAATATAAGATTATTTATTAGTGTCAAAGAAAACAAATAATTGTTGGCTTTTTCCAATTGCGGGGCATACTTATCATTGATAGTTTAGATGGTCAAGTAGTTATAAAATTTTCTAGACAATCTCTATCTATTTCAAGGAGCAAATTTATGTTCTAAATTAATAGAGATTGTGGACACAAAATCAAAGAACTTGGTTTGATCAAATAACCTGTAAAATAGTCTTGTGATGAATAATTATGTAAATTCAAATGTTATATTATATTATGTTTTTTTTTGGATTTTTTGTTAGAATTAAAGTAAAATCATTCCTCAAGAAAGTCACAAGATCTCTATGTGCCATATATATGTTGACAACAATTTCTATGGTCTTAACTTTTTCTCTTAGGCGTCAAGATGTCTGTAGCAGTGCCAGAATCATTACTTGTAAAGGTAAGGGATTCTTTCATAAATAACTAAGCAGAGTATTATAATTTCAGTGATTAGCATGTGAAGCCATGGTCAACCTAGTTATTATTTATTAATATATTTTGTATTGATTTGGATTCAGAGAACAGCAATTGAAGTTGTGGATGATTTGAAAGGAACCTCCCTATTTCTTGTGGGCAAGTATCATCATGGCTACTGTATCCCTTTCCAGGTTTCTTTGCAAGAAGCATGTGAGCGTGTAAATGTATACATACATTGATGGTATGTCTTGTTCTGACATAATAGGGATGAATTGCACCATGAAAACTGATCTAGGGAAGATATTGGCTGACTCCTTGCGATATTACTACTTTGACAGGTAAGTCTATTGGACGCTAGACCAATTTTAAGCTAAATATTTTAATCACATTTGTTTTATTGTCCACAGTGATAGTTTGGTTCAGCAAGCAGCAGGTGGCGCTTCTGTTGCTAAAACTTTTAGAGAAGAAGATGAGAAGGGTTTTCAAAGCGCAGAGGTTTATGTCAACTCATAACTTTATTGTTTTATTGCGTGGAGGATATCAAACTAAGCAAATTAGTGCCACTACCTCTTCAGACCGAAGTTCTCAAGCAGTTGTCGGCAATGGGACGACTAGTGGTTTGTGCTGGGGATGGTGCAGTGCAGTCCGCAACAAACTTGTATGAAAAAAATTTCTTTCATGCAAAGATGTCTTGATGGACAGTTCGATCAAGTCGAACCATATTATTGATTCCTGTTTCTACTATATACAAGCTTGCTTGTTTCTTTATGTCTTTAACTGTATCGTGTTTCTTGAAGGTCTTATTTAAGATATGGCATCTCAATATGGGTAGATGTTCCTTTAGATTACTTGGCAAATGAATTTCTGGTATCTGAGGCGGCGGCGTCTATCATGAGTACCACACAAGAGACAGATTCATTCTCAAAGGTCAGCTTTTCATTCTTTGAGACGCCAATCAAGATTCCTGGGATTTCTTTTTCTGTAATCTGATTCAGTAGCAAGGCAAATATAACTGGCTTTTTTATACATTTCTTGGTGCTCATTAATTCAATGGAACTCCACTGACAAAATGTGAGGAAAATAAAGCATAACTTCTCTATTTATACACATAAGTTTATCGTGGCAATGATCCTCGTACCTCTCTAATTAAATATGGTTTGATATGGATGCAATAATACAATAGAAAATTTCCCTTGTCCTTTATCTAAATGTTAAGAGCACTTGGTTCACAATTATCAGCATCGTGATTCGCAGTTCCTTTAAGTTAGAACTACTTTCAATTCTATTACCTGTTTCTTGTTTGCATGAATTATCACACTAGAATATAAATTTTCATTATCATTCTAATACATAGACTATCCAGCTCGAATGGTTAGCCTGAAATACAAGTTTGAAAAATTGCCATGCTTATTGCTTGTTCTACATGTTCATGTAAGCAGTGGATGTATGAGAAACCTAACTAAAGTTATCTGCTGGAACGATACAAACAGGTTATGGATGAGCTTTTACAGCAATATAACCAGTTGAAAGAAGGCTTTGCTATAGCAGATACAACTGTTTCGCTTCTAAGTAAGCAATTCGCTGTAGACACCACCCTTTCGGTTCATTCCATGTCTTCGATAATTCATATGTAACTAAATCCCGACATCATTACCATTTCCCCGAGCTTTACAGAAGTAGCTTCTCAACTAGGGCGCGAAGATTTAACATCTGTTACCGCAGAGGATATGGCTTTGGAGGTAAATACAAGCTCAACAGACATGGTCTCATATAAGTAACTCTCGATTCGATTCTCAATTGGATACTTCTTTTCAGGCTCTGAAAGGGATTCAAAAGTTGACTAGAGTGAAGAAGATGATGGAAGAGGCTGGCCGCCCGTTTTAACTGAAGTGCCGGTGTTCGTGACGAAAGAATTTAGGGTTTCAAGCCACCATGATGCATGTTTCTGATTGTGTTGCTTGCCGACGATGATATATCGTTTAGTTTCCAAAGATGTAGTTGTGCAAATGGAAACTTAATATGCAGTGTTCAAACTGTTCTTGTAGCTGCCACTGTTTTATTCCTTAAAATTGTCACGCAACCGCAATGCTAGAACAGTTGGTTGGTTATGATCATCATGGTTTATAAGATTTTTAACTCAGATTAGACATTGTGTTAATCTTGTTTATTTGAAATGTGATTGGTGTTCGGAAGAATATTTTAGAAGTCGATTTTTTAATGTGCATAAGTTATATTTTGAATTTACGATGAATTAGAGAAAAAAATTGTCTATCTATTATTAAAAAAATAAAAATAAAAATTTAAAAATTTATTATGTAATCCAAAATGAAGATTAAATAATTTAATTGATATTGGATAAATTTATTCAAATAACTCTTTCAAAATATTATTTTTTTAGAATATGTTATTAAATTTGTTATTAATTGAGATAAAGTTATTAGATTTATTAATAATTATTTTTTGAATAAGCTATTAAATTTATTAATAATTTTTATATTGATTTAGTATTATAGTAGGGTTATATATAGAATCAAAAGAGCAAAGTAAATTATTTTAATTAATCAATATCGATCCCCTTGAAATAATTATTTATCTCCGTTTTTATTAAGATTCTTTAATTTTTCGTAAGATATCATTAATTTTCATTTTGTAAGCAAATTTGTTTTGGTCGCTTTACTAATTAATTAATTTAATTGTTTAATCTCGCTGTTCTCGCCGCGGGTTAGGGTTCCTTTTGTATCGTTCCCCTTGCTTTATCCGCTTCGACTCTCGATCGTCGCACTGCAAGATCCGCTGCACCTCGCCGATCGCTCTTCGAGTTCGTTGATTTGCTTCTGGTAAGAATGTTTCGCTACAAAGTTGTTTTTTTTCCCTTCCACTAGGGTTTGATGCCGTCTTTGAAATCTGCGAAAGGGCTTGGTAGAATAGATTCCTTTCCATTGTCGTTCACATCGAATCTGTAAACTTCAGTGGTATGTTGTATGTTTTCATGGTTTTCTGATTAATTTTCATGTCAAAAATTCCTTTTTGATCGCAAATTATACGCGGAATTTCCCTTATCCGATTTAAATCTATGCTCCAAGTGCTTGTAACTGTATGCTGTTTGGACGAGGAACTAAATTTGTGAAGAAATGTAATGTAGTAGCCAAATTTCCATTTTCCTTAAGCTAAATTTCCAAATCAAAGACACCAAATCCCTCCTCGCACCTCCCTTTAAATCCATCAGTCCATACAACTGGTGTTTGCAGGTGTTGGGTTTAGCTGAGGATTGCTGCAAATTAATATAATACATGTGTAGTCCTATTTGGTTTGTGTTGCTAGCTCATCTAACTCTGATCCTTTTGGATACTGCAAAACAGAAGCCAGCGCGATAATGAACAGATCAAGACCAAGCAGTGTGACATTGCAAGACCTTGAGTTGAGACTTGGTTCTTCTATGTTTAAAGGAGGAATGCTAGCTTCCAATTTTAACAGGGGTTACCCTGAAATTATATTGATTGAGGATGATGATGACGATGACATGCAAATATACACTTCTGGACCTCCAGATCAGGTACTGGCTATTGGCCACAATTTGTTTATCGTGTTTTGTTAATTGAGTCACTCTTTAGAGCATGAGGGATTTTCATCTGGTTTCTTGAAATCATGTGAATGTCTTTATTCCAGTCATTCAGGCCCTCGCAATATTCAAGTCACTGGGAATCTGTAATTGGCGAAGAGGATTTGGAGCTTCATCTTGGAGTTAGAAGTAAGTAAACATACTCTTTGGGCAACTAGTTTTTTTTCATGTTTAGTTATCCACGGACATTGTCATCCAGAATAGTGAATGTTGATCTTCGAGTCTATTTGCGTGTTCAGTGCATTATGTTTTGTTGATGTTTAATGCATACCCACTTAAAACTTGAAAGTGGTATGCTCCAGACATTACAATAATAACAAGCAACCCCATGGAGCTCCATTTTTCAATTAATGGAGATTTTGCTTTCCCCATTTTTCAAAATATTCCATACAATGAATGCAAATTCCTTGCCCTCCAGACCATAACAAGTAACCCCATGGAGCTCCATTTTTCAATTAATGGAAATTTTTTTCCGCCAATAATGGAATTTTTTAGTAATCAATGCTAGCCAACTTGCAATTGGGACTTGGATATGAGCATTCACATGTGTTCGGATCCTATTTGATACTCTAGTTTCTAAACAATTTTAAGTGTGATAAATGATGAAGAGTCAAAATATGGAGGTTCTTGGAGAATTAAATGTGTTTGATGATGTTTCCATCTAGTGTACTTCTCTTTTTTCCTCTCCTTGGTATGGGGTTGATGATAATCTTCACTTTCAAGTAGTTAAGCACCACCACATGTTATAGATTTTGCCGATGTGATCAGGCTCAGCTGCGTTACTTTTTTGTAATACCGTTCATTCTTGGTTTTTGACCAAGTTATTCTCCCAACATTTTACATTCACTTGAAAGAAAAGAGGGAAGATGATTATCTTTTTGTTGTGGATCGATGTAGCTTGCTAAACATTGATACGCTGGCACTCATTTTTAGTTCCTAGTTGAAGGGGATATATATATATATATATATATATATATATATATATTGGCACCAGATAAAATGAATCTTCTATCATATGCAGGACAAATCATGAGTTCATGCCTTTTGCTCTCATTCTTTCTCTGTAACTTTAATTTCGTTTTACTTAGTATATTTCCATGTCTCATAATTTTCCAACAGGTTCCGGGAATTCGAACTCTAATAGACGGGATGCCAAAATCCAAGACCCAAATGTGCACAAGTCCACGAAGGTATATGCCCGATCATGACTCTACTTCATTAAGAGTTAACACTTCATAGGAAAGCTAAACAAGGTGTATTTATATGATAGTAAAGTAGCTTGAAAGAAAATATTCCAACTCTTAAATTGGTTATGGCTATGCTGATATTCAAGTATGCCTCTTAAAATACTCAGCTGCTTCATTGACCAGGTTTGCGAGTAGACCCAAGGGCTTAGTTCACCATTTTAAGTTTCTCATTTACTGAGGATCCAATTAGGAACCATGTGATGTAAATAACCTTTGGGTTCTGATTGGATACTGGAACCCAGGAATGCTCTCTTGTGTTGGGTATGATCTATGATTAGTAATTGAGCCGTCTATACGATTGATGCAGTTTCAACTGTGCATCTCATCTCTAGTTTTACATGTCTTACTCTAATGATGCACCATGCTTTCTTTCCTACTCCTTCAGTTAGCTGTTCTGATATTGTTTAGGTTTGACAGGCATCTAGCAGCCCGCGCCCATACGGTAATGACGAGGTAAAGTTGAGATGTTCAATATGCATGGACACAATGAAGGAGGAGACATCCACCACCTGTGGCCACATCTTTTGCAACACTTGCATCACCAATGCCATTCACGTGCATCGAAGATGCCCGACCTGCCGGTTCAGTCTTTCTCCGAGCAGTATTCATCGAATATATCTCCCAGGAGCAAGTTCCTAATGCTGGCTGAGCATCATCTTGACATGAGCTCATCGTAGGATTTTTTTACTCCCTTTGTTTGCCTTGTAGGAGGGTTTTGTGCATCAAGGATTGGAAGCTGTAACAAAAGGTAGTTGTGTATGTTTGCTATGTTAATGAGAAAGTAGTCCGAGAGTTGGGTTGTGGTTTGTTCGAGCTCCAAACTGTAATAAGAACATCGATCACTGGTTTAGTCTTGCATCTTTGAAAAGAGTCTTGTAGGATTGTTGAATGGACACTGCAGGAGTCCGTCCATCGCCCGACTACCTTCGCCTCTCGCGGAACTCACGACGGCTACAATTCTCTCCACTGACTTCCAAACATGGTGTGATCTTGGCTACCAAAATATTTCATCCATATATTTTATTGTACACATTTCCATTTGATCATTAGAGCCCAAGCAAAGAAACCACCTGCATTTGCATAAGACAATTGTGGTTGAACACCTTATTCAATGGCAACCTTCCCTGTCAAACATGATTCTCAGTGATGAGAAAATCTCAATAGGTTTTAGGAGCAAGTTTTCGCAACACCAAACTGAACTCTGGGTCAGATACATCGATGATATCGGTGGAACTTTGAAGCTTATACACAGGAAAACTTACCAAGAGAATCAGAGTAATGGTTATTATTAGTTCCATATCTAGTGGCTACATCTAAACTTCATTTCCAGGCTGAGGCAACTACCAAGGCCTTGCCCTCCCATCCAAAGTACAGCGTGCCAGTCTCCTCCTTGACCATGTATCGGTCGCAGTATGATTTCAGCAATGCTCGTATCGGTAGGTTGACATTGCTGCTGAATGGGCTCGAAACAAACCCTGCCATTGTCATCCTTGCTTTCCACTTTCCAGCAGCCTCATACCTTTGGTATTGAGTTGAGAGTTATATGGTCGAAGTGGAGAACACAAACATACTATGCTAATAGCAATTAGAGTTACCTCTCTATGCGGTCAGCACCTTCGCAAGCCAAGATGTTAACAATGTCGCGTCCAAGGCATTGCCTCTCGACATTCATTCTGTCTGTGCTATCCCTTGGAAGAGTCGCATCGAGTGAATCAAAGACTGCCGAATAGTAATTGTAAGCCTCCACAAACCTGCCAGTTCAAATGATAGAGTTTTAGGATGAGGGACAGGTGCAAGCAAAATCTAAGTACATCAATCTTTGGGAAGCAAAATGAAACCTATAGTGGCTGCTTGCACCATTTTTTCCTCTTAGAAACTTAAATCTGAGACAAGCTAGTTTAATACTAGTAAAAAAGGAGTGCACATCAAAACTATACAAATGAGATTAAATTATGACTGAAAATATAAATACAGGAGAAACAACCTTGGGAAAAATGGAGCTGTGTTGGTATTCATATCTTGCTCAACGATGGTAACCAGCTTTGGTTCCAATCCCTTCACCATTCGAAGAAGTTGATCTCTCTCATTCACAGTTGATACACTCTCATCTGGCATATGGTGAAGATGAAAAGAAAAGTTAACCACAAGAGACTCTCCAAGTCGGCAGTCTAACATTTCAGGCGTTACATCCCCAGTCTTAGCAGCAATAAGTTGAAATTCCAATGGCACGCCAAGATCCTCCGCTAGCTTCTCGAGGCGCTGACCAATGGCTCGCAAGCCTCCAACTGGTCGATTCACTGATTCAGGATCATCAATCACGGATAACCTCACATGTGATGGTTTTCTTGACAAGGTTGATAATGTTTGTATCAGGTTTAAGTATTGGATTCCTTGGTTCAGATCAAAGTCTATGATATGAACCTTTTCTTCACCTCTGAAGGCTTCCAAAATTATGTAATTGGCTGCCATGTAACCGAACTTAAAACATGGACAGATCTCAAATAGAATCTGCATTGCTGATAACCGATCTGAAGATGGGGGTTCTTTACATTTTAGAGCCTTATATATACCTCGCCCCGAAGAGGCTATCCGGGCAGCAAGACCTTCCACCATGTAGGCAGCGAGCCTTTGAGGAGGATCCCCTTGGATTGAAACAATTTGACGAAGCCAAGTTATGATAGCTTGTGCTTCCTCTATACTGCCTTCAGAGATTGCAGCTGCACAATCCAAAAGCAGCTGCTTGGCAGTTTTTGGTTCTTTATTGCTGCTGATACAACTGATGCTAGAATCTGAATAAGACCCCTCTGGTAAGTTTGTAGGCAATAGATTTTTAATAGGTTCACCCCAATCACTGTCAACTCTCATCAAATCATATGTATCCAAGTCCTCATTATCATACAGAAGAGCCTGCTCAAGTTCTTGAAGCTTCAACCTAATTTCTTCCTCACCATAGTCTAGATCTGGCTCTGGACTAGGAATTTCAAGCAAAGAATGAGAGGTATGATGAGAAATGTTAGAGCTTGATGAGGAGACGGGATGGCTAACTTCAAAGCAACTGCTGTAAGGATTATTTGATATTACAGAAGAATGAATATTAGCCATTAGTTGGCATGGAGCTGAAGGTACTTGAACATAATGATGACCTGGAACTGATGTCGATATACGAAGTGAATTGACATGCATTATCTCTGATGGTGAATTGGCTAAGTACTGATTAGGAAACAAGTCTGAATGGCACAAACCAGGTCCATAATTATACATTTGCTTATCTGCACTTAATATGTGCCTAGATAAAGCAGAGCTGTTGCTGCCATCTTTGCGAGTGTAAAGATTAGATTCGCCACACGCAGTAGATGAATCTACAGACCTCATCATGGACATGATATTTTATCTTAATAAACTCCAAGCGTTGAATGAGAGTTCCAATTAACCAAGACGAGATTACTTAAGTTGATCAGTCAATTCAGGCCAAATTCCAATAAGTAACATGCTGCTGTGATCACAAAAGATCATGTTAGCAAGGGCTAATTTCATATCATGTCTTTCACTCTATATAAAAGAGGGCATGCATGAATCATTTTCTTATACGAGTTTCTGTTCTTTTACAAACTAATCTTTTGAAATAGAAGCAAACAAGAATAGCTTCAATATCTTAAAGGAATTGGTGGATAAGGATCACATAGTTATCCAACCACAATGTTTGAGAGGTAGAAAGAATTCAAACTTAAAAAGACAAATTGCACTTCATTTTAATGTATATTGCCAAACAACTCCGGACAAACCACGCAAACTTAATAAAATATGTAAAGAGATATAACTGCAAAGGACATTGAATGAAATTTTAAGTTCTTTGCAGGTAAGCCAATTTGTTTCTATTAGACGCCCTCACTCGAAGAATCTTGACGATTTTAAGGGCACCACCTCCACAAAACATGTAACCTTGTCCGAGGAAGAAAGGAACTATGTTATGGACTGTGGGCAAGCCCATGTGGCAAAAGAGAAGCTGGAGCCCATCAAATACAAGAGATACACTCACAACATATTTAGAAAAAAAAAGGAGCATGTCAAGAGAATTGATTCAACTATAGTAATTGATTTGTATTTAAATCAAGTATCTTTTATTTTCAGTAGAATTGAGTCTAGTATCTTTTATTTTTAGTAAGAATCAACCTTTCTTATTCAATGTTTGTTTTCTTCCTTCATCAGGAAGGAATGTCAGTAGTTGTATTTAAATGGCTGGAATAATGCAATAAAGAGGAGGATTGAGTTTACAAAAAGAAATCAAACCCCTAGATTGAGAGGTTCTCTAATCCCAACGAGACTCAAATTCACCCTACCACCATAGGCCATCAAGGTCATAAAACCAAGAAGACAAAGATTGATTCTGCTGATCAACCGATAAACCGTCCCATTACGCGATCCATATCCAAGGGTCATAACAAACTATCAAATGTGAAAGAGGAGAATGGAATTTACATGCCATATTTCTTTTGTCAAAATTCTTGATAAATGAAACATGTCTATAAATAGCTTGCAACAAACTATAAATGGCATGCTGTATTGCCAACAATGCACTATTTTCCAAACTATAAAAAGGAAGTCCACCATATTAACTATCTACTAAAATTATCATATTGATGTATCCTCTTCACAGTAAGGGAATAATATCATAATCAGTTCCTATAAGTTGTGAAAAGATACTGTGTATTATATCTGGACAAACTGGAATATACTTATGTTGGATGGTTTTTCATTCAAGAAGTAACAACATCAGCATATTCCTTTGAATGAAACAGGTAAGGCACTAAAATGTTATGTAACAAAAAGGCAACAACTGATACAGCCACAGAAGATAAAGGAGTGACACAACTGTCAGAGAGAGAGCCAACACCACAAGCAAATGCTATGAATGTGCAAAGATATTAGTATGCCTGTGATAGTGTAGGGACCATAGTCATGACTTTTGTTCTTGTACTACTCATAGCCCTATTCTTCTGGTGTCTGTTTTATTATCAAATCGTGCAAATGAGTCCATAAAGATCCATCACTGGAAAAGATAGGTGGGGCAATAACGATCTATGTTGATGAAAGTGGATGAAGGGTTGTGCCAAAAACTGACTCGTTGATAGGACCAACCAGTGATTTATTTCTTATGAAGCATGATGGACAGAGAAACAAATCAGTTGGAAATGATTCACAGTACAAGGAATCCTTTAAGTAGATGACTAGTTGAAAATGAAGAGTAAATTATAGTCTAGAGTTTTCCAGTCCTAGCATGTATTTTATACTGTTTAGGTGCTATCACAAAAGAAATGCCAATGCAGCACTATCTTGATTTTCCTTCAGTACCTCAGTCTAGTTTGGAAAATACCGTAAGCTTCTATTTGGAACTTGAGAACTATATAAATCATACATGTTTCATGGAATAAGGGCATATGGAACATATACATGGTTCGTTGTCCCCCACCCATCAAATTGTGTTTAACTGGAAAACATTCCAAGGATTGCTAAAGATAAGATTTCAAGGTAAAAGACAAATTGGAAATTTAGAATATAAAAGGATGTGCATTTACAGAAGTAGTCATTTAAGAGGATCCTCAGAATTCTGCCCGTAGCATTCCAGGTCTTTTCTAGGAAGACAAAAAAAAAAAAAATAAAACACACACACAAAGAAGCATTAAGAGAGCATGTGCAATTTTCAGTTTTCATAACTAATTTCCGCCATTGAATTGCATAGTCACGCATTTCACTTCTGCAATTCAAATATACCATTTCATAATTTGATTACTTGTGTAAGATACAACTTGATGAACATTTTATGCCCAACTCCTCGGTTGGTATGTCTAAAACAAACGACCTAAGGCTTCCAAAAACAAATTGAATATCTAAACTGTACTTGATGGATGACATCCACCATACCTACTTTTTCATATATATAATCAACAGCTTCAAGGATTCAAGGTTTACTAAAACCGGATGGGCAACCAAAAAGTATCAACTGTTCGTTGATCATAAAGAATGATTAGAAAAGACGATCGTGTTTTTCCAGAAAAACTGTGATTTGAGGCCAAATATTTCATTCCAAGGACAGAAAACAATATTTAAACATCTGCAGATGCGCACAAAAATTAACTAGTTCAGCAGTGTAAATCAGAAAACCCCGAAGCGATTCGAACAACTGAAATCCCTATTTTTCCAATTAGTCAAAATCAAAGTTGTTCTCAAGTCAAGACGCTATTCTTCAAATAGAAATTGAACTATTTAAGAGTAAAAATAAAAATTTGAAGCCAGAAGAGTGCAATCATCATTCCAGTTATCACCTGCTCCTCCTCGATCAGGAAAGATGGCCGACCCTGCGCCATAATCCAACAATGGCTGGACCGATCAAAGCTACTCAAAGCAGCAGGCTAGAGTTCGAAAGATCTGACGCTTTGCCACCCAAAACCCAAATTCCACAGGCCGGAAAAAGGCCAAAGAAGACGATGATGACGACAATGATAATGGGCGGTAGGAGAAGAAACGGAGGGCGGTGGCCCGGCGGCGGTGGACGAGACGCGATTGAGAGGCGAACCAACGATGGAAGTGGAGTACGACGCCAGAGGAAATAAAGGCCGACAAAGCCATTACAATGGGCGAAGTAAACGCACGTCAATATCCTACGCGTTTTCCTACGCAGAGCTCTAAATCTCCCATCCGACCGTCCATTTGCGCCCGTAATAAAAAAACCCGCATGATCGCATCGTCAGAATAAGAGCTAATGAAACCCCGAAACTTGCTTCTTATGTCAAAATGGCCCTCAATTATCCTTTTTTCAAAGTGACCCTCAAAATTTCAAAGACGTTTCATAATTTTTAAATGTGCACCAAAACGACAGCGTGATAAATTTCTCAACTCTGTTGTATCCCTACGCTACATAAATTTAAGTAAAATATCAAGGGCTCGAATGGACTGGAGTAGGACTTGTTGACAAAAGTGGAAAAAAAGATGGGGTAAACTAAAATTGTGGCATTTTATTGGAAGGATCCAAAAACATTTATTCGAGCCACTTGTCCAATTTCGTCAGCCGCCGACCTACTCGCATTTTGATTGGTCCATATGTTGACTTAAACCCGCTTTAGACGAGTAACTGAGGGAGGTAGCTACTGGTAACGACCTTATCCATTACTTTCCATTTACTTATCCTCACTGTACCACACACACTATTTATAAATAAATCTAAAAATCATTCTAAATTATATAAATCATCAGATATTTTATAAAAATTTATCCCTTATTATAATAACTATTAAATAATTATTATTGAATTATTCCATTTTAATAAAAAAATTAAATTATACACAGGTCTCCTCAAGTGAATTGAGAATAAAGGAGACGTCCTTTGTTTTTTTTAATATTAAATAGTATTTATTGAGTAATTATATACAATTAAATAATAAAATAAGACTATTATATTATCCTTTTATAATTAAAATAAGACTAGGGTATTATTTTGTTATTAAGTAAGATTTGAATCAGTGCTAAAATAAGACATCTTTGTCCGTCATAACCAACTCAACTATATCTTTAAAACAAAAATAAAATTAAAAAAGAAAAAAAAAAGACTCTCTTATTAATATGATCTCTAAACTTTCATTGCATCTAACAAATTCTTCTTTTCCAGTCAAAATCAATATTAAATAATTATTAAATTAGAATTTTATTATCATTTAATCGAAATTAATAAGATAATATTTGAATATTTGAATTATATAAAAAACTCTACTATTTAGGATGTAATTGGGCTCAAATTGGGCCTTTCATGTTGCCAAACAAAGGGCCCAAAAGCAGTACTGGGGCCCTCACACGGTTGCCCTCACGATTATATGTGAAAAAATAAATTGAGAATGTTGCTGCCACAAAGAAAACCTAATTATTTTCAATATCGACATCACATCATTATTATTCCATTACAATATTAATTTAATGAATTATTATATATTAATATCGACATTACATCATTTTATTTAATTGATATTGCGTGAAAACAAACTCTTATAATATTAAATTTATTCATAAGTATTTAATTCATTTACGCTGCCTATTCTCACGTGGCATTGTTCGCCTAGTGCTCATCCTCTCAATGTAAGTGGCCACATCATGATTCGCGCGCACCAATTTCCTGTCTTTTTCTCTCATTTCATCGTCTTGACGGGCGTACCAAAAGCTCCATGCCGCTGAACGGAAGAGGAAAACCGATGCCATTTTGCCCCTCGAGGCACACCACGAACAAGCTGCGGGGCAATGGCTTTTCCAGTCGAGGGCACTACTACTGTCCCCCCATCACATTGCTTTCAGCTGTCAGTGCGGAAACCAGCCAGATAAGCTACGAATGGAGGCCGGTACGTCTCTCTTACTGAGTGAGAGATCTGCAGCGCTTTGAGTCCCACCCGAGCTTGCAGAATGAGGGTGAAAGGAAAAGGAAAAAGGAAAAAGGAAAAGGAAGAGGAGGAATCCTCCACCAAAAGCTACGAAACAGTGAGGTTTGGCGTCTAGTGTGGCTGCTGTCTGACATCGATCAAAGCTCATCGTTTTGGTGGTCATGAGTACTCCATTTCGTAGCTGTAATGAACAGAGTCAGCCATGGCTTCACCTTGAGCATGAAGAGGTCTTGCCAGCGACAGGACAAGTCTCGGGCAACCACCACGTCCTTAGGACCACAGACAGGTAAATGGATTCAGTGGAGGACAACAATTGTCGCAGGGATGCGTTGATGAAGCCTCGCAGTGAAGCTGAAAATGAAGTGCCTAAAAAGAAAAGCACATCAAAATTCTGCAAATTAAGACCTGCGCCGCCTGCTGCCATTTTCTTCCCCCTTCCATCTGAAATGGCGACGCATTGTTAAGAGCATCGGGAGATGCAGCGCACCAACAGTCGCGTGCACAGTCGCATCAGTCGTTGCCTTCTGCTCGCTCTTTCAATTCCACTTCCAGTTTCACTGCGACCGGCCATTAATTTTCTGGTTCCGAGAAAAAAACATATACGAAGAAAAGAAAAGAAAAAGGAAAGGAAAGAAACTGGAGAGCATCTTTTTAAGGTTCCAAGATGGCCTGATGCGTGCAGTGCAGTGGAACATAAGGAGAAAAGTCGAAGGTGCCAAAAACAAAAGTCTTGAACCTCACAAGTTGCCCTCTCTCTCTCTCTCTTTCCCTCTTTTCTTTATTCTTCCCTTCCCTCCAATTAAAAAAGATAAAGACTGAAGAATTTTTTCTGCTGATAATAAAGAATTCAGAGTCTACTACTTCTGCTAAAGAGAGACAAGAAAAATAATGAAGTTGATGTTTTTAGATAAACAGCTTGATTATAAATTATTTTTTTGTTTTCTCATCGAATTTTGACAAAGTAAATGGAGCCTATTAAAATCTCTGCTTTTGTGGAGTAAAACAAAGTGTAAAGGGGTTCCTCAGGTCTCAAGGCAGGCAAAGACTTCCTCTTACCAGTTGCAGAGGCTCGAAATGTGTGTGACTCCCTGAAAATTGGGTGAGGTGGTTCACAGGAAAGGTTATTATTTTGCATTAACTTTTGGTGCTCTCTGAGAGCACCTCCACCCCGACATGAGGAATGGGCCACGCCATTAACGAAAGCAACAAGCTTCCTGGAACACAAAGCAAAAAAGAAATAGAGGGATGAAACTCTTTAAGGATTTGATTTATGAGTTTCTTTTATTCCTACAAAACGCTCTATACTTTTTAATTACTCAAATAGCGCACTATGCATATAAAAACACCTCAAATATTTAGAAAATTTCGCTAAAAGAAATTAAAATGGCCTAAATTGGATTAAAAATAAATGAAAATTGCAATTTTAACATTTATATACAAAAAAAAACAAATATAAACAAGTGAAAGTGTTTTCCGATTAAACCGACAATGAAAAGGGAACCGCTGAAAAGGGAACCAAACCGTGAAACCGACAATGAAACCGCCACCGGCGGTCTATCAGCACAGCAGCACATGGAAGGCAGTCTTCTTGGTGGCACCGCAGACCGGGCATCCGCCGGCGACGACCTCGCAGTCCTCGCATAGGCACAGGTGCCGGCAGGGAAGCAACAGAACGGAGACGTCCTTCTCACCGCACGCCCTGCACGCTGTCCCCCTCTGCGCGGCCGCGACGGAGTTCTCCGCTTCGCAGCAGGATTCGGCGTCGTCGGCGTCCGGGACCTCGTTGGCGGCCACCTCAACGGCGTCCCTGTGGCTGACACCGCCCCGGAGCAGGGCTTGTTCAAGGCTCGATTGAAGGTTGCTTGCGACGGCCTCGCTGTTCTTGGCCATGTTGAACCAGATCTTGTTCTCCTCGCTCATCCGCCACACCTTCTCTTCCAACTCCGTGTTCCGGCGGGTGACACTCTGTAACTCGGCTTCCTTCTCCATCAAACGCTTCGCCGTTTGCTTCCCTAACAAGGAGAGAACTGCCCGGCAATGCCGGCTTCGCATTTCCTTGAATTCATTCAGCATCCTCTCGTTCTGCGATCGATCAAAATTAATCATTAACACAATACAAAAATTCTGAAAGATCAGTAGAATAAGGAGAGATCGAGATACCTGGAGACAGATGAAGGTGTCGATTTCAAGATTCTGCTGGTAGATAAGAGAAACGAGATCGCCGGATGAAGACAATACGGGCTGCAACGGCGAGTCATGCCGGCCACTGGTCGAAGTCGCACCTGACTCCGGCAGTCGATTCTGCGGAAGAAACCCGGGGTTCGTTCCAACAGGCGTCACCGGCGCAACAGACTGATCTAAATAGGGGAAAAGCGGCGATGCCACCGTCTGGTTGTAACCATTCAAAGCGACGAACTCCGCCCGAGCGCGCTTCGCCGGAGCGGAGACATTGCAAGTCAGCTCTCTCTTCCGCTCACTAAACACACAAGGGTCGATTCGGATTTGGCGCTGCTGCTGCCTTCCTGCATCGTCCACAAAGCACAATCTCAGCCAATCGCAACCTCGACTCGAGAACAATTCGAAGCAGAGGGCGAACATTCACTCACCGATGCCAAGATCGCTGCTAACTCGCAGAAGCTCCTGCTGCAACATCTGGACTCCATCCATTCCTCTAGAAACACCAACAACGCGATCGGATCTTAAAAAGAGAAACACGAAATCGAATTCCAGCCCACAAGAACCGCTCCACCGAGACAGACAGACAGACAGACTCACCGGTCGCCGGATCCGGACGAGAACCCCACGGCTTGCGCGGCCATCGCTGCACGATCCAGATCCAAACCTCCCCACCACCACGCCGTTGTCTTCGGTCTCCAGGAAGCCCAGCGCACGAAATGGCGTGCAGCAAGAACGGGCGTGTGACGCCTTTATAACGTTCGAAATGCGAGGGCTTGGTGGCCACGTCGGACAGGTAAGCCAAAACGACACCGACACGTTGTCGTCTTCTTTAACGGGCCGGTTTAATCGGCTTTTTCTATTACCCGGTCGGTTTTTTTTTCTAATTTTTGTGTGGCTTCTTCGCCTCTCTCTCTCTCTCTCTCTCTCTCTCTCTCTCTCTTTCTCGTGCTTTGAACAGGCTCACTTTACCATGGCATGGGAATGGCGTGACCCAGAAAGGCGACGAGCAGTAGCGTCATAATTGACTGCGCCGTGGGACCGTGCGACGTTGGCGGTGCACCGCCGGTGCCGGACAGGGGGGATCGCCAGTCCACTCCTGCGGCCACCGGAAGTAGCAGCGTTGAACGGCTCCTGACAGGCAACTTTTCTCCGCTTTCTTGCGCCGTTCCTTATTTTAAGGCACCCGAACAGCGCCAGCATCAGAGGCGAGGCCCGAGGGGGGCCACTTGCTGGTGTTTGATTATTAGTGGCAGCGGTAATTGACCGATTGATTCATTAAGCGGGCTGCGCGTAGGGGAAGGGCAACGGTGGGTGGGGGTGCCGTGATCGATGGCGATTGCGTCAAAAAGATTCGGCAAGGAACGCATCGCGATCGAATCTCGAAGGACGCACCGCAGAGCCAGCAATGGACGAAAGAGGAGGCGTTGCGTTGCGTTGTGGTTAAGGCGTATAATAAACTGCAACTTTTGTCAAGGTTGACGACCGGCTTGCCGGTTCAAACCTTAAACAGTGGCTACATGGATCATCGATAACTTTATTTAATTCCGATATATTCTAATGTTATTATCTTAAACAGTAGGTTAAGATTTTTTTTAGATTTCAAAATTAATGAAATTTTATTTTATAATTTTAAAATTAAATTAATTAAAATATATCATAAAATTTAATTAAAATTGAATTAATTAATTTAATAAAATTTAATTTAAATATTTATAGATTTAAAAGAGATAATTTTTTTTAATTTTAAAAATAAAATTAATAAATTATATTTATTAATTTAATAAATTATTTTATTAAAAAATATATAAATTTATTTTAAATTTTAAAAATAAATAAATTAATTTATTAAATAAATTATTTTATTAAAATAATTATTTTAATAAATTATTTTATTAATATATAAACTTATTTTAAATCAAAAAATAAAATTAACTAATTATATTTATTAATTTAATAAATTATTTTAATAAAATAATTATTTTAATAAATTATTTTATTAATATATAAACTTATTTTAAATCAAAAAATAAAATTAACTAATTATATTTATTAATTTAATAAATTATTTTATTAAAATAATTATTTTACCAAATTATAAAAAATTATATTTATTATTTTATATGTTATCAATTATTATCCTTATTAATATTATTAATTTAATTAATTTATTCTAAAAATAAAATAAATAAAAAATAACATAATAAATGTAAAAATGATTATATTTTATTCCTTTCAATAAGTTAAATAAATAATATATATTTTATATCCCATAATTTTATTATGTGATTATCTTATAATCAAGGTTGAGCTCATATGAATTACATTGTAGCAATCAATCATAGAATCAGCGATAAACGTTTTTATGGAAACTAAAGCGCTAATTTCTAACGGGCATAATACGACAGGAAAGATAAGGAGTCTACGAAAGTCGAAGTTTACAAAGTAACTTCTATCGAATTTGAAAACAATCTAGATGAGCACACAAGTTGGACTGTGGAGAACAGTCAACCACTTTCAGCAACTGTCCTTTTTGAAGTGCTTATGTATAGAACTGCAATAAGCGCGTGAAACAAGGTCAGACAACACATACCGGCGAAAGGAAAGAGCAAAGGCAGGTTAAGAAGATTCAGATCAGTCGGATGTACCGTTGTTTCCCCTGATGAATGCATCACCATACTTATTTTTCAGCTGACCGTTGACATACTCCTCTGTTTGTTCCATTGCAATGTTCATATATCCATCCAGACAGGCAAGAATACCTGCAACCCAGGAACTTCATGAGGATTATAAGACATTGGTTATAGTCAGCGCTAGATAATAATTTTCATGCTTCTTAATTAGGAACATAAACCACAATCCTTTGTACATGTGGAACCTTTCAAACTGACAGAGCTGTAGAACCTTTTCTTTAGGATGCATTTGTTTGGCAACTATAACAACAACCTAGGTTATGAAAAGCAAACTGTTGGAAAACTACCATTTTTTTAATAAAAAAATTAAGCTTATGTTCAGGCAAAACTGTGAAGTTGTATGCTATGGTTAAGGTTACATACGCTAATGAAAAGAAAAATTAGATTTTAAGACATTGTTTCTTTAAGGACAGGTAAATCTGAAGGTACCCTAAACCACATTCAAAAGATCATTATCATCAACAATAGGGTTGCCTACACGAATTTTTAGCACTCATTAACTTTATATGCAAAGCTATATTAATATCTAGCATAGTTTTAAAAACCAACAACCTAGGTGAATTTAAGAGACTGAATAGAATATTGGATATAAGTCTCCCTTATAGGCAAAGTGATTTTACCAACCAGCTACCTATGTGAATTTGGAAGGAGGCAATAGGGTGTATATGCATACTAGCAGTAAAAAAAAAGGAGATTTGATTGATTTTAAATGATATAGATTGAATAAAATTGACTTAAATCACTAAATTATCCTGTTTGCCATGTTCTCACTTGTACCTATTGAAGTTAATATTTGTTCCCTAAGTGATAAACAATTTAAAATATTAATTATATGTATATTACAATATATGTAGGGTGTCCAAACTTTTGATTGGGCAGCTGCACATTGAACAGAGCCCTTAAAACCTCTTAGTACCTAGTAGCATTTAGTGCCTTTAAAAAGGCTGATTTGTTTGGAAACATTTTAGAAGTAGAATTAGCATTGAGGCATTATTCAGTTTTTTAATGTTGGACCAATATCTTTCTATAACAATGTAGTGTATGTCATTTGAAGTTCGAGTGGATATTATGCTTTCATGGGGGATTCTGTCCCCATATTTCTGCTTAGATACTTTCTTTAGTTCAGGCCTCCAATAAGGTCTTTTCAAATCATTGACAAATGTTTTCCATTTTGGTTTGATCATGAAAGGGATGATATTTATAATGTATCTGCTTTTAATTTTCTCACATTATTCTTTTTTTTTTCTTGTGTGGAAACAAATGAGGACTGAGACACAAACACTCAAGGTGAAAAGGCAGTTTCAGAACAAATATTCAATCATTTTCAAAGAAGAAACACACACCGTGCATAGACCATCACTTCATAGAGGATATGCTCATTTATCTCTACAATGACAAACTTTCAACATGTGTGACAACATCATCTAGAGCACTCAAATATCCTTTATAAATGCTTTTTCCAAAGTTAGCTAACACAACATGAATCAAATTGCGAAATGAAAAATATTAGGAGGCTAGCTAATATCCAGCATCTTTGAATACTCCAAGATAAAAAAAAAACTTGCCAACCAGATTTCGAGACAAATAAGATGAGCCCCAGAGCTTCAATACCAAACTTACACGGTAAAACTACTCTCAGCAATTCGAAACCACCTAAGGCACACGAACAATTCATAGTTTTCAAAAAGAGGTTTTGAAGATGTTGAGATTAAAGTAACAGTAATTGCTATCTTATTATTTCTGATTACGAACCACCTAAGGCACAAGAACAATTCATAGTTTTCAAAAAGAGGTTTTGAAGATGGTGAGATTAAAGTAACAGTAACTGCTATCTTATTTTTTCTACTTCGTAATCTAATGTGGTTCCCTATTCAGCGGAAGTTGCTAATGATGTGAATCTCCAAAAACTATATTGCAGTCTAAGGTCAAAACCCCAGAGGCTGCTCATGTAGATGATGTACACCGCACACCTCCATAATTTCACCTAAATTATGGATATAGAAGAACAATAAGAGTTAACCAGCTCAGTTAATTGATATAGGAACCCTACGAATTCACGACCGATCTAGCTTCTAAAACGAACAAAAAAGACCAAAACGCATACATCCACGATGGAAAGAGAAGATCCCAGTGAAACTATAGGGGGAAACCCTAAGTAGAAAAACAGTAGGGGGAAGAGCGACCTCTGTAGTCAACCCCCGAGTTGAGCTTGACGACGACGGGGCGGCCTCGGATCGACTTGAGGAAGTCCGCCGGAGTCTTGACCGACCCACCGCCTCCACTGCCCTTCTCTGCGCCGCCGGTACTCATCGCCGCTCTCGCCTCTTTCGAACACTTCGACCGCTCCCTCACCGTGCAATGGTCTAACCCCAATAGAGGGTGTTAGTGGGTCAAGGCCTGGTCCAGCTTTAAACGGGCCGTGCTTAGCCCGCTACATCTTTTCTGTGCCAGAATTTAATAAATAATAATAACAATGGCCAAATTGCAAATTCTTTTTAAATTCGTAATGGCGACAAACCCGACTGCTTTCTACGCGGCTCTGACCCGGTCCATTGGCGTACGATGCCTGTGTGGTCCGACCCGCTCCACCGACACGTCCACATCAGCGATTAGGCCGCGGAGCATGTGTACGATAACAACCGTCGTCTGCCTTCCGTTCATCCTAACCGATCGGGCCCCACCGGAGTGGAACGCTACCGGACATGCCACAATCCCCAACGCTCTCTTCCGTCGTATTACTTTAATCTATGGTTAATAGGAAGATTAATGCTCGATTAAACACAGTAGCCACTAGATTAGTAATTAATGAATTAATTAAGATTATAAATACCAAAGCACAGTTTCCGCTTCACTTCTCTTTCTGGTTTGGCGGCTTCCCAAAATGGCGATCTCCAATTGGAAATCCAAGCGCAATGCTGCCGCCCGTCGCTTCTTCCTCCTTGCCATCGGCATCTTCGCTGCGGCTTTGTTTATTCTTCTCCCTTCCACCACCACGGCGCCGATGGTGGCCGATACGGAGGAGGAGGAGGATTCGTCGTCGTCGTCGTCGTCTAAGAGCTCCGATCTGCAGTTATCTGGCTTCCGTTTCGTGCGTAGATCGGTCCTTGCCCTCGGGCCGGACCCCTTGCGTGCTCGGGCGGAACTGATTCGGAAGCAAGTCGGTGACCACGCGGCCGTCGCCGCCGCCTACGCCTCGTACGCGCGCCGTCTCAAGCTAGAGAGCTCGAAGCAGGCGCGGGTCTTCGCGGAGTTAGCTCGCAACCTCACCCTCCTCCTTGCCGCCCACCGCCCCCTCCTCGATCCCGCCGCGCGGATCGACGAGGATTCGGTCCGGGGGTTCGAGCGCGGTGTTAAGGGAAGCATACGTTCCGCTCGCTTCCTCATTGCTGACGCCAAGGACTTCTTCGACAATCAACTCAAGATTCAGAAGCTGAAAGATACCATCTTTGCCGTAAACGAACAGCTCTCGAAGGCGAAGAAGGCTGGTGCTTTCTCTTCCCTCATTGCCGCAAAGTCCATCCCCAAGAGCCTTCATTGTCTCGCCATGCGGCTCATGGAGGAAAGAATTGCCCACCCCGATCGATACGTTGATCCTCCTACGCCTCCGCCCGAGCTCGAAAATCCCAAACTCTACCATTATGCCATCTTTTCAGACAATGTCCTCGCGGCGTCTGTTGTTCTAAACTCTGCCGTTCACAATGCTCGTGAGCCTTGGAAGCATGTCTTTCATGTTGTTACAGATAGGATGAACCTTGGGGCGATGCAGGTCATGTTTCGCTCAAAAGATTATTCCGGTGCCCACATTGAAATTGTTGCTTATGAGGATTACAAGTTCCTCAACTCTTCTTATGTGCCCGTTCTCCGGCAGCTAGAATCTGCGAACCTTCAACGGTTCTATTTTGAGAATAAGCTAGAAAATGCCACCAAGGACACTACCAACATGAAGTTTAGGAACCCCAAGTACCTATCTATGCTGAACCATTTGAGGTTTTACTTACCAGAGATGTACCCAAAACTGCACAGAATTCTGTTCTTGGATGATGATATTGTGGTACAACGGGATCTCACGGCACTGTGGAAGATTGATATGGATGGGAAGGTGAATGGAGCAGTTGAGACATGCTTTGGGTCTTTTCACCGTTATGCACAGTATATGAATTTCTCACATCCCCTGATCAAGGAGAAGTTCGATCCTAAGGCATGTGGGTGGGCATACGGGATGAATTTCTTTGATCTTGATGCGTGGAGGAAGGAGAAGTGCACAGAGCAGTATCATTACTGGCAGAATCTTGTAAGTTGCCATCTTTCTAATGGTTTCCTTACAAAATTATATTTGTGGTTTTACTTGAAAAAAACAAGAAGAGTATTTGATCAAAATGGAAACTAAATCTAGCCTGTTTTAAGGTAAAAAAAGGTACAAACAAGGCGTGCTCCTACCTTTGGTGACCTTGTCTTCATAAATTCTGCACATGACATTTCATTAAAAAGTTTGGCTTATGATTGTTTATCCAAATTATGATACTAACGTTCACATAAGCGGCTAAAGACAAGTTCTATCTTACACATTTGCTATGTAGTTTACTTTTAACCTATTGTCACTTACCCTATAAAAAAGGGAAGCTTTCCTCCTGCCCAAACATTAACTGATTTTTTTTCTCTGTCAATTCAGATATACTAGGAAAGGATTGTTGCATGCTTCATTATCTTTAGTACCGATATCCCATTGTCCTAAATTTCTGATATTGATTATTGAAGCTCTTGCTGTTGTTGCAGAATGAAAATCGAACACTATGGAAACTAGGAACTCTTCCACCAGGCTTGATCACTTTCTACTCCACAACAAAACCTTTGGACAAGTCCTGGCATGTGCTTGGACTAGGGTATAATCCAAGTATAAGCATGGAGGAGATAAATAATGCTGCTGTCGTGCATTTTAATGGAAATATGAAACCTTGGCTTGATATTGCCATGAATCAATTCCTGCCTTTGTGGACAAAGTATGTGGATTATGATATGGAGTTTGTACGCCAGTGCAATCTCGCAGCATGAAAAGGAACACCTACAAGCAATCTTCTGTTGCAAAACCATAAATGTATGTGCAGATTGTCACCCTGTGATTGTACGTAAGGCTTCTTTCTCCATATTAAATCCTCTGTTTTAGATCTTTTAGAATAATATTTTTCCACATCCATGAACACCTGATGATGCTGAAATCCTCTCTATGTAATGACCAGTCTAATGTAGCATTTGTTTAGCTAAAATGGAATCATATTTCGTTGCATCCTGTCTATGCCTTTTGCCAGTGCTGTTTATTGTGGTGTCGAGTTGCTTAAGGTGCCTTTCAACCATTATCTACTTGCGACTTGTGTAGAAAGTAGAGGTGGATAGTCTGTGTAGCCTGTCAGCTGTAAAAGCACGATCTGATTCATTGGACTTGAATTTGATGGCACATATGATTTTAGCTTGCAAGGAACGTTGTTAGAATTGTTTGAGATGATTCTGAAAATCTTAGTTGGAACTCGGACGGAGATGATTACCTCACCTGCCTAAGATTGGCTATCATATATTAATCGTAGCTGTGTTTAGATAAGATTCATGAATGTAATGTTTGAGTTGTTCTAGTGGTCGAGGTTCATGTCTGATCTGACTTGCTTGGTTAATTGTCAACTTAAGATCTCAATGAATTATAGAACTGATATATATAGTATCTGAATCTTTTATTTGAGTAGTGTATTTGGTTAATTTTGTATTATTTGATGTAAAATTGTTTCCTTTCTTCCCTTTAGCCTTTCATTATCATGTTAAAGTGTACAATATCGAATCAATGGTTGTTATTTTAAAATTTTATGCTTGGATAGATAGCAATAATTAGAAGCACAACAGGTGAAACATTAACAAAAGTGTGCTATCTATATAATATTTCATAGAATCCTTCAACATATTTTAGATGAAGAAGGTTTCACAGGGGAGACCTGGCCACCAACTGAACCAACCTCCCTATTGACTTGATTTTGTAAGATTGATAAATTGATTTTCTGATGACTTTATTGAAATTGTAGATTTGCTCATAAGAGAAAGTAGCCTTTAGTTCCATAAAATATTGGAATGAAGACTTATCAACAGAAACATCTATTGATGGAGTCAATGTTGTGTTTTCTGTCCTGATGGATTTGATATTAAAATATGAAGTTTGTGATAGATGTAAACATGATAAAGATAGATATAATAAATGGTCCCTATCTCTGAAATATTTTCAAAATTTTTTGAAAGGAACTATTAAGTAAAAACATTTAAGTATTGTGAAGTAAAACTATAGGCCAAGTCAAAACTGAATAGTTAATTATTGGTTCATTGTTGCTATCATCACCTGGTTTTGATCATTCCTTCACAAACAAACTCTCCAAGCAAGGATTGAAAGGGAATTGCCCCCGCCTGGTGTGGTGGTAAGAGTCAAGGTGTATTCTTAAATAATTAGAATTCAATTTTCATGCAGGGCACACCTACGATGATTGAATTATTGGTAATATGCCCTCGAGGCATAGCTAACTGAGTTGGTTACGATCGAACAGAGTTGCAGAAGAGGACAAGGGTTCGAATCTCGACGAAACCGGACAATACCCTCCTCCGTCATGATCAACTGCAGTTTCTCGATTTACCTCCTCACAGATGGCATGTGGGGCCGTTGGGGTGGCGGATTTCACCTTTTATAGAAGAGAATTATTGATAATATTACGTCACCATGTCAGGAGTTATCATGCTTGCAAGAATTGGATACTCGGTTACAAAAAAAAAGAAGAATTGAAAAGGGAACCTAATTGCCCCCGAGGCTACGAGGCTTAATTGCGGATTAATTTTGTTTAGTACAAAGATAACCTTGGAATGCTGATTGCAGTCTGGTTGAATGGTAGGGTCATTGGTGCAATCGTCTGGATATTCTTCTTGATTTATCATGATGGGCAATGGGAAATTTATTTAAGGCCGGATCGATCACCTCTAGGATTAATTTGATCGTAAAAATTGAATATTTGAATTATCAATAAATAAATAAATCTGTGTTACATGATAAGGTAAGATGTCTTTGAGTCGGATAGAGATTGACAAAGACAAAAAGGAGCTCGATAGAGCTGTGCCAAATGGAAGAATCATCGCTTAAGAGGAGTATAATGTAACGAGTGTTAAAAATCCTATTGCTCAAACTCACGCTTGCAAAATATAATTTTCTCATCATGGGTAATATATGTTTAATTATCCTTAAATTAACTAATAAGCTCGTTGTGAAATCAACTAAATTATTTATTTTAAAAGCAATTGATCATCTCTTTTAATTGTTATTTTTCCTGGCTTCCATATGCTTAATTTTAATTTGTTTAATTGTTCATATCATTAATTTGATCATATCAAACTCCACCTTTTTGCCATTTGGCAGTTAATGGGATTCAACATGTAAAATATATGCTTTATTTTAATAAATGTAAGAAATAAAACAGTTGGATTAAATTAGAATATGTTGGTTCCCAGTTGCTAAGCAAATGTGAATGCAACAAGATGTAAACGTCTATACTTGTCGTTTTTATGATTCTTTTTGAAATTCCTTTTTAAATTAATTTATTTTAGCCTTCTGACGGGCCAATTAATCTGAAGATGAACAATTTATTTTTATGAAAATTTTTTATCGATTAATAGAGTAAATCAAAAAATGTAAATGATACGTCACTCCGTAATTGGAGCTATCAATTTAGGTTAGGTCTATCGGGTTAAGTCGCCCGTCAAATAATTTAAGTGGGCTGAGTTGAAATTTTATCAATCCATTTTAAAATAGGTTAAAGTAAGCCGACCTACTTATCTGTGATACATGAGTCCGCGACACAATTTTTTTTAATTTAAAATTAAAATAAAAAATTCAATGAATTAGTGGACTTAATCCATCTAAATTGCAATTTAAATTTAAAAATTTCAATTAGAATCATTTAAATTGTAATTCAAATTTAAAAATTTTAATATTTTTTTTATTTTTTCCAAGGCCTCTTAGATTGGATTGGATTGGAGACTTTTTAATCCATTAAATTGATGAGTGAACTTACTTCATACTACCATATAATGAATTTATGATAGATTGATCATATTTAGATTACTCAACAAGTGGCATTGTGAAGAAAATTTGTGAGTTGAATTGGTTTTCTATTCTAAATGATGGAAAGTTCGATCGAATCTTATGACCTAATTGGCCTGCATTGATGACTCACGAGATGAATTTTTTTTTCTTTTTGAAACTTTCTTTCATTATAGAAAGTTCCACAAGATAGGCTTCCACGACGTGCTTTTTTTAATTCTCTGAAAAATAAATATTTAAAATATAAATAATTTGAAATTTCTTTAGCTCTCTGAAAAAAATGAAATAAAAAATTGCCTTAAATTCAGAAGAAAGAAATAAAGATTTATTAAATAACAATTTCTGTAGATTAAGAGAAATGGAATGAGGACGTAGGACCCAAAGTTATCCTGGGGCCGGCGGCGACATCTATTTATAGGAAGGCTCCAGTCTGTGGAGTTGCACCGGCAGCGGAAATCAGGAGAACGTCGTGAGGTTCGAGCGCGCGGGAGAGGAGAAGATCGCGATGAACACCGCAGTGCTCTCCCGGAACCTGACCTTCCCCGGTCCCTCCCCCGTGCCAGCCTCCGGCGCCGCCGCCGTCCGCATTCGCAGCCGCGTTCTCCTACGCCGGGCGGCCGGCCCCCGCCCTTCTCTCCGCTCCCCCACGTGCCGGGCCGGCCCCAATTTGGTTGAGGGTTTCGTTCGGGAGACTGCCCGGACTTTCTACGACCTCCTGGGGGTGCCGGCGAGCGGAAGCGCTGGCGAAATCAAGAAGGCATACAAGAGGCTGGCCCGGAAGTACCACCCGGACGTCTCCCCGGCGGACCGGGCGGAGGAGTACACCCGGCGGTTCATCGAGGTCCACGAGGCCTACGAGACCCTCTCCGACCCCGGACTCCGTGAGATCTACGACCGCCAGCTGACCCGGGGACTGACCCTCGCCTTCTCTGCCCGGCGCCGCTTCGAGGAGGTCCGATCTAGGGTTCCCCTTTCTTGTTTGGCTTTTGAAATCTCGATAAGATTGCGAACTTTCTGCCTTCTTTTACTTCCTATTTAGCTGAATTCACGCATAGAATCGAGATTTTCTTCTTCTTCTTTACCCCCAAAAGGAGATTTTCCTCATTTAGTTTGGTAAAACTTTAGCTACCATAAATGAATAGGATAAGTTTTCAATTTTTGGTCTTGCACCGATGAATTCGATCCCAGTCCTTTGTATTTGTTTGGTTTTACATTCATCAGCTAAGATAATCCCTTTTGTTTCGTGCATCTAAAGTTAGACTTTTGATCGAGTATAATGTTTTTGTTAGATTTTTTATGATGATAGTTGAAAAACTATGTGCAAATCTTGCTAGTATAATTACTTTTGCCCATTAAAACTATATAAAATTATAGGATATATAGAATTCATGGTTGCTTTGTTGCTGAGAATCTGTATTTGAATTGTATCAAATATCAATAGCATAATAAAAGTTCATGCTCTTGCAACATCCAAAGGTGTCTTTCTATATGACAGTGGTGTTTGTGGACTTCTCTCTTGTTTACAAATGCTACTAGTGTTCATATGACAAAACTTTGCCATATCTAGTTTTTTTCCCCCCCAAATTTCTCTACTTTTTCATCAAGCACTTCGTGTTTGGAGTTGCAAATCTCTATAGTTTGTTTTCCCTTTCCGCAACACATGTCAAATAGAGTTTTAACTTCATAAGCAGGGTTTAGCTTCTTGTTCAAAAACCATAGTTTTCCTTAATTTGATAACTGTGGGTTAGACTACAAGGAAAATTTGTTTTAAACTCATATGAGCCATCACGATCGGGCGCACACACGTAAATACAATCTGTCGATGAACATATCGAGTCTGATTGTGTTATGTTTTTCACAATGAAAATGCATTTATCTATAAGCTGGTACTTGTGGTTAGGCACTTAGTATTATTGTTTCATTTTACAGTTTCCTTTAGTTGGGGTGCCTAATTCAAACTTCTTACATGAAGTGATATTCATTGTTATTGTCCTTTATTTTCATCAGGACCTGGAGGAAAAATCAGGTTGGAGAGGCCATTGGCAAGATCAGCTCACAAAGTTGCGGACGAGCAGCATGAATGATTCTGAAGGCAACTTATCGTGGGGTGCTTGGATGCGCAGACGATCGGCGGTATCATCTTAACTAGGGATCTCAGAGTATGTTTTCGCAGGGACTATATATCTTCCAGCTTTTGCCTCCTCAAGTTGCAGCTACAAGTCATCTGTTAACATATCGAGCTAGCCAGGAACCTTTTGTCCTCTTAACTCTGAACTAAATTTTGGGGTGATCAGCCATAACCATGGTGATCTAATATGTAGCTAACTCAGGAAGATGTTTGTTAAAGTAAGTGTGGATTTGATACATCTTATGAAATACTGTAAGAATTTGTTGTCTTGATCATGATCATCAGAAAGTAATGTGATTAAAGAATATGTTTGTCTATTGGTAATTAGTCTTCAAAGGTTAAATCTTTAGCAACAAGACACTTAGCAGAATAATCAAGTATATTTACTTCAACTATGGTGCACCACAGGATATTTAAAAAATTAAAAAAAAGCAAAATTAAAAGGAACAAACTCTGGATGAAAAAAATAGAACTGACGTCGTAATACTAGATAAAAGGGTAAAAAAATAATTAAAAAAAGCAAAATTAAAAGGAACAAATTGTAGATGAAAAAAATAAAACGGACGACGTAATATACTATATAAAAGGGTCTTGTTTTAATGCAATTACTTGTTTTTAATAAATTTAGGTTAAATTAGAATGATAAAATTTAAGAATCACCTTTGACGATATTCAAAATAGGTGTTAAATCAGGACCTTGAAGAAATTTAAAAATTTGAGATTATGTAATTTGAAATTGGAAATTTTTATAAATCTTTAAATTATTTCAAAATAGATATTAAATTTATTTAAATTTAAAAGTTAAGAAGATTTTTTTTCTTTCAAAACTCAAAATGAAAATTTAATCAGCTCGTGAATTGATTCACCTAATCCACAATACAAATTTAAAAATTTTAATTTTTTTAATATCCAGGCCATCTAAAAGCTCTACCTGCACGTACTATAAAATGGACTTACTAAGTTGAGCAATTAGAAAATAATTCGTGTAAAAAATTAGTATAGCAAAAAAGTGGAATGATAAAATGGACTTGTTGAGTTACTACAAAGAACAAATTAAAGAATTATTAATACTTGGGAGTATAATTTAACATAACTCCACATGAAATGATGGAAAACAATTTTAAAATGGAATGCAAGAGCTCATCTGATTGCTAAGTTTTTATTAAATGGTGGTAGAAGCATGTTTTTTGAGCATTGTAATCTTCTTAAGAAAACAAAAGATCATAATTTACATTACATGCATCAAAAGGATCAAACAGAGGGAAAACCAACCCTCAAGTAACAGTGTACTAAAACGAGTTAAGATACAAACAACTAACTTCCAAGTCCAAGTCCATTAGCCATCACTCCTGCTAACTCTTCGTGATAATTTTTCGTCTTTTTGGAGGCGCCGACTTGCTTCCTGATAGAAGATAAATCAGAGATTAGAGGGGGGTAAAACGTGCAGAGACACACAATCAGACTTGCTTCCCAATATAAAGAAGAAAAATTAGGGGAAGAAACTGGTTCGCTTATCCAATTCAGCACCCTGTCAATGTTAAGTTGCAGTGACATTAGGAACACAAAGCAATGTGTGCTTACTGAAACAATTTTTATCCAAATTCCACTAGTGTAAGGAAGTTGGGCAGACTATGTCTTATGCATTCCGGCGTGCTCAAAACTTTGCAATTGAATTAATTTACCAGATATTGCAGTGCCTCTTCGGGACTGAGTATGATCTATCTTAAAACTAAAGCACAAAAACACCATGTACAAGCTTAGATGGTAGTAGTTCCTCAGTTCACAGGGCTAATAAGGAACTCTTTTGTTCCTTTAGGTCATTTTCATTCCAACAAAAGAAATCACGAAAGCAAAATAAAGCAATGATAGTAGGATTATCTATGCTTTGGTCAGAAAAATAAATACAGAGAAATTAGCCTTGTAGTGGGGGAGGGGCGGAGTTGAACAAACCTTCACGAGGAGAACACAACATATCACAACTCTTTATGCCATTGATTGTACCATCCTGCAAGCATATGCATAAGTTGAAGTAAAGAAATAATAGTATCCAGAAAAAAACAGAAGCAACAATCAGCCTTTAGAACTCCGAAATAAACCAATGGTATCCCTACATGTAAGGGCTTTATTACAAATTAGGTTATGGCAATGATAAAATTTTATAATATATCCACTCATACTCACCAGCTTAAATTGAGTTTGCATACATAATAATCAAGTTCAGATTGGGTGTAGATGGCAACACTGACTACACAGAGTTGGAAATTGCATAAATTGTGTCTCAACTAGTAAAAACATATTATGCATATTTAAGATGGATAGTGAATACTCATTTATTATTTTCAGATAGTGGTAGGATATAAGAATAAGAACCTGCAGTGAGTTGGATAGGATTCAAACAGGCAGGTACCTAGATGATGTTTGTGTTTAGCTAGTAACAAGAAATAAAGGTATCTGACCTGTTGTCCTCATAAGACTTACGAGGGACAATGATGCAAATTTTTTTGTCAAGGACAAAGACATCACATTCAGAAATAGAGAATGAGGAAGCCGCCAACAGATACTTTTTTAAATAAGGTTGCAGATAATGCTGCCTTAATAAATTCATAAATTCAGTATATAGGAACGTGCACACCCAGTTTACATCAATCATGACATATTTCTGTTTTATTAATAAGGTTGCAGATAATGCTATCTTAATTAATTCATAAACTCAGTATATCACACTCAGTTTGCTTCAACCATGACATGTTTCAGTGTTAGTTTGTGCATCTGCCATGAAATTAGCTCAGTATCAATGGAATCTTATCATTCATACATAATGAATTAATATTGTATATATTCAAACCATAACATATGACCAGTAAAAACTAAAATTCTTATCAATAACCACTACTTGACTTTTAATTTGTCTTTAACCGTCAAATAAAATGCGACAATTTTTTTGTGAAATAACTCCACTGGGAAGAAAAATTAAGAGACCCTCCTGGCCCAATATAATCAACAGCAAAGTAAACACTACACACCGCATTATAGACAATCTGCTGACACCCATTGTCCAGCTGAGGTACGATCAAGCGACCTGCTAACAATCACAAAGTATGTTACACTTTCTGAGTTAAGCATCAACTTATGAAACCGTCATAAAAACAATGGCTCAATTAACTAAGTTACATAATCAAAACAAAAATATTACCTGATCTGGATCTTTTTAAGTTGAAAGTTTCTGGTAAGGCCATTGCAAGTTTTCTAGCCTTTTCTCTAGTAAGTGGAGATTGTTGTACCTGGGAAATGTAGAAGACAAGTTTAAGGAGATATAAGCTTAAACATAACACAAAAGGATCTAATCAAATTTGACATTGTCACACTTGGGAATAAGGTACAGATATAAGATTCGAGCATACCCTAAGGCAAAAAAGGAAATGACAGAATTAGGTTATATCCATCTATAAACTATTTTCTACCATCAATATATGATAACATCCTAACAGTATGTTTAGTTAGAAGGTAGAGTAGAGAAAAGGCTATTGGGGAGAAGAGGTGAAAAAGCATTCTTCAACTGTTATTTTGATGAAAGAGCTGAGAGAAGAATCAGTTTGGAGGATTCATCTCCCATGTTTTCTGCTGACATTGATCTGCCCAGAATTAGGCAGATGATAAGAGAGAAGCTGATTTATTTAAAAGAGAATATCACATCAGCACATTGGACCTTTTTCCGCCTTTCCTTCCATCATTTCCTCTTTGTAAGTAAACAATGAGATATAGATCATCACCCCCCTTCCCCAAGTAATAGCAAGACTAATGATTTTGTAAATAATTTAAAAGCTGCTTAAGAAAATATCATACATTTATCATATGATGTACTTTCCACCTAAATACCAAATCACATACACTGAGCAAACTAAAGTATGGAAGCAAATGGGACCAACACAAAATATGGAAAGTGAACACTTACATAGGTGCTTTGGCTTAACATTTTTTTCCTCCTAGACGTATGCAATCTCTTATTTTTGTTGCATCCCTCTCCTTTTGAAACTTTAGGTTCCTTTACCTAGGCACCGGTAAGTAAACACAACTTATGAGCTTCATTAATAAAAGCTGATTTGGTCGTAAATTGCCTATGTTCCCAAGATACAGGAAAAGTAATGAAAAGCTTGAGGAATGGCACCGAATCCAATACTTACATCAAACACAGCTTATAGTTTCATTACTAAAAGTTTCCTAATTTGCTTATGTTCCCAAAAAACTGGAAAATTGAAGTAATGAAAAGGCTTGTTGGGTGGCATTAAATTGAACACTTACATCTTGGTTATTTGTCGTATTAGTTAAATTCACACTAAACAGTTCCGTAGATTTATCTTTACTAGAGGAAACCTTGGCAGTAATATCCAACGAAACTGCACATTTCATGAAAGGAGAACGATTTTCCTGTCTGCTGTTTTCCATACCAACGTGACCAATGGCAAATCCAGTTTTCTCTTTCAATTCATTGATCATATCATCACTGGGTAAAGATGATAAGTTCTGACTGTATTTCACATGACTAGCATTCAACTTCTCTTTGAAAGAGTCAAAATTGCAAATCTCAGATGTAATTGCAAGATCCAAAGCAGGCTTACACATTGAGCCACGGTCTTCATATGTAAACGCAAGCTTTTCCTCCTTGGAGATATCTGATTTGTAATTTGGTGTGTCCATTGAAGTAGTTGCAACTTTGCTTTTCTTCAAGACTCTTTTGACTTTCATATTGTAAGAAGATACTGTTTTGACTTTTGAGCCTGACAGCTGGGGAAAGACAGTAGGTGAGCTAAGTATACGCCCACTTCTTGTACAAATACCATCCAAGATTTGATACTTGGGACCCTGGATAGTCGATAAATTTTCTTTTAGGGATGTACTTTCACCTCCTATGCCATCCACAGCTAGAGGTCCAGTTGCTGCAAAACAATGCTTATAATGTTTCTGGGCAGTGAATTTGGTACAATCCTGGTTCTGCATCTGATTTAGATCTTCCTGCCTTTCTTGTTTTTCAGTAGACTCAACAAAAGGTTCCTTTTCTGAGCAAATATCGACATCAAATCCTCTGGCAAGATCATTATCAATTAAAGAAGACTTCTGAGCAACAGGACTCACGAAAGGAATACTACAACTCTTAATCTTTTCAGAGATACTACGGCACAGCTCATTTATCTCATCTCTTGTAGATTTTTCCGCATTTCGTGTGCATAGATCTTTAGGCATTTTGGAGAAATCAATGCATCCTAGCTCACCTTTCACATTTCCTGTTCTAACATTATCTTCTTTGTAGGCTTTAGCCCTTTGTGATTCCAAGATATCAGAATGAACAGAATTTTTTAAACTTGAAAATTTTAGTCCCTTCATTGAAGTTACATTCTCACCCTTCAAATCAGTAGGAGAAAACAAACAATCTGATGAACTTATAGTTTCTAACGCTGATTTACTGGAACAAGGTAGTATTTCTGCTATACTATCTGGCATTTTCTCACTGTGATTGAGATTTGAAAATTCTAAAGATTTTGACAATGGATTGCTCAGAATATTGACATTTCCAGTAGAGTTATTGTGGCCTTCAGCATCTTCATTTAGGTACAGAGAATCTTGTGTGCGAATATTTTCTTCTAGGTTGAGGATGGGAACTAAATGATTGTCTATCTTCATCTCATGTAAGTTGATCACTGATGGTTTTTTCTGCATGCCAATTGTATCCTGGGTGCTCATAGTCAATGGGAATGCATTATTTTCATTCAAACTAGAGAATGCAACTTGTTTATGACAAGTTGATGGACCCTCAGCATAAGTCTTGAATGATGGAACAGAACCAACCATTGTTCCATCATTTTTGTCCACACGCTTACTAAGTTCATCCACTGGCAATGATACAAATTTTTGCATTTCTGGATCCATTCTATTGCTAACAATTTTTTGAAGGGCAATAAAGCTATCTGTCACTTTGTTCCCAGCGGAGCTCAAAAACTTCCGCACTCTACCAAATGAAAACTCTTCAAGATGAACTGGTGATGTTTTCCCTGCACTGTAAGTTGAATCTACAGGGATTCGATCATGAGATGATAACTTCATGGGATTACAAGTTGCTCTCATCCTATAATAACCCTCAATATAATGGTCCCAATCATATGGAAATCCAACCAAGAAATGATTGCACATCTGCACATAGAGTGAGAAAAGGATTCAGGTATGTTGAATTACTATTAGAATAGTAAAAGTGTAAAAAAAACAAGAAATGCAAGACAAATATTGCCATACTTTATATTTCTAGGTCAATATATTATTTTTCAATATCATTTAAAAGTCAATCTTGTACAACACCACTCAAATTTTATTAGCTAAACGTCACTGCTAGGGAACGATCTTGGAGAAACAAGTACAATAACTTACAAGCATTCTGAAATACTGGTCTAACAAGCAAAAAAAAAAAAAAAAAAACAAAGAGCATACCTCAAGTGGAAAACCATTATCTTGTGTGCGTGATTTGTTTATCATGCCATCAAGTAAAACTATAACCCCATCTGCAGCCTCAATAGTATAAGCATCATTTCTTTTCACAATGGGTGCAGAATAGAAGATTCTAGCTGCTTGTTGCCTGAATCGAAGTTTAAGGAATTCAAGGTATAGATATGCAATGATAGGACGAAAGGCTTGCTTCAAGTTATTGGAGACACGCGCGCACACAAAACAGAGACAATTAACCAGAAGGAACCAAAGAAAGCAGCATTTACAGACGGTTAGCAAAAATATCTACTTTACTTTAACCAGTGAAGACAAAGGATTTCCCAAGGAGAAACTACGTTACTAACTCTAACAAAATCGGGTCAGTATTATAGGACTTACCTCTTAGTAAACCCACTGACGGCCAATCTTTTCCCATCGACATGTTTTTCTGCTTCAAACAACCACCAATCAAACAGATTAACCTGTAAAATTAACATCTTTTTTCCGTTATAGTCGGAAGATTAATAATAGAGATTCAGAATCGAAACCCTAACGGGACATCGCCCAGAAGAAATCGAAGCAGGGTAAAGGACAGGACACGCACTACTTTCTTGTCGGTGGCAGAGGCAGGGGAAAATATCGTCGCTGGAGTAGGAGGGCTCTTCCAAGGATTAGAGAAGCGAGCATCTGCAGCTCTCGCCGTCGGAGCCGGAGAGGGGATGTGGTCCCCTGCGCCCATGACTTCTGTCGCGACTTCGTTGGGGCGGGAAATCGAGGTATATTAACTTTTTTTTAATAAGAAAAGCTTGTCAGAGAAAATTTCAATTTACCCCAAAAATATCTAAATTTTCAAAAAAATAGTTCTGCATCCAAAATGGTCGGACTGATGTGAACCTACCAAAACCCTTTTGTACTATAAATAACATTTTCCGTCTTAGGGTTGCAGTCGGGGCTTGGGGACGGCAGCGGTGGTCAGGGAACGCAGAGGTAATCTGCTGCTGCAATTTGCTTTTCTTAAATTCGTTTCTCGATATGCTGCTTGATTATACTTCTCATCCGCTCGGGGTTTCTTTTTTTTTTCCTGTGCAGCGTGCTGCTTGATCTGGTTGCATCCTATTTTGTACCGGGTAAATTGTTCTGTCCTTGACATCAATGGCAATGCATTCTTTTATCGTTGCGAGTGTTTGAGTGGATTGGATGGAGTTTGGTGTTGTTTGAAGGTCGATTGCTAGATATTGATATAGGAAAGCTAATGTTTTTAACTTCTTGTGCGAACCAGAAATGGCCGTCCCTTTGCTCACGAAGAAGATCGTGAAGAAGCGCGTGAAGAAGTTCAAGAGGCCTCAGAGCGACCGCAAGATATGCGTGAAGGTAAGACTGTTTTGAACAACTTCGTGCTAAGTTCGGCGTTCCTTATTTTACTACAAAACTTTCAGCCTATAAGTATTGACAGACTGATGAAATTGATTCGAAAGTTGTACCTTTTTGGTTGATACTTTAGCAGCGTCTCTACTAGATTGACTACCACACTTAACAATGAAAATGGTAGTGAAGAGTTCATTTGCATTTGTAGATATATTGACATATGAGCATGTCAGTAACTCCTCAATTGCCTTGCAGCAAATACAAGTGGTTTTGTCTCGGATTTTGGACCTCATGGCTCAAAATCTCCAAACTGCATAATTAAGATGTACATGTTCCTTTCATGCATTAAAGGAATCAAGGATATTGTTCCTCCTTAGACATGCACAGCATTCTCTTTCCACAAGTCTTAATCTCCAAGCCAGTAGATTATTTTGTATCTGTTCACCATTTCATTCTTATTTCTCTCTACTTTGCTCAAGTTGTTAGGAACTAGTGTAATTGTTCAATTTGCCCTCAGTTATCTATTTTAAAGCTAGTTTGTTACCAGTTAAAGATAGTGTTGTTTCAGGATCTTATGGTGCATTTGGTATGATGAATGGTATGAAATTAAAATGGTTTAATTCCTAATATAATTCCATTCAAATGTTTGGTTGGGCCATTTGAACAAATGACCCATTCCAAGGAATCACTCATCCTTTTTATCCATTCCATAGTTTAAGAGATGATAATATTAATTCCACCTCTATTTAGATATAACAATACTTAATTAATTATCATCTCAAAATTAAAATAGAAGATAAATGAGATGAGTAAACTTGGAGGGTTTGGAAGCCTTAACAAGGTAGAATAAATGAAGTGGCATACCAGGTGCACGGTCAAGATGGACAGATCTGTTGGGTTGGATGAGCCGAACTTCTTTGGTGGAACGATCAAGTTGAGTATGTTGGCTGATGAGACTGATTGACTGGAGCGAGCATGTTTAGAGGACTACTCAAGCCAGGTTTGTAGCATGAAAGACAGAATGGGTGAGTCAGGTGAGTCAGGTGAGTTGGGCTTTGCCGATTGGTCTACAGGATGGGCTGATTGAATAGACTGAGCAGGTTGGGTTAGGCTAGTGGGTCGGTCTAATAGCTCTGGCAGTGCATTTCTGCAGACAGATTGAATCATTTGGGTGAGGCAGGATGTTTGGTAGGATGGACCAAGCGAACTGAGTCATTAAATGTTTGGTGGATCAACCGGGTTGGGTGTATCATGTGGGCGGGCATATGGAACAAACCAAACCAAACAAACTAGACTGAACCGAGAAGTTTAAATCAGTTTGAGGAATTAGACAAGCCAAACAGGTCGAATATAGATGAATATCGCAGTTACCCACTGGCCTTTTCATTTCATTTTATTTCCATTCCAACTACCAAAAGCTCCCGTAATTCATCATGTCTCCCTAACATGGCACAAAATGCAAAATCTGGAACCAATGTTCCCTTTTCTCCGTCAATCAGGATATTGTTTTGTAGCTGTTGTTGTACTTCATTTTGTTCTGCATCAGATATCTCTCTCTCTTAGATATGATAGCCTTTCTTCGAGGGATCTTTGGCTCTTTGCATTTAAATTACATAAACCCACTAGGAATTCTAATTCCTCTTCATTCTTGTAAGTTTTTTCATTCGATATCATTGGTTTTGCCTTTGTTGTCACCAATTATTTTCGCCACGGTATGGTTTTGTTTCTTTTTATTTATTCTTTTTCCCAATTGTCTTGGCGTGGCAGCCGAATTGGCGCAGACCAAAGGGAATAGATTCCCGTGTGAGAAGAAAGTTTAAGGGATGCACCTTGATGCCCAATATTGGTTATGGCTCCGACAAGAAGACACGCCACTACCTTCCCAATAGATTTAAGAAATTTGTGGTGCAAAATGTTGCCGATTTGGAATTGCTGATGATGCACAACAGGTACACTGGATCTCCAAATTTCTTGCAGATATTTGCATCTAAAATGCTCATATGTTCCTGTTTTAGAAATGTACTTCTTAATTTCTGTCAGGACCTATTGTGCTGAAATTGGCCACAGTGTTTCAACCAAGAAGCGCAAATTGATCGTCGAACGAGCTGCACAGCTCGACATTGTCGTGACCAACAAACTGGCAAGGCTTCGCAGCCAGGAAGATGAGTGAGCCATTAGGTTAGTAATGGTGTTCTTCTCGTCACCTCTACCATGAAGTGATCACTCCTGATTAGAGCTATTGCATTTATCTAATACATTTCTCATAGTCATCTTGTTCAATACACTGCAAATTGATAAATTTAGAGAAAACCCAAACTCAGAGAACGAAAGTTTCTGTTAATTTATTTCTTAATTGCCTCAAAGGAAACACAACCAGACAGCCAAAGATATACTTACTTAAAACTAGATATATTTTAAGACTGGTTCTGGGAACCAACGTCGAACACCCAATGCTCATCGATCGGCAACGGAAATTAAGGCCTCCGGTGATCTATTTAGTTGCATTCGGTCGGAGCGTTGAGTTTGCACTTGGCGGGCAGCTGCTTGGCGAGGTCGGGCTTGATGCCTATCTGCGGCAGCACCGGCGAGTCCTTGTACTTGCAGAGGCAGAGGAGGTCCGCCTTGGCCAGCGCGGCGCAGCACTTGCCCGACGGAGGCTGAGCCGGGGCCCCGCCGGTCACGCTCGGCAAGCACGCCATGAACCCCTTCTCGTTCATCTCGCACAGGCTCTTCTCCTCTGCCTTGGCGCCAGAGCAGAGGAGGAGCAGCAGCAGGGGGAGGAGGACGGAGAGCAAAGCGGGCGACGCCTTCGCCATTGCTGATTCGCCGATGCGTTCGTGAGTCGACGACGTTCGGCGGCGATGGAGATTAAATAGAGGCGAACGGTCGATGCCCGTGAGCGCGAGTTGGCGGCATTAGGGAGTTCACAGGTCGATCTTGATCTGAACGAAATTGTAGTTTATGCGTAGTCGATGGACGTTGCATGTGGAAAGTTTTGTAGTGTTTCGTTCAATTTGCGGATCTCAAGGAAGATGAATCATGCAACATTGATTCTGGACTCAAAGCGTTAAATTTATAAGAAAGACGCAGACAAGCACTCGATTCATTAAAGAAACCCACACACACACGGGAACCATAATCGCTCAGCAATTGTCGGGCGTGTTGAGGTTGCACTTGGAAGGAAGCTTGGCGGCGAGGTCCGGGTCTATTCCCAGCTTCGGCAGCAGCGGCGAGTTCTTGTACGAGCAGAAGCACCGCAGGTCGGCGCCCTCCAGCGCCTTGCAGCACGCCGCTGATGGCGGCGCGGGGTTCGGCTGAGTCACTGACGGCTTGCATGCGTCGCTCCCAGCCTGCGACATGTTGCACACTGCCTCCGTCGCCGCTGGCGCTAGCGCCAACAGCATGACGGCAGCAAGAAGCACGACTGCTCGTGGAGAATCCATGGCTTCAAAATGCAAGCAGCTGATGGGTTGGCATTCGTAGTGATTTTGATGTGATGATATATATAGTGCGAGATCGATCGAGGGGACTGATTAGGTTATTTGATTTAGGTGGAATGACGTTGGGTGGGTGCGATGTCACGAGCCTGAATGGTGAATTTGGTTTGACATTTAGGAGATTGGCGGATCAATTTAGCCTTTCTTGGCTTGACACTTTTTTCTTTAAGTTTCCAGCTCGGCCATGTTTCGAACCAACTGCTTGTAATCTTTGATAAGTAGGTATGGAATAAGAAGGGAGTAAATATTCTAATGTTCGCTCGTACTAATTGAAAACCATGTAGTAACTCCCTCCTCGCTCTCTTTGATGGGTGATGTGGTAGGTCTTCTTCGGTCCTACGTGGCGGGGAAGGTCAATAGTTCGCCTTATCTGGTCGGCCCTGGGGTCCACAGTCAGGAAGGTCTTGCGTGGTCATACATGGCCAGGAAGGTCAATGACTCGCCTTACCTGGCCAATCTCGGGGTCCACGATCCCGGCCTCAGGGTCTGGGGCCCCCATGGTCTTAGTTGCTTACCTGAGTCATGGGACCCTATACTCGACCTCCCCGACCAGACTATTACCACGAGGAGTCCCGACACTATCTTGCCCGGCCAGCACCGGCCTTTCGTCTGTCTGCTCGGGATAATGCAGTTACAGCCTGACCCGATGATACCTCACCCTACTGGAGTGTTTCCCGGGCAACTTCTGGTACAGCTCATTCCGATTAGCTCAACCCTTTCCACCTAGCCTGGCCGGGCATCTTGCCCCGCCATCCCGCCACAACACCTGGCTTGCCAAGCTAGAGGCCAATGCCTTCTTGCCCGGCCAGATAGGGCCTTTACCGCTCTTACCCGAGATAATAAGCTCTTAGCCTGTCCTAGGCCAACTCCGCCTCCGTAGGTCGTTCTCCGGGCTCATCTCAGTAGGCTCAGACCCGACATATGCCTCGCTCGGCCATCATATGCTAGGTCGATACTTTCCGTGGTTATTCTCCAGTAAGCCCCCTTTCCCTGGGCCCCCATACTCGACATATGCATGTTGTTCAGCTTGCCCAGCCGCCCGGCCACTCACTTTGTTCCTTTCACCCGGGTAAACCCAGTCCTCACTGGTCCCAGGTACATTTCCCACTCCGACATCAACCCATGCTCAAGTCTTACTAACACCCAACTGCAATACCGATAGCCAAGCGTGCGAACGACCGTGCAAGGGAAGACCCCGCCCACGTCCTCATGTCTAATCCTGCCCCTACGGCTACCTTTCTACTTACAGCTAAACGACAAAGGTGACGTGTGGCATCTCGCTGCCGTGCAGTTATAGGAGTATCGCCCTTGCCTCCTAGATGCCACCCTATCGGTGCAGATGTCAGACTTGTCCAGGCTTGGTCTCCCCGGATACCACCACAGCCTGCCCCTCCTGCCAGACGGAACGTTCTCTTCGAAGATATATTAACTCGCACGCAGGTATTAATGACGGATCCAATCTCTTACATTCTAACTACTACAACTGTTCTTTCACTACTACTCTCTTCGCCGGATCACTGACTTGAGCGTCGGAGTAGCCTGCCGGGATCCCTTGGCGCCAGCTAATCTGTTCGTTCATGCTCATCTTGCAGGTCCCCCTCCTACCCGAGCCCGCATCGGTTGAGGTGACATCTTCTTGATCGGTGGATTGACTGTCGTCAATTTTTGGCCGGAACAATGAGCCTTGTCGCAGTCCTCACCTTGCGTAAATACAAAGAGATATGCCCGGGCAAGTCCATAGCAGACGACCAAACACGTGACCAAAAAGCATAATCAAGGCGGAGGAAAGATATTACTGTTTGGGAATATCCACGTTCAAGAATATCTCAAAAAGATATTACAGAATTAGAAACATCGTTTGGGAACATCCTCATTACTCAAAAACATCTTCAAAAAAAGAACAATACGGCTGAAGAACATTCCCCTCAGGAACATCCTCAAAAAGACATTACGGCTTGAGAACATACCTGTTCGAGAACATACCGTCCACGATAGGAAGACGGTAGATCCAGCTTGCATTACTTTTAATTAGTTTAGCGTGTTTGGTCCACCAACATAACCAAATTAATTGGATGGATCACCAACAAACTAATTGGAATACCCTTGACCTTATGAAATAAACTTAGCTCTCTCGTGAGAGTAAATTACAAATTTACTTAAGCATTATATAATATCCAACTCTCACAATCCAATTAAGATGTCACAATTGACATAGGAGCTCATCCACACCATAGCCCGAGGGCTGCTACCTAATTCTTTAATTTGTATCTTTTCTCATACCTTCTCTCATTGATGACCATATCAGTTGATGCCATAACAAAGCTTTAGAATGCAGAATCCAGCGAATGCTTGATCAAAATGTATTACCATCTACAGCTACAGTGGCACAGCACATTTTCCTGCTCCGGAGCAACATACATAGCCTCAATTTTTTCGCCCGACGGTTCATACGATTGGCATAAGCAGAGGCAGGAAGAGCCCCAAATGGGCCTAACCCAGTCTTAATTTTGAATGCAGCACAAGGCGAAGAAGGCCACCACCTTTTTCATCTTAAAGCATCAAAAAGGAAAATTCACGGGAAGCACCATTTAAAAGTCCACAAATGCACAAAACAAGCATAAGCGTTCCTAATCTGAATCCATAGATAAGACATATACACACGACAAGCCCAATCCTGAGCCTATTACAAAGATGATACCCCTGCCACCAAACCCATCACAATTAACATAGACAAAGCCGGAGCCATTAGACACCAGCTATCCGAGAAAGCGTAGAACAGACCGTACAGAGGGAGGCATAGTCAAAAGCAAAACTCCATGCAAAAGATTGAATCAGTAAATTAACATTGAAGAAAGCCCGATTATCAACAAATATTAACATATTTCGACCCAAAAATAAAAAACCAAAGGCGTAATCTGTAAGACTCTACCTTGAAATTGTATAAGATAATAGCAGAACCAGCAAACAAAAAGAGGCCGAACGCGAAACTAGGCAGCGACAGGTTATAGTAGAAATAACAAGCAGATTAAGAGCTTCTTGAACTTAAACCTAATTCAAAAATTGCACTGCACAATTTAGTAGCCACCGGCTGTCTGTAAAACAGCACATGATTAAAAACACTACGTTTGCTGGGTAGCCACCGTCTATTTACTACCCAAACATATGCATGAATCAACTCGATCATCGGCAATTGCATAGCTAAGAGTAATCTCGAAGAGAACCAAGAATGAGAATCAAGAACAAAAAGGATAGATTAATAAAAAAATGTCAAAGCCGGAGCACGGGTGATGTCTAAACAAACAAGGAAACAACAGCACCAGTGAAAATGGCTGCGACGATTTATGTTGCTGGACATGGGAGGTGCAGAGAAACCCTAAATAACAATTCTCAACACCACATCGCCAGCGACCATCTGGAAAGGAATCCGGAGCGACCATCTAAACTCAGAACCAGAAGGAAGAAGGAAAAAAAAAGAATCCGCAGATGTATCAGATCTAGACAAGAACGGGGCCCGTGGTGGGAAAGAGGAGTCCGCTCGGTCAGAGATCGACGCCTCAATCTGGCTGGTCACAGAAGGCGTTCGGCCATGGCGATGAGATCGACGCCGCTATACCAGCGATTGAATAAATGGCGAACGAAGAGCTTGTTCAAAGCATAGAAGAGGTGGGAAGGAAAGGCTTTCGGCGGCTCCGCTACTAGGGTTAACGGAAGGATGGTGAGGGGTATATATAGAGTGCAGTAGGGTTCTACTTGGGCCAATGATGTGTTTGAAAGTGGGCTCACATAAGTCCAAATCAAGGCCCAATGTACACTTGATCCGTCGCACATAATGATAAATAATGATAGGTCGAGACTCTTTAAAGCATTTATCCGTTGAAAATTTCATCTGATGATTCTTATCGTGATCAAATTTTTTATATTTAATTTCTCAAGATTTTTCAGTTTCTTAAATGTTTTTTTTATTTCTGATATGGAGTAATAAATAAGTTCTCTTTTATTTTTCAGTTTCTTGGAAAGGATTTGTTATTTTTTTATAAAAAAAATCCACTACTTCTTGACTAAGTAAGATCACCTACAATTGGGCCTACTGGCCAGGGCCGAACCGGACGCATGGCACGTGGATTCAGCGTGACACTGCCCTATTCCTTCGTTGCGGTACGCCGACCTTGTGCAAAATATATCTCTCGCGTCGCGAATCGTGGCAGTATATTTTGCTCCGCCCCGTTGGGTTTTCATCGGTGACGGTCCTTTTTTTCTTTCCTTCGTCTCCACTCTCTCTTTCTTTCTCTCTCTCTTTCTCTCTCCGTTCGCTTTTTATAAGTCGATGTGTATGCATCATCGCCTCATCACGGCTTGTTCCTCTCTCTCCAAAACCCTTTTTTCGTCCGCTCCCTTTTCGCTCTCCCGTCGTCGCCCTAATCGCAGGTCCGTCGTCTTAGTTTCGATTGCTGTCCTTTCTTAATCGCTGGTTCCGATCTGCGACGCCGATTCTTATCGGGTTTTAGCGGCAGGTTTTGAGGTAGGGCGTGGTCTGGAACCGCGATGGCGGGGCACCGTTCGAGTCTCCCGCTGCGGCTGCAGCAGATCTTATCTGGCGGGAGGTCCCTCTCGCCGGTCCTTAAATTGGAGAGCGAGCCCGTGAGTTATCTCTAGACTGAACCTCCTGTTTCTGTTTTTGATTGTTACTTGCATGCTTATGTTATCGGTAGTCGGTGCTGGAGTGTGATTGCGTGTATGGATGATTTGTTTAGATTGAATAATGAACTGGTATGGTAGATTTTTCTTGTTAATTGATCTAGAAGCTACTAATGCTACTGCCTTTTTGTTGTTTATTTTTTCTGTTGTATATTTTTTCGGTTGTAAACTTGTTTGCTCTAATTAGTGAAAAATGTAATTAGTGGCAAAGTAAAAATATTTGCTAGGGATTCAACTCTTTCGTCTCCACAGCGTGGTGTTTGTGATTCTTTTTCTGATCCATCTTTCTTATTAGCTAGTATGTTCATGTCCAACTGATGAATCTGAATTAACAAGAAAAAAAAAGTGACACAATTTGCTACTTGACGTGCCAAGTTTACTCAGGGCATGTTAGATTTTCAGAGCACACGTAGAAAACTCAATGAGGGCCAAAACACACGGGAACAGTAGTCGCAGCAAACATTTGAATTTGAGATATTGTTTACTGGGTAAAATTAGGCTAATGATGTTTCTTGCTTCTCAGTGCACTTAATCGATCCTACTTTAGAACATTAATTTTTTTTCTCATCGTTATCATGCAATCTGAAACAATACATTCCTTTTGATTGTTGAGGAAATTATGCATGCAGTGTCACAAACATGGTCTGGGTTCAATTTGTTATACATTAATTGAATGGATATTATTACCTTTTTGCACATGTAAATGATTCTGTATACAATTTTTCTAAGTCTTTAAAGTTGAGGACCAACCAGAAAAGGTAACTTTGTAAACTCACAGCATGATATATATCCTACCTAGAGTCTGGATTGTCCAAGTCAGATCGGGTTTTAACATTGTAAGATCCGAAGGTCTAAATTACAATCATGACTAACATGGCCGTGGTAAACTATTTAATTCATCTACATGTAACATTGACGAACTGAAAATCTGTCATAAAGGTTTTTGAGAAAATTGGATTGTTCCAATTTTTTTTCCAAGCAAACCAGCCGGTCTGGCTCATCTTTCACAATTGTGGAATGAACTTCAATTTGTTATGGAAGTTGGACCCTCTTGGCTCACTGTTTATTGACTTGTTTGCCTTAATTTGATCCTAATTGGTTTTTAAGCTTGGTTTAATCGGGACCGGTATCAGTTCTGAAAGTGTTTGGTTTGATTTAATACATGTGATGACTGCAGTTTCCTAGTACTCACCCCTAGTGGAAGAACCTGCTTGCCTCACTCTATCACCTATCTGATCCAATTCCTACTCATGTTCTGTACTCCTAATTAAACTCGATCTTACCTCTTTTTCCTTAATTCTGATTAGGTTTTAGTAAGCCTGGTTTGATCCGGACGAGTCTTAATTCTGAAAGTCTTGTTTGATTTTAATCCATGTCATGATTCCAAAATTCCAAGTGCTACGTTTCTTGATCCTAATCACCAACAGCTAAATTGGATTTATCATTCATTCTGTTCTTCAATCTCTAATCTGGCCATATGGAAGGGTTTAATCTTCATTTTCCATCTGATGCGTAGTTCATCTTTGACATGCTATTCTTTCTAAAAGCTTCTTTTCTTATCTTTGTTTATGTAGATTAAGGTTATTGTTAAATTGGAATGGTTTATATTTTCCCAGAGATTTGATTTGGTAGTTGATTTTTTCTGCCATTTGTATACCTCATTTAAATTTGGGGTATATAAGATGCTGCAATTTGTGTTATATTTTGTAGTTAATGAGCTGGTAAAAGAAGAGTGTGATTGATGAATTGTAGGGTAATTCACAGGTCACGAATTATTAATATCAATTTTGGTGACTCACTATGGTATAAAATAAAATGTAAGATTAATGCATGAGAAGGTGCATGTTGAGTAGATAATGAACCAAGGAAATAATAATTCTGATATATATATATATATATATATATATATATATATATATATATATATATTAGTGCAAGATCTCATCCAACTTGAGTTTCGTCTTGACAAATTTAATTCATTATCCTGTTCTTCAGAGTGGAACTGTTACCATACAGAAATAAACATGGCATGATGAATGAATTAGCCACCTTTTTAGAGGGGCTGTTCATCCTATTTGTAGTGGACTCCGAGTGTTTCTGTACCCCTCTGAAAGCCGATACAGTAGTCTGCATTATTTCTGAGTGAACATATAATTTCAGCATGTTGGTAATCTAAGTTTGGCAGTTCTCCCATGTTGTTTTCATAGGCATAGGACCCAATATTTACTACTTTAGACCTTTTTCTTTGTATGGGTCTTTACAGAATGTCAATTATTGTGAGAGATAAGACATTGTTTTTATAATAATAATTTTTTCAAGGCTGTTGTATATGTACTACTATTATGGTGTATCTTTTTTCTTTTTGATATTTGAAGAACAGTCTCATATACAAATGTGATGTGGTCTTTACTGGATGTGTCTATGAATGTGACTCTAGAACTGATGTCATGTCAATTAAATGTGCTCAAGTTCTTTTCTTTGATTATTTTTCTATTTATTAATTTATGTCCTATGCTTAGTTTTTCAGTTGTCTCATACTAGTTTGTATTTGCAGCCACCAAAAGTCAAGGATTTCATTGATAGGGTGATTAAGAGCCCATTACATGATATAGCCATTCCTCTTTCTGGTTTCCGTTGGGAGTACAATAAGGTACAGTATTGTTTATTAATCACTTAACATCTGAGATTGCTCTATTTTTATGCATATTTTGGCTTTAATTTGATTTCAGGGAAATTTCCACCATTGGAGGCCACTTTTTATGCATTTTGATACATACTTCAAGACATATCTTTCTTGCAGAAAAGACCTCTTATCTGACAATATTTTGGAGGAAGAACCCTTTCCCAAACATTCTGTTATGCAGATCTTAAGAGTCATGCAGATTATTCTGGAAAACTGTCGCAACAAAAGTTCATTTGGAGGTCTAGAGGTGAATCTGAAATTCTATTTTTTAGAAGAAGAATCATACCCATATAGCATGTAATTATAGAGGACTTATATATTAGCTTTGCTTTTCATGTTGTTTCTGACTTTTTAATCATGTTCCTGAATCAGCATTTCAAGATTCTACTTGCATCCACAGATCCGGATGTCCTTATAGCTTCCTTGGAGACTCTTTCTGCATTGGTGAAGATAAATCCATCCAAGATGCATTTGGGTGGGAAATTGATTGGTTGTGGTTCTTTGAATAGCTATCTGCTCTCTCTAGCACAGGGCTGGGGTAGCAAAGAAGAAGGCTTGGGTTTGCATTCATGTGTTGTGACAAATGAGAGAAATCAACATGAGGGATTAAGTTTGTTTCCTACTGACGTTGGTGACAAATGTGATGGGACCCAACATCGATTGGGTTCCACTCTCCATTTTGAATACAGTATACCTTCTTCCTTAGCTACAGAATCTGCAACTGAAGGAAGCAAATCATCTAATATTTGTGTCATAAAGATCCTCGATATGCATTTGAGAAAAGAGGATGATTTGAGCATTTTGAAACAATGTGTCGAACAGTTTAATGTTCCTTCTGAGCACAGATTCTCATTACTTACAAGAATTAGATACGCGCATGCCTTCCGATCTCCTAGAATATGTAGGCTGTATAGCAGGATTAGTATTCTTGCATTCATTGTTTTGGTGCAATCAAATGATGCGCATGATGAACTCACGTCTTTTTTTGCTAATGAGCCTGAGTATACAAATGAGCTTATCAAGCTTGTTCGCAATGAAGATTATGTGCCGGGGAATGTTAGGGCATTGGCTATGCTTGCATTAGGAGCTCAGTTAGCAGCCTATGCATCATCTCACGAACGGGCTAGAATATTGAGTGGTTCAAGTATTATATCTGGCAATGGGAATCGTATGATGCTGCTAAATGTTCTTCAGAAAGCTATTGTATCACTTAGCAACCCAAATGATCCTTCTACTCCAGTGTTTGTTGATGCTCTTCTTCAGTTCTTCTTGCTTCATGTGTTATCTTCCTCGAGTTCTGGTAGTGCTGTAAGGGGCTCAGCAATGGTTCCTCCTCTTCTACCTCTTTTGCAAGACTCTGATCTGGCACATATGCATATTGTCTCCTCTGCTGTTAAGACCTTACAAAAGCTGATGGAATATAGTAGCCCTGCTGTGTCTCTATTAAAAGATTTAGGAGGGATTGAGTTTTTGTCCAAGAGGCTGCAGATTGAAGTATATAGAATCATTGGCCCAGGTGAAGGCACAAGCAACTCGGTGACATCTGCAGATACGTTAAGCCCTGATGAAGATCAATTGTACTTACAGAAACACCTTATTAAGTGCTTGCTTAAGGCATTGGGTTCTGCAATGTACTCTCCAGCGAATGCTGCAAGGAATCAGAATTCCCAACAAAACTCCTTGCTTTCATCTTTATCCTTGATATTTAGAAATGTAAGCATGTTCGGTGGGGATATTTATTTTGCAGCAGTATCTGTTATGGGCGAAATAATTCACAGGGATCCAACATGCTTTCCTGTTCTCGATGAGTTTGCTGTCCCCAAGTCATTTTTATTATCAGTGACATCTGGGATTCTTCCTTCTTCAAAGGCGCTCATCTGTGTTCCTAATGGTCTTGGTGCTATCTGTCTTAATACCAAGGGATTGGAGGCAGTGAAAGAGACTGCTGCATTGCGATTTCTGGTTGACACATTCACAACAAAGAAATATTTGGTTGCAATGAATGAGGGTGTTGTTCTTTTAGCAAATGCTGTTGAAGAGCTTCTTCGGCATGTATCTTCACTAAGGAGTGCTGGGGTTGAGATTATTATTGATATTATCAACAAACTTACATCTTTTGGGAATGATAAATCCAAGGAAACTGTGGTGGATATGGATGAGAACACTGCCATGGAAACTGATCGTGAAGAAAAGGCAAATGAAGGGCATGATTTGGTGAGTGCCATGGATATGGCTGTTGAAGGAATCAGTGATGAGCAGTTTGAGCAGTTATCCATCTTCCATATCATGGTGTTAGTTCATCGGACAATGGAAAACTCTGAAACTTGTAGAATGTTTGTCGAGAAGAGGGGTATAGAAACATTGTTAAAACTTCTTCAACGACCTAGCATCACTCAGTCATCAGATGCCATGCCAATTGCTTTGCATAGCACAGTTGTCTTTAAGGGCTTTACCCAGCATCATTCTGCATCCCTTGCACGTGCTTTTTCTTCCTCACTTAGGGAGCATTTGAAAAATTCTATGAATCAATTCAGTTCATTTGCGGGTTTATCTTTGCAGGATTCCAAGTCTATACAGGACAGTGGATTATTATCGTCTCTCTTTGTAGTTGAATTTCTCCTCTTCCTTGCTGCTTCAAAAGACAATCGTTGGATTAGTGCATTGCTCACTGAATTTGGAGATTCTAGCAGGGATGTTCTAGAAGACATTGGGCATATCCATCGTGAAGTCCTGTGGCATATCGCCCTACTTGAAGATTCAAAGGCTGAAAGAGATGATTCTTCTAATGAGGTGCATGTAGATCCTGGTGTGGACCATGTGGTTGATTCTCCAGAAGAGCAACGCTTTAGTACTTTCAGGCAGTATCTTGATCCATTACTGAGAAGAAGAGTTCCTGGGTGGACTTTTGAGACTCAAGTTTCTGACCTATTTAACATATATCGAGATCTTGGACGTGCAGCCACTGGTTTACATAGACGGGGTATAGATAGCTATTCAACTTTGCGAGTTGCTTCTGGCTACCAATCCCAGTCTTCTAATTCTTCAGACAGCTCTCCTGTGAGTAGAACAGAAGATGCCAAGCAGAGATCTTACTTTTCTTTATGTAATGACATGATGAGGTCACTTGCTTATCATATAAACCATCTCTTTATGGAGCTGGGAAAATCAATGCTACTGACTTTGCGCCGTGAGAGCAATCCTATAAATATCTCCCCATCTATTGTATCTGTTGGTAACACAGTTTCCTCGATTCTGTTAGGACACTTGAATTTTAGGTGGCATGCAAGCACTTCAGAGAGTGAGACTTCTGTGTCTACAAAATGTCGCTATCTTGGCAAAGTTATTGATTTTCTGAATGGGATTCTATTAGACAGGCCAGAATCTTCCAATCCGATTATGCTTAAATGTTTGTTTGGACATGGCGTCATTCAGTCTGTTTTAACCACTTTTGAGGCGACAAGTCAGTTGCTTTTCACACTCAACAGAGTCCCACCTTCCCCAATGGAAATGGATGATAAATGTCAAAAGGAAGACAGAGAAGAGCCAGAAAATTCATGGATATATGGTCCTTTGGCTAGCTATGGTACTGTACTGGACCGCTTGGCCACATCATCTTTCATCTTGTCTTCGTCGACGAAGCAGCTGCTTGAGCAACCAATCACAAATGGAATCGTTCCATTTCCTCAAGATGCAGAGGCATTTGTGAAATTGCTTCAATCCAAGGTTTTAAAGGCTATACTTCCCATTTGGACTCATCCTCAATTTTCTGAATGCAATTTAGAGTTTATTACTTCAATGATCTCTATTATGCGGCATATTTACATTGGTGTTGAAGTCAGGAATGCCAATACTAGTGGTGGATCTCATTTAGCTGGTCCGCCACCTGATGAAGCATCTATATCATTGATTGTAGAAATGGGCTTTTCTCGTGCCAGAGCAGAAGAAGCATTGAGACAAGTTGGCATGAATAGCGTTGAAATTGCAACTGATTGGCTATTTTCACATCCAGAGGAACCACAAGAAGATGATGAACTTGCTAGGGCTGTTGCAATGTCCCTAGGGAGCTCAGATGGACCATCGAAGGAAGATGAAATTACAAATTCTAAGATCATTGATCAGGAAGAGGAAACTGTCCAATTGCCTCCTGTTGATGAAATCCTGTCAGCATGCATGAAACTCCTGCAGGCAAATGGATCTTTAGCCTTTCCTGTAAAAGATCTGCTTGTTTTGATATGTACTCAAAATGATGGTCACCACAGACAGAAGATCCTCTCTCACATCATGGATCATGTAAAACATTCTTCTATACCATCAGCTCCTTTAAGTGAGAATGTGTTATCGGCACTATTTCACATTCTTGCTCTAATTCTCCATGATGATGCTATGGCACGGGAAGTTGCCTATCAAGCTGGGCTGATAAAGATTGCTCTGGATCTGCTTTCTAGATGGAATCTGGGTTCTTCTGATGAAGCAAAACCTCAAGCTCCGAAGTGGGTCACTGCATGCTTCCTCTCTGTTGATCAGTTGCTGCAGGTGGATCCTAAGATGGCTGCTGGAATATGCAATCTGGAACAAATAAAAAAGGATAACATCAATCCTCAGAAATCAATTGTAATTGATGAGAATAAAACAAAGGATTTTCAGTCTTCTCTGGAGTCTGCTATGGGATTTTTGGATATGGAGGACCAGAAGAAGCTTTTGGAAATATGCTGCAGATGTATAAAGAATCAGTTTCCTTCTGAGACCATGCATGTGGTGCTGCAGCTGTGTTCTACGTTAACTAAATATCACCCAGTTGCTGTTAGTTTTCTTGAAGCTGGAGGTTTGCAAGCTTTACTCAGCTTGCCCACAAACAGCTTATTTCCGGGGTTCAATAATGTGGCAGCTGCAATTATCCGCCACATTTTGGAAGATCCTAATACTCTTCAGCAAGCCATGGAGTTAGAGATACGCCATAGCCTCATTGCAGCAACTAGCAGACATTCAAATGCCAGAATATCACCACGAACTTTTGTTCAGAACTTGGGTATTGTTATTTCCAGGGATCCTGTGGTGTTTCTTAAAGCTGCACAAGCTGTATGCAGGATTGAGATGGTTGGTGACCGACCTAATGTAGTGCTGTTGAAAGATCGTGAGAAGGAAAAGCCCAAGGCTAAAGACAAAGAGAAGACAGCTGAGAAAGACAAAGTATCTGCTAGTGATGAAAAAAATACTGGGGTAGACGTGACCTCAGTTGTCCCTGGAAGTGGGCATGGTAAACTATCAGATCCTTATACAAAGAACAGCAAGGCCCATAGAAAAATTCCACAAAGTTTTACAACGGTGATTGAATATCTCTTGGATTTGATTGTGAAATTTGTCCCTCTTCCAGATGCAGAATCTCAAGCTGATGGTTGTCCTACTCCATCAGTATCAGACATGGATATTGATTCCACCTCTGCTAAAGGAAAAGGAAAAGTTATTGATGTTTCGTCTGCAGATGGCAAAAATGATTCCCAGGAAGCTCTTACATCTATTGCAAAAAGTGTTTTTATTGTCAAACTTTTGACAGAGATACTTCTCACTTATGCTTCATCAATTCATGTAGTACTTAGAAGAGATTCTGAGCTCAGTAGTTCTCGTGCTCTTTCAAAGTGTATAAATGGCAATACTGGTGGGGGAATCTTTCATCATATTCTTCTTAATTTTCTTCCTTATTCGGGAATTTCTAAGAAAGATAAGAAAACTGATGGTGATTGGAGGCAAAAGTTAGCCACCAGATCAAACCAAATTTTGGTGGCATCATCTGTTCGTTCAGCAGAAGCCCGTAGAAGAATTTTTTCTGAAATAAGCAATGTGTTTAATGACTTCATTAACTCATCTAGTTGTTGTAGAGCAGCCAATTCCCGCATGCATGCCTTTGTTGACCTACTTAATGATATCCTTGCTGCTCGCTCGCCAACTGGTTCATATATTTCGGCAGAAGCTTCAGTTACTTTTATTGATCTTGGGCTTGTTCATTCTTTAAGTTGGACACTTCGAGTGCTTGACTTGGACCATGCTGATTCACCAAAGCTCATCACAGGAATCATTAAGGTGTTAGAGTTAGTGACAAAGGAGCATGTTCATTCTGCTTACATTAACACAGCAAAGGGGGACAATTCCCTGACGCTGGCTTCTAACGAGCATCAACTTGGTTCATCTAATGATCATGGTGATAGGTTTGAGGCCTTGGAAACAATCTCACAACCTGATAATGCAGAAGTGATGGCTGACCAAAGAGAAACAGCCATCCAAAATTTTAGCAATTCTGGTTCCATGTTAGATGATATGGATCATGACCGTGAAATAAATGTGGGTTTTGCTCGTGAAGCTGAAGATGATTTCATGCATGAAGCTTCTGAAGATGGTACAGGAATTGAGAATGGTGTTTCAACTGTGGAAATAAGATTTGATATTCAACAAAATCCAGAAGATGACATGGGTGATGATGATGATGATGAAGATATGTCAGGGGATGAGGGAGAAGAAGTTGATGAGGATGATGAAGACAATAATGACTTGGAGGAGGATGAAGTTCATCAAACCTCTCATCCTGACACAGATCATGATGAGCATGAGATGGATGATGAAGAATTTGATGAAGATGTCTTGGAAGAAGATGATGATGACAATGAAGATGATGATGGTGTAATACTCCAGTTGGAGGAGGGAATTAGTGGAATAAATGTTTTTGATCACATTGAAGTTCTAGGTAGTGACAATTTTTCTGTAATGCCTGTTGACATATTTGGCTCTAGACGTCAAGGGCGGACAACATCCATTTACAATCTTCTTGGACGAACTGGTGACAACAGTGCCCTTCATCTTGAACATCCGTTGTTGGAGGAACCTTCTTCGTATAGACATCTGGTTCACCAGAGACAATCAGGTCAAATTATATTTTTTTGGTTCATGCTTTATCTTTTTCTTTTCATAATTTTTCTTGTCCATCATTTTTAGTTCAATTAACACATTATAATAAACATATTTGTTGAAATATGTAGTTCAACAAGTACTAATGACATCTCGTGCTTTCATTTTTGATTTTTTTTCAGAAAATACTGTGGATATAGCTTTCTCAGATAGAAATCATGAGAACACTTCCTACAGAATGGATGCTATCTTCCGTACATTGAGGAATGGACGACAGGGTCATCGCTTTAGTATGTGGTTGGATGATAGCCATCAACGTGGTGCATCTAGTGCCCCTGCAGTGCCTCAGGGGATTGAAGAAATGCTTGTTTCCCGACTAAGACCGCCTACACTTGTCCAAAACCAAAGCATGCAGGTTAACAGTCCTCAAGAAAAACATGAACCCAGTCAGTTGCAAATTGCAGAGACTGAAGTTAGGGAAGAAAGAGCTGCAGGAGTTAATGAGAACAATGAGAACATTGTTATACCTTCACAAGCAATAGATGGTTCTCGAAATGCTGGTATTGTAACCTCCAGTAGTGATTCACTTCAAGACACTGGTGCATCTGGTGCAAGTGAGCAAGTTTCAGAGATGCAGTATGAACGGGCAGATGTTGTCGTGCGAGATGTTGAAGCAGTGAGTCAAGCAAGCAGTGGGAGTGGGGCAACTATAGGAGAAAGCCTTCGCAGTTTGGAAGTAGAAATTGGGAGTGTGGATGGACATGATGATGGAGATAGGCAAGGTCCTGTTGATAGACTTCCTTTGGGTGATTTGCAGTCGGTGAGTAGGCTGAGAAGGTCATCAGGTAATGCGCCAGTTAGTGTCCGTGATACATCTCTTGAAAGTGTGAGTGAGGTCCCACAGCAGAATGAGGAGCAGCAGGAGCCGCAACCAACAGTAAATGTTGATCCAGATACAATAGACCCTACGTTTTTGGAGGCTCTTCCAGAGGAATTGCGAGCTGAAGTACTTTCCTCACGGCAGAATCAAGTGTCCCAGGCTTCAAATGAACAACCTCAAGCTGATGGAGATATTGATCCTGAATTTCTCGCTGCACTTCCACCTGATATAAGGGAGGAGGTTCTAGCACAACAACGGGCTCAAAGGAGACAAGAATCACAACAATTGGAAGGTCAACCAATTGAGATGGATGCTGTTTCAATAATTGCTACACTTCCTTCAGATGTTCGAGAAGAGGTAAACTGTGCTGCTTAGCTTAAGCTCTTGTATTAGATGCTGTTGCAGAACCTAGATACTTTGGACAGACAATGTGAATATATGAATCTGTTTTTAAGAACTTACATCAGGGTTAGAGCTGTTTTCCTTTTATCTAGGTATATATAAGCATCCTCCTTGAAATATCATTTTCCATGATGAATAATCCACTGTCCATTTTAGGTGCTTCTGACCTCGCCTGATACTCTTTTGGCGACACTGACCCCTGCACTTGTTGCTGAAGCAAATATGTTGCGTGAAAGATTCGCCCATCGGCACCATACTGGAGCACTCATTGGCATGAGTTCCAGGAGTCGCCGGGGTGAGTCTTCTAGACATGGTGATGCTATTGGGTCTAGTCTGGACAGAAATGTTGAGGCTGCTGCACGTAGAACTGCACTAGGGAAACTGATCGAAACTGATGGTGTTCCCCTTGTTGACATGAATGATCTTAAGGCAATGATTAGATTGTTGCGTATAGTTCAGGTAACTGCTTATTTTTTCTATTTGATGTTTAATGAAAAATTACATGATTGTCAATTGACATTTGTGATGTTTGATTTGCAGCCGCTGTACAAAGGTCCACTACAGAGGCTTTTCTTAAATCTATGTACCCATCATGAGACAAGAACTTCTTTGGTGAAAATTTTGATGGAAATGCTAATGATTGATCTGAGGGGACCTATTAACAGTTCAGCTGAATCTTCTGAATCACCATTTAGGTTGTATGGGTGTCAGAGTTATATTGCATATTCTCGTCCTCAATTTCATGGCGGTAATGTCTTAACTTCAGCAGAATATTTGTTCAATCACATGAAGTATATTTGTTTGATGATATGGTCATGAGTCCTTGAAAATTGAGTTCACAGTTTTTTCTTGGTCAACAGCTATTTAGTGTTGGTTCCATCTGCTAAGCAAAAATATTATCATCATTTATTAATATTTTGCTTCATGTTCACTATTTCTTTCTCAAATATGCAGGAGTTCCCCCACTATTATCACGTCGTATTCTGGAGACATTGACTTACTTGGCTAAGAACCATCCCAAAGTGTCAAAGCTGCTACTACATCTTGAATTGCCAATTTCACCAGAAGCAACAGACAGGGGACGTGGGAAAGCTGTACTAATGGATGAAGATAAACCTGAATTTAGAATTGGAGCTTATGCGATTGTGTTGCTTCTGGGGCTCCTGAGGCAACCATTGTACACGAGGAGTGTTTCCCATTTGGAACAGGTACTGCTAGTAAATAGTAGCCAATATCTAATTCCTATTTCAAGTTCTGGACTATTACTGAACCTTTTTCTTTTCAGTTGTTAAACCTTATTGAGGTTGTTATTGACTCTGGCCTCTCCAACAAAGCTGAAATTTCACTTGAGCAGCAAACTTTGCAAGACACACCATTATCTGCTGATGCTGTCGTGTCTTCTGCTGATGAGGATGTTAAATTGATCAAAGCTGATGATTCTGGAAGGCCTTCTACTTGTGGTACGAACAATGAAAGAAATACACATGATATTTTACTGAGTATCCCGGAAGAAGAGCTTCGACTTCTATGCTCATTGCTTGCACGTGAAGGGTATGATTCTCTTTTTGTTCATTTGCCTTGTCTGCATGATCTAGGCCTTGTACCTACTTCCATAATTGAAAATGAGATTGTTAGAACAAGATTATTAGTCAAAGTTGCTTTTTCCTCAAAAGTTATGCTTCAAGATAATTGTAAATGATAATAAAACAAAATTTTCTTTTCTGTCAGAATCTATAAGAGCCTGTTGTAGTAGCATTTTTTTTACACTCACATAAGCTTAATCTAGAGCTGTAAGTCATGCTGTTATATTTCCTCATCAGTCAAGCTACATGCTAATCTGATCATTGATTCATCCTTAATTAGGGTATGTAACTTCCATGGTGAAAGACTGTATTGTATTTGTTTCATTAATGAAATTAATCTGTTCTTTGCTGCATGCCTCTTTCCTTTTGCCTGCTACCCTTTACTCATTTGATTTTCCTATTTAGCATCTTTCAGTTTTGTCTAGGAATGTTTTCATGTCACACACCTACTTGATTTATGCCATGTAAAATTTGGCAAAAAGACTATATTAACTTGTCGAATTGAGCCTCACTGCTGCTCCAGGATTTAGTTTTTTTACCTGGAAATATTTCTTTGGCGTTTCTTGAATGATTTTTTTTTGTGCAGATTATCAGATAATGCTTACAATCTTGTGGCTGAGGTGTTAAAAAAAATGGTGGCCAGTGCTCCTACATATTGCCATTTATTCACTACAGAGCTTGTCACTTCTGTGGGGAATTTAAGTGTCTATGCTATGAAAGAACTTCATTTATATGAGGATGCTGAAAAAGCACTTCTGAGTTCGTCTTCTATCAATGGGACTGCAATCTTGAGAGTTCTTCAGGCATTGAGCTCCCTCGTTGCTGCATTGCATGAAAAAAAGACACCTGATTCATTTGTCGAGAAAGACCAAACTGATGCCCTTTCTCATGTATGGGTTATAAATTCTGCACTGGAACCTTTATGGCTAGAATTGAGCAACTGCATAAGCAAAATTGAGATGTCTTCAGAAACTCCATCAGATTCGGCATCTCTGTCAGGTAATTCGCCATCCGCTAGCACTGGTGCAGTGCCACCACTTCCACCTGGAGTGCAAAACATTTTGCCATATATAGAGTCATTCTTTGTGACATGTGAAAAGCTGCGTCCTGGGCAATATGAAGCAGTACAAGATTTTACTTCTGTGGCAACTGACATCGAGGATGCAAGTACATCAGCTGGAGTACAGAAATCATCTGGGTCTGCAAACACTGATGAAAAACAAGTTGTTTTTGTTAGGTTTTTAGAGAGGCATAGAAAATTGTTAAATTCGTTCATCCGACAGAATCCTGGTTTACTTGAGAAATCATTTTCTCTGATGCTTAAAATTCCAAGATTCATTGAATTTGACAATAAACGTTCTCATTTTCGATCAAAGATAAAACATCAACATGACCATCATCACAGCCCAGTTAGAATATCAGTGCGAAGAGCTTATATATTGGAGGATTCATATAATCAATTGCGAATGCGTTCACCACAAGATTTAAAGGGAAAATTGACTGTGCATTTTCAAGGAGAAGAAGGCATTGATGCAGGTGGACTTACGAGGGAATGGTATCAGTTGCTTTCTCGTGTAATTTTTGATAAGGGTGCTCTACTTTTTACGACTGTCGGAAATGATTCAACATTCCAGCCAAATCCCAATTCAGTATACCAGACAGAGCATCTTTCATATTTCAAGTTTGTTGGACGAGTGGTATGTTGTTTGTTTAACTAGTAATTTTTTCAAACTTTTTTATCTGAAATTTGCTTAATTGTTTCTATTTTCCAGGTTGGTAAAGCACTCTTTGATGGTCAGCTCCTTGATGTCCATTTCACAAGATCATTCTACAAGCACATTCTTGGAGTAAAGGTTACTTATCATGACATTGAGGCTGTTGATCCAGATTACTATAAGAACCTGAAGTGGATGCTTGAGGTACTTTAGAGTACATAACGTATTTTGTTTTTCTTTTATTTTTTGTTGTTTCATTTGTGCCCCCCCCCCCCCCCCCCCCCCCCCCAAAAAAAAAAAAAAACTTTGATTATGATTTATGTTCATTGTCATGCTGCAGAATGATATAAGCGACGTTTTGGACCTAACTTTTAGTATGGATGCTGATGAGGAAAAATTGATACTGTATGAAAAGGCAGAGGTGATGACTGTCTTTACTTTCTTCTGTCTAATAATGTGTTCCTGATTATAACTTTATTAAGTTTGTGAAGAATATATAGAATATATTTTGTATGATCTGTGTTTGTGCTTAACTATCCAGGAACTTGTTGCAGGAAAAATTTGGTTGCTATGGGTAGTTGTATTTTCTTAACTAGATATGTGCATGGTAAAATGTTTGATGGATTAAATCTTTATATCTACTGTTATCATAATGACCAAACATGCTGCCTATGAATGGTTTTTTTATTGGGTTTATTCTTTTTCTTATTTTTATGTACAGTTCGCTTCATGCTGTGTGTATTGGCCTTTTATTATATTCTGCATTCTTGCTGCCAAGTTTAGCAGTGGAAGCCCTAGAATAATATGCTATGATGCTATGTCAAGCGTTTCCTTTTCCAGCTTATGCTCTGTCAATTGAGGCATGTATTTAGTGTTTTAAATCCCCAAGTATGTTGCTTTTCTTAATCTTTGACCTGCAAAAGATATGATTTCATATTTTTTAGCAGTGATGTATCTTTTGAAGTTTTAGTCCTTTCAAATCATTCGATAAGTTATGCTTTGTTATTTCATATTTGTGTAGCAATATATTTCAGGTAATTATGCCTTGTTATTTCATATTTGTGTATTAATATATTTCAGGATTCTGAATTGATTCCTGGGGGAAGAAATATTCGTGTCACAGAAGAAAACAAACATGAATATGTTGATCGTGTGGCAGAACATTTGCTAACAACTGCAATTAGGCCTCAGATAAATGCATTTATGGAAGGATTTAACGAGTTGATCACCAAGGATCTGATTTCCATTTTCAATGATAAAGAATTTGAGTTGTTGATAAGTGGACTGCCAGATATTGATTGTGAGTTGATATTTGATGTGTTTTTTTTCAGACTTATCATTCATCAATTACTCATGGTATTATATAGCCATATGCTCGTTTTCTTATTCTTATTTTGTGTACCTCCTGCAGTGGATGACTTGAGAACCAATACTGAATATTCTGGCTACAGTAATGCATCCCCTGTTATTCAATGGTTTTGGGAAGTTGTTCAGGGCTTTAGTAAGGAGGACAAAGCCCGATTCCTGCAATTTGTTACTGGTACCTCGAAGGTAATTTTTTTTAATTAGAAATTATGGTTGGTAAGCTATGAAGCATTAAATGTCTTAAATGCAAATAAATAATAATTGGTGTATACATAGAGAAACCTGTATGTGTTGTTATCTAACTCGAAGTATTAGTATACACCATAGCATGTGGTGGTTGCTAGGCAGGGTGGATTCCATCTTATAAGCTTCTATGTGTAACCCCCTGAAGCACCAACAAAGTAATTTCTTTTGAAGTGGGTGATGCAACAATTTGTTTTTCTTGACATTAATTTGATTGATGAACAAGAACATACCGTGCTCGGACAGAGTTCCATTTGTCTAGGTTATGAACTCTTGCTTTTGGACCTGAAATGAATGAGCTTATTGGATTCAGCATTTTCTATATTGCCTTACAAATCATTTGGTAACTTATAATGCATTTCTTGGAATTAAGCCTTCTATTTCTGAAGTCCCTATGAGAGCTTGTTTTTATCTCTGCTGAATCTTCCTTCACTATGCTTCACGCCTAAAAATAGTACCCATGTCCAAACAGACCTTACCTGTCCACGAGGATGACATCATATTGTTGTGCTTGTATTTGTTGGCATTTTGTTTGACAACTGCTATTTCTTCATATTGGCACATGAGTTGACAAGGGCTCTGCCTTGGTAATCAGTCAGCTATGATTAATATTCTCTTATGCGTGTCTATGTGTAAACCTTAATTTTCTATCATTGTTTGTTATACTATATACTTGAATTTGTAATACCAACAATTGTTATTACTGTCTGAATCATGATTTCATCAGCTTATTACTCATTGTGTGCATCTCCTAATTGCTTTAGCATTTACTTTTTATGCATGTCTCAACTAGTTGATATTTTGTTCCCTTTACCAATGATTTTCCTATACTGATAGGTGCCATTGGAAGGTTTTAGTGCTCTTCAAGGAATCTCAGGTTCTCAGCGTTTTCAGATTCACAAGGCATATGGAAGCCCCCATCATTTGCCTTCAGCTCATACATGGTATGTTGTTCCTCCATTTGTGGCATATTGTATTCTGAAAAGTTAAAATGAAGTAGATTGGCTGATTTTTTTTTCCTTCCAAAGGAGGCCTGTGTGGACCAACTGTAAGTCATACATTTATGTAGGAAAATCCTTTGTAGAGAACTCTTTACAAAAAGAGCGATATGAATAATTTGTTGATAACAATTTTATGGAATTTCCTTGTCCATGTACTTTATCTAGGCCGACTTCATACACGTACCTAGTCTAGAATAGAAAGTTCACATCCGACTGACTATATAGTTAGTAAAACACTAGATTTTATATTCGCTATGCTAGACTTTTAATGAGTTGCATGCTTTCATCTGATGTTTCTCTCTTTTGCTTTGTTCTATTAGTTGTGGTTATCATGCACTTTCGCTTCCAGAAGCAGTAAATTTTTGTGCCTGAGTTGCAGTGAGACTTCCATCAAAGTCATTTCCTCATGCCGTCTTTTGCTTTGTATTTGCTGCAGCTTTAACCAATTGGACTTGCCCGAATACACTTCAAAAGAGCAGTTGCAGGAGCGATTGCTTTTAGCTATCCACGAGGCCAATGAAGGGTTCGGCTTTGGTTGAGACACCGGAGCTGGTTGGAAGGGTTGTGCACTTTGTACAGATAGGTGTATCAAACAGGGATTACAGAGCCAACTTACCTTGCTAAGGATCCGAAGCATGGTTTTCTCAGTTGCACATCATCTTCAACAAATGGTAGGGCGGGACCGACTCCTTGACTATTGAAACATGATTCTACGAAGGAAGGATCACATATACTCTCAATCTGCAAGTCGGAAATCATAGGTAGGTTTCAAGAACCAAAAACAAAGTCATCTGCAATTCAAACCGTCTGGAGTGTGCTGTCTCCTTGGTCAACTTGCTTCCTTTTTTTTTTTTTTTGTTCTCAAATTGTTTTAGCACAGTTTATGCACCGCAAACACCGTACAGTTTTCATAATTTGATACTTGTAGCAGATTATGGATGGGCGCGCCTCGTTCTTTTTGTCCTGTAAAGGTTTAAATTACCTTGGTGCCCTGTGATCTAATAAGGTTTTTCGTTTCGTTAATGCTTCTCGGTCGCAGAATTTTATTTACGCCCGTTATTATTATGTGCCTGTAATGAACCATTTTGTGATGATTATGCTTTCTTGAGCATTGAATTTTGATACTTGAGATTTATAATTTAAAATTTTACAATGTCACTGATCCAACGGATGATCAGTGATCCGGAATTCTCCGATCTATTAAAATATTGCAAATGACGTGTCCCGACCCACGGTCACGCAGATCTTTGACGTGATAAAGAACGCAGATGGGACCCTTTGACCAACGTCCAATGGGAAGTAGGCGATAACCCCCTGACGAAGACGTTAAAAATAAACACTTGCGAGTCCATTGAGAGCCGCCTCGGTCGCCACCCTTCGCCTCAGGTCTTCTTGCTTCTCCCTCGTCTTCTCTCACCATCTCGGAGGTCTTCCCCATTTCTTCTCCCTCGCCTTTGCGGCGAATCACTTGAGTCTTGTTGCTGCTTAACTAACTTTGTTGCTCTTTCTCGGCTTAGTAAGCCTTTCCTTCTTTGATTCGGATGCAGGTTTTTGCGGTTGTGAAGATATTTATTGAGTTTGGTAGAGAGAGGATGAATCTACGCGATTTCGTAAGGCTCTCGTCGTTTATGGCGTGAATCTTTTCCCTTTTTGTTAGTGTGTTTAGCAGGCTACTGTTTCTTTCCTACTTTTGTGCCTCAAAAGTTGAGATTTGATGGATTGGGCGGGACCAAAGCTTGAGTTTTGGCTAAATCATTTTTTGTCGTTTGCTTGAGGTGAGAAGCCATGCATTCCAAGGTGATTAAGACTAAAAAACTTGCAATTTGCAAGCGAATAATCCAATTTGGGAAAGCAATTAGGGAGTAATTAATATTTTAATTAGTTTTAAGAGGTTTTATCTCCAATTCTGCAAGTGACTGTTGTTTCTCTTCGAACAAGAACAAATATCTCTCCTCTCCATTTTTTGATACCATCCTGTTGTATCTTGAGGCAAGATTACTCTGTTATCCTGTATGAGGGAGAGCAATTTGTCTTGCGACAACTCTTACATAATTCTGTCAGATTATTTGATCAGGACATTTTACATCTATAGCTTTTATGAGGATATTCTTTTGTCTCAAATCATTGAGTGCTCATTATGAATTCATTGCTTGAAGTTGACTGAGTTGTTTATTTTTATTTTTATTTCCAGGGTTTTCTACTAACTGATCATACGAATAAGAGAGCATATAAATGTAGATATCTTCTGGTGGCTACATTTTTTGGCTTAGCTCTACTGGTTGGAAGTCCTTCTTTAGTTAATCACTATAAGAAAGTACGTGGTTTCTCAAGCATTAGCAGCAATATTGAAGTTCACCTGAGTATTTTAGCAGTTAAGAAAATATAAGTTTACTATTTTTGAAGAAATTTCTGTGTAGAGAATAACATCAGAATGGGGAACAGCAGAATTTCTACACACTTCAAGAAGTAGTTTATGCAAGGTCATTTATCAATTCTTTAGAAGTTCATGGCTTACCTCTGAAGTTTGTCAAATTTACATACATTTTCTTCAGTAATTGTCCTAATTAGTTGCATACTTCTTGTTACTTAAGTTACAATGCAAGCCGTCTGGAAGTGAATCATTGCCTGAAGGCATAATTAGCAGATCATCAAACCTTGAAATGCAGCTAATTCAGGATTTTTCACTATCATCAAGACCAAAGGTATATAGAATTGTTCATTATGAAAAAAAAAACCAACTTATGGCCACTAAATATTGCCTAAATGTTTTGATTATGCACACAAACAGGTAGTTGTAACTAGTATTTTTTCCAACTGGAGAGCATGATAATTGTCTACTTCTTACTGCTGCCTGAAATTGAATCATCTGATGAGTCATTATTTATATTTAATACTGAAAAAGGTCCACTCGATTGTGCCAATGATTCAATTTTATTGTACAGACTAGAAAGTAGGTGATGTAGAAAGCTATGATTCAGAATTTTCTATGATCACTTGAAGCTAAAGATGCAATAATCATGATTGCCCTGTGTCATAATCCTTGGATTTTCTAGCATATCAACTGTGTTTCCAATTATAACTCCGATCTTTAGAATTACTTTATGTCAATTTTTAACATTTGTAGTTACTCATTGTATATAGCCACATTGCATGTAATCTTGAAATGATGATAACCTATGCTGAACCAGGGACATAAAAGAGCATCTAACCAAGGAAATAGAAGAGCATCTAACCAAGGAAATAGAAGAGCATCTAAATGCTTGTTAGCTATGGCTGTTGGAATTAAACAGAAACAAGTGGTGAATCAAATCGTTCAAAAGGTATAAGTGACTAATTGATATATTTTCTTTGTCAAATGCATTACATAGTATATGAACTATTCCTATGTTGCAGTTGAATAAGTTTTTTTTTTTTTTTTTGCAATAACACATAGGGTCTTGCATAAGTGTTCAAGGTCTTTCAATTCTTCATCAAACTAATCTAATTTAGCATGTCCATGTTGCCGGCAATTTGCTGAAGGGAAGCCCACTCAACATAAAAAATCATTATTTTTTTGAGTCAACGTTCCATCGTCCATCTTCTCTACCTCTTCTCCTTACCCATTGCGTCTTCCATTGTTGAGGCCATCATTCCTTAGGTAATGTTGGCCAAGGCAAACTTGCCATTGGCCAATGCCTTCTCTAGTAGTAGCTGCAAGGAGGAAAAAGAGAAGTAAAGAGGAGAATATTTCTTGAAAATACATAAAAGGTGTTTTTGATTAAATAATTCTGATTGCTCATCTCAATCAGCATTTTTGTCAGCCTTTGTCAAATTTAATGCAAGTTCTTCAATGACATTGCAATAAACAAAGTTCAAGTTATCAGATTGCAACATATCCCATAATTCAAGTTCAAGTACTCAATTGCAGTATAGGCCTTAGTCTATGTATTGCTTAATGTATTTATGTACTGCTTACGTAATATATTAATTTCTTATCTTTTTGCAATGGTTGTCAGTTCTCTTCAAGTAAGTTCACAGTAATGCTTTTCCATTATGATGGCATAGTCGACGGATGGAGAGATTTACAATGGAGTGATAGCACTTTGCATCTATCTGCAATCAATCAAACTAAATGGTACTGCTTATGCAATCAGTTGTTTGGATTGGAGTATTAGCTAGGTCTTTTGTTATTTCGGAATATAAATATTTTAGACAATGCTCGTAACAGGTGGTTTGCCAAGCGTTTCTTGCATCCAGATATAGTTGCAGAGTATGCTTACATATTTCTTTGGGACGAGGATCTTGGTGTCGAACACTTTCATCCTGAACGGTATGAACATCTAATTTCTTAGCATTCAAGTGGGCCGAATCAAACTTTTTTAGCTGTTTGTAAATTTGTTAACCTAAATTGATCAGTTAAAACAGATTGCTTTTGACTTTAACAGCTATATATCCATTATTGAGAAGGAAGGGCTGGAGATATCACAACCTGCTTTGGATACCAGTAAATCAGAAATTCATCATCTAATAACTGTCCGTCGAAGGAAAGGAGATGTGCACAGGTATATAAGTTGAATCTGGCTAGCATCTAAAAAATTGGTTTCTTTATCGATAACAAATTCTTTTGTTATGGAAAATTTATGAATGCATCAATGATCTTTGTGCTTTGCATTAACAGAAGAGTTTACAACCAAAAAGGTAGTGGAGGTTGTTTCAAGAACAGTACTGCACCTCCATGCACAGGGTGAGTTTGTTTCTCTTCGCTACTCGGTTAGATTGGATTCTCCATTAGACTGGCAATTTTTCGATCGCTCTAGCCTTTTAATTTACTTTGTTCTCTTGCACTCCTTACTGACCAATATCTATTATCTGCAAACAGAATAGTGAATGTGGAATTTATTGGAAATTTCATTGATTGGTAGCATATTTTACATGAATTGTACATAGTTTCTTCTGTAGAGAATTTATATCAACCAATCAGTTTATTTGAACAGATCAAGGAGATTTTATTGATTGAAAAGCTTGTTTTACAAAGTCTAAACACAGTTTCTTTGTAGACAATTTACAAAAACTAATCTATTTGAACAGATCAAAGAGATCAATTTCTGATTTTGCTTCTGCTTCTTTCTGTTGCTTCGCCGAGCTTAGTTTCGATTCCTCGTTTCGCTACGATGTCTTACAGGTGGGTTGAAATGATGGCTCCAGTATTCTCAAGGACTTCTTGGCGTTGTGTGTGGAATATGATCCAGGTTTGCTGCGACACATTTTCTATAACATTTAAACAAATCTTCTACTTTGTAGTCCAATTTCTGAATCTTTAATCATCCTGCAGAATGACCTCATTCATGCATGGGGCTTGGACATGAAACTTGGTTACTGTGTTCAGGTACTCGTTCTCCATAGTCGTCGACTCTTGTTCTCAGAAAATTGTTCACAGTTTTTTACAGGGTGACAGGAGCAGGAAGATCGGGGTCGTCGACAGTGAATATATAGTTCATTGGGGTATCCCAACACTCGGCCATTTCGACGAAAATAAGGTATAGCTTACCTTCTTTCTGATCTTGCTCAACCTCAAGAGCTCATACCAACCTTGTTCATGAAAAAATGCATCCTTTTCTGGTTCACCTTCAAACTGTTGGATCGCCTCGACTAGTTGCATGTGATATCTTTCAGGTGCCTACCGGATTGTCTAGAATCACCGAACGATCTGCTGTACGTGTTCGTTCGTTCATTCGTTCGTTCTTACCAAATTGACTTAACAAGTCAAACATAGAAGTCAAAATGCTATCCGTTGACCTTTACTCTTTCTATCATTAGATAAGGCGGCGCTCCTATGCTGAACTGAAGATTTTCCATACAAGATGGAGAAGCGCAGTGGCTAACGATAAATGCTGGATTGATCCATACCCTGAGGTCGTATCTGACTAATCCCTTTTCTTCTCCATAAAGATGGAATCCGTCACCTTAACGACCTCACACGGTCGGTCCTCACGACCATCGTATCCGACTAATCCCGAAGATAGATAGCCTTTCCATTGACGGATAAATTGGAAGCACAATTTATATTTTAAAAAACTTGTACGATAATGTATCATGAGAAGTCTGTGGCATATTCAAATATTTCGAAAGACTGTTTTTTTTTATCATCTTAAGAAAAGAAAAAGAAATTATATTATTTTGTGCTCAATAAAGATGAACTAGGGTGGAATAACACCTAAAGCAATAAAATATACATGAAATACAGCTACACAACAATGTGTGAAGCTTTCCCTAATTAAATATTTTTTAAGTTTCTATTATTATTGATTAAAAGAATAAATCACACTGGTAAAAGTTTAACCCTAGTTAGGATTAGAAGAATAGAATAAATAAGAAAGGTTAGGTTAGAGTTAGCTCCTTTTTTTTCACCTTTTTTTGTATTTTTTTTCGTGGATTAAGTATTTTGGTATTTAGGAAATCTTATTGTTTGACTAAAGGTGCTCAAACTTCCCCTTAATTATTTTTGAAGAATTTGGGAGGAAATTTTGGCGTCCGCTCGGATCTAGCAATTCCTCCATTTATTCGGATCTTCTCTCAATTCGGTGATCTTTCCTTCCCTTAATTTCTGATCTCGTCTTGTGTTTGTTTGATCCACTATTTTATCTGCCCCCTCTTCTTTTTTTTTTTTTTTCCTTTCTTTCTTTTTCTTTTACTACCGTGTTTGCTCTGTAGTGGCGATCAGGACATCTAGGGTTTCTAGGTTTGATAGTGAATGGGAATTCGCTTCCACTGTTTGCTAATTCAGGCTCGAGAAGCTCTGTTATTCTTCAAATCTTCGCTGTTCAGTGTTTCAGTTGCTCATCTACTTCTTTTCTGAAAGCCTCGGGATCTTGGGGGAAAAAATTAGTTTTTTTACCACGAAGACCCAGTCAAAGAAGTTTTTTTTTTTTGTCTGTTTCACTTCATTTAGCTTGTTTGTTTTAGCTTTGATTTGCTTAGCTGAAATGTGTTTGAGCTGATTTCGTTTCCTTCCCAGGGTTTTTTGTTCTCCTTTTAAGTAGATCTAGTGTTCTATGGTTCAGTGCGTGTAGTAATGCTTTGGAATTCCTAGATCTTTGTTTTCTTTTTAATTGATGATATTCGATCATGTTGCAGGAGAAGATCGATTTTCGTGTTGGTGATAGTACAAGTGCACCAAGAATTTCACATTGTCTGTTTTGATTTTATTTTTTTTTTTGTTCCTTAATCATGATCATTGATTGAATAGCCATAGAAAGATCGTAGTATGGATTGTAACAGGGAGGAGGCCCTCAAGGCGAAGGGCATTGCAGAAAAGAAATTCGATGCCAATGATATCAAGGGTGCAAAGAAGTCAGCTTTGAAGGCCCAAAGTCTCCTTCCTTCACTTGAAGGCATAAACCAAATGATTTCCACTCTGGACGTTTATCTTGCAGCTGAAAAGAAGATCAGTGGGGCGAAGGACTGGTATGCGATTCTATCTGCAACTGCCTCCATGGACAAAGAGACACTGAAGAAACATTACAAGCATTTATCACTACAGCTCCACCCTGACAAAAACAAGTCCATAGGGGCCGAAGGTGCTTTCAAACTCATCTCAGAGGCTTGGAGTGTGTTGTCTGATAAGAGCGCGAAAATGGCATTTGATCAGATGAGAAACGACAATGGTTTTGTTAAGAAAGCTTCTCAACCGCGTGGTGATAGTTCTGTTCATAATACTACAACTACAAATGGTTTTTACTCATTTTCCAACACCACAACATCTAGCAAAAGGGTTCGCAAGAGCAAAACTGCTGCTCCATCTGCTGTCCCTCAAGCTCATTCTGTTAATCTGAACACATTTTGGACATCATGCAGTCAGTGCAGGATGCAGTACGAATACCTTAGAATATACCTTAATCACAATCTTCTCTGTCCAAATTGTCACCAAGCCTTCATGGCCCTTGAGATAGGAATTCCTGGCAATGCAGCAGATTCTTCTATTCATTGGCCAACCAAGCAGCACCAACAAAATTCAAACCATAACTACGCTGGTAAGAATGGGTATCCTTCCGAGTCCAGTACCTCAATGTTTCACAGAACAGGAACTTTGGAATTCCAGCATGGTGCAAATTTTAAGTCTTGTGATAATCAAAATTTTCAATGGAGCGCTTTCGCAGGATCAACTGGGACGGCCAGTACAACAGATTCTTCATTTCAAACTGCTTATGTAAACCAAAAGAAATTTGAAAAAATGAGGAGAAAATATGAGAAGGCAGAAGCAGCCGCTCGAAGGGAACAGCCTGTTCAGACAGAAGTTCATGTCAACAGCTCAGCTGATGGTTCTGGAAATTATACTACTGGTCAAGAGCAGCCTGCTTTTAAGGTTGGCAGACCAAAAAAGAAGAGAAACAAGACTGATGAAGGTATCAAATATCATGGAAGAGGTACGACCGAAAATATATCCACTTGCATTGTCCAAGGGGACGGTAGTGTTGCAGTTGACCTTCCTAGATCTAGGATGGTTTCCAGACATAACTCTTTGAAGGAGTTCTCACAAGCTAATATGCGGGAGATGTTGATCAACAAAGCTAAGGTGACGATTTGTAGCAAGCTAAAAGAATGGAAGTTATCTAAAGTAAAGAAGTTGAAAGGAAAAAAACAACTAGAGCAGAAAAGTGGTCGAGAAAGAGGCATAGTGGATGGAGATAAATGTGGACTAACACTTCCTTATGGTTCCAGCGTAAAGGAATCGACTAGTGATCATGATATGAATTTAGGTGAGAAAGTCCCTCGACCTGTATCAATTGATGTACCTGATCCAGATTTCTATGATTTTGACAAGGATCGCTTGGGAAGGATTTTTGAAGCCGACCAGGTATGGGCTACATATGATAGTGAAGATGGTATGCCTAGACTGTATGCAATGGTTCAGAAAGTTTTGTCTCGTAGACCTTTCAGTATTCGCATGAGTTTCCTCACTTCTAAGTCCAACCATGAACTAGGACCAATTAACTGGGTAGCCTCTGGATATGCAAAGACATGTGGGGATTTCAGGGTTGGCCGATATCGTATCAGTGACACAGTCAATATATTCTCACATAGAGTTAGATGGGAGAAGGGCCCCAGAGGAATAATTAGAATTCTTCCCTGTAAAGGCGATATCTGGGCCTTGTACAGAAATTGGTCTCCAGATTGGAATGAGCTTACACCTGATGATGTGATATACAAATATGAAATGGTGGAAGTACTTGCTGATTATCAAGAAGAATATGGTGTTGCTGTCATGCCTTTGGTGAAAGTTGCTGGTTTCAAAGCAGTGTTCCATAGGCACATGGACCCAATGAAGGTTAAGAGGATAGCAAGGGAAGAAATGTTCTGTTTCTCACATCGGGTTCCTTCTTATCTGCTAACAGGCGAAGAAGCTCATAATGCTTTGAAGGGCTGCCTTGAATTGGACCCTGCAGCAACACCTGTTGAACTTCTTCAGGTCATTACTGAAGTAGTGGAAGATGTGAGTATGCAATTGAATGAACAACAGTCAGGTAAGTGATCCTGAATCTGTATGACCAACCTTCAGAATCAAATATAGTGCTCACCACGAGAAGGAAAAAAAAAATTGTGGATTCAAGCATAGTGGAATTTTCTAAAGATTGAAGTCTTATTGATCTTTTAAGTTCCATCTCTCTTCTATGATGGCTTGGACTTAGGATGTCAGGTTAGATGAGTTGCTCACATATCTTGTGATCTAATCATTATTTTTTTTAATCTCCATTTAGAGTTTTTTTTGGAAGGCCATCATTCTGACTTTTGCATACTGATCGCTTGTCTAAACAGTCTCGACTAATTGATTTCGACTGAAAGTCTTAGGATTCCTTCTCCATCTGTTTCCTTTTATCTTCACATACTCTATATTTCCATGCATTTTTTTGAGACACCTAAGTTTTCACCTTGGTCTGCAGGACTTATTCTGTAGGATAAACACTGCTGTTTATGTTTTTGCACTCACATCTACACAAACAAATCCAAATCCAACATAGCATTCAAAAATCGTTTCATGGATGATGCATGTGAAAGCATTCTTAAAATCATCCAAATGTGAGTTCTTTTATTTATAATGCTCAATCAATCAGAGTTGGTTGTACTAACTTCTTTCAACGATTGGAAACAATATACCTTAATCATGTAATGAACCGCTATTAAAAGTTAGCGGGATGAATTAATATCAACATACTGGTATGCTTAATTTATATCTTTACTTATTTACTTTATAAATTGATTAAGTGATAAGATTTGTTTATTTCTTCTATGCATTTGAATGAGAATGGATTGGATTGGCTGAATCTCGCAAAAACATTTGTTTATTTATTTTCTATTCATTTGAATGACCAACTTGTCTGCCCTTTAATTGGCTCACTGAGGCTTGAAGATTTATAAGTTCTACATTTGCAAGCAGCTAGGGTTTCAGAATTGGACATTGCAAGTGAGTATGATTTTAAAAGAAAGCACAAGTTGATATTTGAATGGAGAAAAGCAATTGGATTTTTCGTCTGATTTGGACAGACGATGAATGATGAGATATTGAGAATCTCTTCAACCATCCAATCTTTGATCCTCATATTTATCTGAACAAGCAATAAAATATTTCTTGAGTTGTGCCCTTGAATGAAGCTCCTTGCTCAAGGGGAAAGCAGGGTGAAGCCCCTTGTTGTCTCCTGCAAAAACTAGACTTCACCGTGGCAATAATGCCCACAGAAGTGACAGAGGCAAACAAAAAGCCAGTTTAATGAAACCGTTTTTCTGATTATTGGATGTAGCTCGTACAGATCGAACTAAAATCTGGAAAACAAGTAGCAAGCAATCAATGCATTCTTCAAATATTGTCGACCTTGTCACAATCGATCAGGCCACAGTGAAAATTAGAAAATTGGAAGTTCGAGTGCTAGACGATCCTCTTAGTCAGAAAAAAAATGTCCTCCTTTAGACCACTGGAAGCTCACCACAGTCGCTGATCACGACCCTCATCTTTGGCCGATCTCCACGATCGGTCGCTTGAGACTCGATCAACTTCACCACGTCCATGCCCTTGAGAACATGGCCAAAAACAACATGCCTCTGGTCCAACCATGGCGTCTGCACAAAAAGGAGTTGCATCTTAATCACTGGCCATAATAAATGGCACCATAAGGAAGAAAGGAGTCTGAAATCTAGTTCAGGAAAATAGTTCTATAAATGAGATTAAAAAATGTTGCTGATGCCTCGTAACTCATCGAGGGAAAAAAGGCATAATAATCTGAAGGTACTAATCTACTGATACAATATATAGTTAAGGACTAAAGATGTGCATTGTTCCAAGATAAGCATAGTGCACTGTTCAGGCAACATTGCAAAGGGCATAAAACAATGGAATAAAATAGACTACTTAACACAATGATCAAACTTATTAGCTTTCATCAACATGGAATGAGCTGCATTTCATGCTCTTTCGTTTATGTAGTCTCAGCAGATATGCAGAAGATTGCCACACTAGAATTTTGAGGCCACAACCAACAAATAAACAGGTGCAGTTAGGTTAATTAACTGTGAAAACAAACATACTGTGTGAGAAATGTAGAGACCATGTTTCTGAGAACATTGAAAATGGTGACAACTGGTAGAGCTATAGACTGGGTCATCCTCCCCAGCATTGTTAACTGTGATACTCTCATGCAAATAGAAGAAAGAAAACACAGACCAGTGAGGGTTCCCCTCTTAGCTCAATTTCTGCTAGATTAGGAAAACTTGCCTTAAAGACCTGTACTTCAAGGAGCTCCATTCGCCCACAAAATGCTAATTGTATATTATTAAATACTCTACAATGGAATTTTCAAAAGTATTCCCAGTAGCAATTTCTAAGGGCATTCAATTAAAAGGCATGATGCTATACAGTGGTTCCACTTCTAGTAACAAAAGGGACTTCATAAAACTAAATAGAATCCCCAGTCACTGGTTTTCTCCACATTGGAAGCATCTTTCCGAAGGTATCTTCATGAGGTTCCAACCGGAGATGGTTTGACGTTTATATTTGCAGATGAATATCAACAAATAATATCCAACCTTATACTTAATTTGAGATATCTTCTGTAGTTATTTAAAAGAAAATAAGTTTTTTGCAAGGAAAATCAAAATAATATGAAGAAGAGTTCAGTTTAATCATCAAATTTAATCAAATCATTGTCTGAGCCTTGTATTATGAGCACGAGTTATGCACATGAGGTATAAGAAAAAAAAAGGATGTAATAATAAGTAAAAATACTTTTTTACTTTTACAACAAGATAAATGACCTCATCATTCATGGACTTAAAACTCAAAGCAAGCTTCCAAACAAAAGAACCAAACCCTAATTTATTGTGATGATATTGAAGGCCGGAAATAAGTGGAAAGATCAAAAGAAAACAAGCTGTCCTCCTCCAGTTAATCATTCATGGACTCACAAACTCAAAGCAAGCTTCCAAACAGAAGAACCAAACGTCCAATTTATTGTAAAGTTATTGAAAGCAGGAAACAAGTGGAAATAGGGTAAGAAAACAACTTTTGTCCTCCATCCAACATTTATTGTCTTCATATTTGAAAGCATGCTTCCAAACAAAAGAAGCAAACCCCATCCATAACTTTATCACAAGCAATGCAATCCAACCTTTCATATTTTCCTACTATAATAGGTACATTATAAAAACCCTTAAAGTTCTGTTCAAATTAACATAAAACACAGCATGACTTAGCAACCACCCCAATGAAATTTCAAATTTTTTTATTTAACAAGAAAAACATCAAGTAAACCAATCAGTGTGCTTCTACCAGATCCTTTTTAAAGTTTCTAGGAAATAAACATTATTCTAACTGCAATAGTTGACTAAATGTCAAGATGCATGGAAAATTTGCAAATACCAGACCAAATTTCAGGAATTAATTCAAGTGTAACTTTACCTTCACAGTGCAGATGAAGAACTGACTTCCATTAGTGTTAGGTCCTGCATTTGCCATACTAAGCACTCCGGGTCCCACATGAACCACTGGCAAATTCCTCAGTAAATAAGCATCTCTTATCCAATATAATACAGTTACAATAAATAGCTGGCAATGTTGAACTTACACTTGAAGTTCTCATCTTTAAATGTGCGACCATAAATGCTCTTACCACCAGTTCCCTGAAATTCAACAATACAATTTTCTGAAAAAGATTTTCCTTTGTATACATCCACATAACAGCCAAGCAAATCATTCCAAAACATGATTACAATCCAAAATGGACTCATTGATGTTAACTTGAGAGAGTCATAAATTTTGTTAGGCGCTTCGTAAATAAATCACACACCAAAGTACTATCCATAGTGTATTGAATGGCTCCAAGATTATAATGCTATTGAGCATTAATACAGTTGAACATGATGATACAAAAGGAATACTTGATGAGATTTGATACTGTAAAAATTCAATGACAATAGAAACAATTTATTCCCTAACTGCAATTGATATAATATTTTACTTCCCTCTGAGTTTCAGTAGATAGATGTTATGCAATAGCCATCGTATATTCTGTAGATATATCTGCTACTAATGCACCATAGAAAATTTAAGTTCACTAATGTTAATAAGTTCAGTCAAGTAATTTGTATGAAACTGAAGAATATGTCAAAGTTGGTGTTATCTTTTTAACCTAGAAATTGCTTTTACTATTCTGGATATTCATTATATATCTTCATATGAATCTTGTATGCTTAGTATGAATTGTTGAAATTCTTTCAATAACATGATATGGAGAAAGATTATTTGATAGTGCTACACCTTTTTGTTTTGGTTCAGGAATTTCTCATTTCAAAATTTCAATCAGTTTGTGCCTATTTTCATTCTTTCTTTTAAAAACGAAAAGAAAATTCATGGGAAGTTGTTACTATAAACACGTCCCAATGCAGTACATGCTTGCAAATCATCATAAGCACCTACATTTCCCTGGTCAAAGTCTCCTCCTTGAATCATGAAATCCTTGATTACACGATGAAATGAAGATCCCTTGTACCCGAAACCTTTCTCACCTGATCAAAGCACAAAAACGACAAGCAAATACTGTCAAACCAAGTAAGCAAAAAGAAAAAGATTTTTAAAAAATCAGAGAACCATGGCAACCTGTGCAAAGAGCACGAAAGTTTTCGACCGTTTGCGGAACATCATCACCAAACAGCCCAATTTCAATCCTCCCCACATCCTTCCCAACCGGGTTTCCAATGCTTATGTCAAAATACACTTTAGTGGTAACCTTAGATTGCAGCTCATCCACCTTAAATCCCGTCAGAAAACACAAAAAAACTACATTTCACTTCAAAATAAGGAGCAAAGACTAAATACTCGAATAGCAACTAGACTAGGGGGGAAAGGGAAAGAGCTTAATCGATTCAATAAATTAAGAATCAACAGAGGGAAAAACCCTAATCAATCGAATCGTCCAACCTTCAGCTCCGCGCGAGGCGAAATGGTGCATCGGGCTATTCTTGGGGAAACGGGCGCGAATCGGAGAGCGGAGGAAGACGAAATTTCCGGCCGCGTCCAGGATTTCAGGCCCGAGTAGGCGTTCGAAGGCCTCAGAAGAGGAGGCCGGGAAGCATTGCTCGGAACACCCGCAACTTTTGGGCGTACGCTCGCCTGCAAGAGAGAGAGAGAGAGAGATAAGTCGTAACTACAGGACATTGAAGCAAAGGAAGAGACACAGGAGCATCAGTTACGATGGAGGTCAAAGAAGCCGCCATTGGTGAGGAACTCGGGAGGAAGGCGAAGATGCCGTGGCTTTTGAGCTGCTCGAACCAGCGATTGAGGCGATAAGGGCGAAGCAGGACTGCAGGAGGTCATAAAAAATAAATAAATAAAATTAAAAATAATTAAAACAATATTTTACATTAAAATTTATTTTAGTATTATTATTATTATTATTTTTAATGGGTCATGTCAGACGTGAGAATTAAAAAATAATAAAATAATATTTTACATTAAAGTTTATTTTAGTGTTATACTCGTTTTGCCTAGCTTTAAACTAACGTGAATCTATAATTAGTCTAAATAATTTTAGTTAAAAGTTTTATTATCGATTAAAATGGGTCAAAACTATTCGACATCATAATTATTTTTTTCTAAAATTGATTTAACATTAGTTTAAATTATTTTATTATTAGTTAAAATTATTTTAAATTAATTAAAATTGCTCCAACACTAATCGAACTAATGTAGATTCAAACTGTTCCAATATTATTATAATAAATTTGGCCATATTGATTAAAATTATCATAAAATAAAATAAAATAATTTAAATTATTATTAAAGCAATTTTTTATTAAACCTACTATTCTATTATAATAATTTTAATCAAAATTATTATTATCAACATTTGATCAGTCGGATAAAAAAATATAAATCAAATTATTACTAACCAGTTGCAATGAGAATATTGTCTTTTTTTACTTTTCTTGTTTTTTATATTTTTTTTGTAAATTCGATTTGAATTATTTAAATTATTCTTACAATCTTGCATATGGTTTTGCTTATTTGAATTATTAAAAAACTAAAATAAAATTGCAAAGACTAACAAATTGATCATTTCAAGAATTAAAATAATTTAGTTGTGCGTATACATTAATAAACAATGAAAACTAATTCATTATTCAAATTGCCATTCTAAACATAATCATTCATTGTATATTTAAACATTAGTTATGGCATGAAAAATTTCTGGTGGTATAATTTCTCAACTTTTAAAAAATTTTTTCATACAATTTGTTTGTATCTCTTTTACATATAATAGATAGAAGGTAGAACTGAGACACCATCAGTATTATCTTATGAATTTGCAATAAATGCAATCAAATTATACAAAACATGTTTAAGAAAAATTGTAGAGTATGAGTGAAGACCAATAAGACTGCTACAAGGCACTCTCTTCCCATGCCAGGAACCAACTCAAACTCAAATTTGGGCAAAAACACAAAACAGGATGACAGCTTCCTCTAACAAAACTCACTGTGCTGGGAAATGCTATCACCATTCAACATGGCAGATCATACTATCGCTGATGGATAGAACCGTCGTCTATCTTATCGCCCTACAATATCGAGCAGGAGCAAGAGCAAGTTTTCTTCTTTGGCAACTCGTCGACCTTCTTCTCTGGTGTTGTCACAAAAAGTGAAAAGAGGAAACAATAAGAAAAAGAATCATCGAGTGGTTAGATATATTAGAAGATTACTAGCAAGTAGTTAGGCTTAAGAGTAAAATCAGATTCAGGAGAGGGCAAGCATATTACTACTCCACCAATAGACGATCACTTGGATGGAAGATCCGATGAAGACGAAAAATGACAACAACAAATGCTCCATAACTAATTTTATGTCTTTTATTGCTCTCTCATATCTTCCATCTAAGTACTTAGAACCTTAATGTTAGGTGGTATTGACTAGTGATTGATCTTGATAAAATACATCTTGTGGAATGTCTTGGTCAATGGCAGAGGTTATGTCTCTCTTATGCATCCAAGTCTGGTGTTCTACTAATATAGCATTATTTTATCCCTCTCAAATTTGTAATAAAGAGGTTTAAATTAAATCGTTATGATTGAGTGGAAGGCCACTTTTGATGTGGTTGAATTCTTTTATTTCAACCATTGCAACTATTTGTCTATAGCTTACTGTCTTGATTTCAACCATTGAAAACCATCTGACACTATTGTTATTATCTTCAACCAAACTAGTCGTATGTGAGTGAGATCAGAATGTTAACAAAAACCTGTGTATTAGAAGATGTTGAATTGAAGTTTCTCCAGGTAGAATTAATCTAAGTTCTTTACAGTGCTAGAACCAACCTGCTGTTGCTCAATTATAAGATACAAATGCATGAAAACAAAAAACATCTAAGTTCTTCATAGAGATAGAACCAACCTGCTTTTTCTCAATTAAAAGTTAATAACACATGAAAATAAAAGGAAGCTTGCCATGTGAACTATTCCAGCATACCTGTTTTTGTTTTAGTCAACGTAGGTTGCACAACGACATGCATCGTGATAACCCCTGCAGGGAGCTCACCAAAAGGTGATCTGCATTGGGCAATTGTTGTTCCATTCTCCAATACTTTGCCAGCACTGATCAGTTTAACATCATTAGCAACTTTTGGTGCAATCTTCTTGTCTACATAAAACAGCAATCAAGACTAAGTTAAACAAAAGGCTTGGCACAACCAAAGACTAACATGTACAAAAATCAAAATCACAGAAAAAATCATGTAAACATAGAGCCATAATAACACGAAGGGCATATATAAGAACATTAATGGACAAGTGGAATAATAACGAATAGAAGAAAAACACACCTGAATGGTGCATGTATAGAAACTCTCAGTGATCATCTGAAATAAATAACTACAAACCTTTGAACAACTTGCATGAAATGGATTCAGTGCAACTTCTATTCTAATTATATTATTATTTTACTATTTTGTTTTTTAGTTCCATATGTTAGATGATTCATTTTCAGTAATGCCCAAAAAACTTTCTAAGATAGGGTTACTTCTGCAAAGAAGTATTTTTCCTTACTAAAGTAAATGACTTGATAGTAAAAACAAGCAACACATTGTATCTCTTGCTGATTGTGCAAGAGACTTCTGCCTAAGAAGAAAAGATCAACACTAATAACTACAATGTCAAAAGAATAAATATGTATCAAAACTGCACCACAATGAGTTCCAGAATGACATCCCACATACTATGTTCTTGAATGACATGTCACACTACTATAATTGACACTAACTAACATCTAGAAGAAAAAGGTGGTTATCAACAATATCCATTGCAGTCCAAGATTCAACACCATTGCTAGCCAATCACATACATTCTCACATGGATAGTACAATTGCTAGAAATGATTGTAATGTGGATCAAACAAAAAGAGAAAAAAGCCAATGCACTATGATAATGATTAAAGATAAGTACTGACCAGGCACAGATTGAAATGCATCAGACAATATGTGTCAGAAAAAATCCAAAAAAATCAGAAAATATACAAATATTTAAGGCAAGTGATAAGAGGGTACCATAAAATATTGAAATGTGTTGAAATTAATTCATCGTTAGATCAATGCATTGAGAAGCAGCGGAAGGGCAAAGCTTCATGGTATACTGTTAAAATATCTTTAAACAAGATGATAAAAGCCATGCATGCAAAAGATAACAATGGGGGGAAAAAAGATATAATTGCAAGTAAAATGGGAAAAGTTGATCGGGATTAAACTTATAACATTTCCCCTGGAGGTTTAACAACTTCATAGTTCTTCAAACCACTTTCCACTACCTGAATTCCATGATCGTCTGAGGTACTGTGGCAGAGAACAAAGGTTTTCTGGTTGACTGGTTGGATTGCTCACACAAATTTGAGAAAACGATTGAAATTTTACTAATAACAACGGGCATTGCATGGCAAAGAGCAATAATGTTAAACAGAGTTAATCCACTAAGATCGGTAACGTTATAAGGAGTACCACAAATCCAAACTAAAAGTTGTCAAAGCTGAATTTCTGGAGAATGACAAGATGCCACGCGGAAGTTACCAAAGTAAGGATTTTGAAAAAAAAAAATCAAAAGATTCAAGAACTAGCAATCGAAATGAAAAGAAGAAGTTTCATTCATCTAGAATCAGAAAGAAACAAGAAAAAATATATATATTAATTTGGCAAGAATGCAAGACGAGAAAGCCAGACTCCTACCACGAGGCCACTCGGAGATTATCCTTTCTTTGAGCATCGCGACAGTGGAAGAAGACGAGTATCGAATAGGACCGATGTCCGATCCATCATACAGTCGGAACTTGAGCTCGACCAGATCCTCTTCTTGCATTTGTTCTCCCCGATCTAACACCCACAAGAAGAACCCATCGAAGACATCGATCGTAAAATCGATCGACCAAATACTAACTCCACAAAATCAAACCGACGAGAAGAAAAAAAACAAACCTTTCGCCACGGAATCGACCAGGGACGGTGAGATCGAGAGGCCAAAGCAAACCGAGGGGGAGAACTGAAGAACCAATAGAAAGGAAGAAGACTTTGCAAGGGAGATCCCGCAAAGCGCTCGAAGAATCGCTAGGGCAAGGGTTCAAGCAGCAGCATTCGATCCAAAGATTGCAACTGGCAGCAAAGGGAGAGAAGGAAGATGAATGGACGAAAAAGGGAAAGGAATAACATGAACAGACGATGTGATCATTTCAATCAACTCTCCACAATAATACACTGGGAATATTCAACAAAATCATTGATATGTTTTTATAATGGGAAATTATCATTTTACCCTTCAAATCTATCTTTTCTTAAAAGTACCACTCAAGTTTAAAATTCATCAATAAATCCTGAAATTTTAAATTTTCAACTATTAGATTTATAGGGCTATAAATAAATCGAACATTAATAAACTTAATAGTCTACTTGATAATATCAAAGTTTATTTATCTTCATTCAATAAGATTAATTAAATGAACAAGCTCATTAAATTAAACGAACAAACTTGAATATATATGTATTCAACTCATTAATATTTATAAATGATATTCGTAAATAATATTCATGAATAATGTTCATGAGTCATGTTCATTAATAAAATTCTTATTATTTTTGGGACTATAGTGCAATGATAAGAAATGGAACGGACTCCCTAGGCAACAAGAGTTAAAAAAAAATCTCACTAAGAGTACATTACACTTGAGGAGTTTGAAAAATTCATGATGATTGATTTTTTGTCACGATCCATTTATGCTTCTCGATTTACTTTGATGGTCGATGAAAATTTTCTATGAGATCAAGCTAATCACCTCTAGAATTAGTCGGATCGTAAGAGTTGAATACTAAATTAATAAAAACATAGTAATAAAATGTTTATCAACATATTAAATAAAAAAAAATTAAATTAAACAAATAAGTTTGTATTATCAAATTCAAACCATAGAAATTTAAAATGTAAAAATTTTAAATAATCAAATAAGTTTGAATTGAGAATTCAATAATATTTAAGCGAACTAAGTTCGAGCCAAGTTTAAATCAAATTCATAACAAAGAAATTGAGCCAAACTTAAATAATCATTTCAACGGCTTAATTCATTTTAGGCTCAGTTTAGCTTAACTCGATGTTCTTATCTAATAATGTTAAATATCACAAAGCTTAGTTCGGGCTTAGCAGCCCGCCTTAAGTATAAAGATTACTCCAAAATAATTTTAAAGGTTTTATATATGAAACACAGAGGTGATTTTGAAACTGAGCAATTTAAATTCAATGAATAATTTTAACCACCTCTAAGAAATTCTAATCATCTTTGAGATTTGAGCAATTTATACCATATAATAATTTTAACTAAAACTATTATCTCTTTTGAAATTAGACAATTTTAAATAAAATTATTATATGCATCCAAACTTGTCAAAAAAAATTTAAAAAAATAAACGTATAGAATAACACAAAAGGTTGTAAGAAACATGTGATTTTTGGACAACTTAAATTTATATACGATTTTAAAAGCAAAATTACTATATTAACTTAAACTATTTAAAATTAAAAAATGAGCTCAAGAGGTTGAAAGAATAAGGAATGTTTTCTATTTTATTTTTTTCATTTTCACAATAATTTAAAATTACACCACACATGATGATTTAATTAGTTATCACATCCATGACACCTATCTTATTAACTCAAACTAAATTCTCCCAAAATTCTAAGTTGATCATAAGAAGCAAGCACAAAGACAAAGATATGCAATTCGAGTCACAATCCCATTGCCTTACTATTGTGTTCGACTTTAGTTTATCCCCCAACATGGCACATCGCCCTTACTCAACCTTTCTAGCTAGAATCCTACTCCCCATGACTCCTCCAAGTGGGATTTTGACATGTCCATGAGATCAGATGCCAAAACAAAAGTGAATGCAAAAAAAGAAGAAGAAAAGTAAATCCCATTTGGTAAGATGGAACCCTAACTTTTAGAAAGAAAGAAAGAGAGACATGGCTTGATGATTGAGGCTTTAGAACCATAGTTGAAGGTCATTGCTTGCATATATGATTCATGACCCTACTACCACTTTGAGTTTGAGCCTTACATATTGGACCACCCAACTAATAGTTTTAGAATGTTTCATGCATTAAGTTAATGAGTCGATGAGGCATGTGCATAGCAACCAAGAATATAAGATATATACACTTTGTCCCTCTTTTCTTATGGTGAGATTATGACACTTTATATATGAATCTACAACAATGACAAAATGAAAGGGATTCTACAACTCAATATGTTTAAGTTCAAATTAATGGTAGTGTCACACTCATTTAAACTTATAAAACTTCACTATCACATGCGATCCACCACCTCCCTGTTTGGCTCAATTTCCCTTCCCTAAAGGTCATTCAAGAATTTGGAGGACTACCAAAAATTGTCTTCCCCCACATGCCATGCTCCTTCCCTTGCTTCCTCCACTAGTTCATCTTTGGCTTTAGCAATGAATTCGAACACCAAACCCGACCCGACCGATTGATCTGACTGACCGGATCACATTGGATGACCCTTCCTTGTGAGCCAGTCCAGCTTTACCATCAAAGGCAGCAAGCTAAAGAGCTAAAAGATTTTACCTTGTTGTTTCTTCATTTCTCCATAGACGTTTCCTAGTACTAGATTCTTCAATCACTTAGTAGTATTGATACGTCAAACCTTTGAGTCTGGATCACGCCACCTTACTCAACTTTTGCTATAAAACTTCCTCCTCCTCTCCCTACTTTGAAACACACCTCCTCCTCTTCGGTAGTCCTGCAAAATTCAAGCACGAGGAGAGTTATTTCTTTGTTTGGAGCATGGATAAGACAGTTTTTGCAAGGCATGGAAGTGTGTTGAGGCTGCCTCCTGGGTTCAGGTTCCACCCTACTGATGAAGAACTTGTGGTTCAGTACCTTAAGAGGAAGATCCACTCCTGTCCCTTGCCTGCCTCAATCATCCCCGATATCATCAACCTCAGGAACTATGATCCCTGGGATCTTCCTGGTTGGTTCCTCTCCTAGAAATTCTAATTAAAAAGTAGTTTTTGGTTTGTTGTTTTTTATAGAGCAGAAAGAATTGTCAGTTGGGACTCACTTCTCAGCTTAATTCCATAGGTGATTGCAAAGAGGTGAAGTACTTCTTCACTCACAGAGATGCAAAATATTTGGCCCATGGCCAATCGAACCGAGCTGCGAGATCGGGCTACTGGAAAGCTGAAGGGAAAGAGAAGCAAGTGGTGGCTTCTTGGCACAACCAAGTGGTGGGGATGAAGAAGGTTTTGGTTTTCTACCGTGAAAAGCCGCAGACTAGAACTGATTGGATCATGCATGAGTACCGTCATGTTCCACAAAGGAATCACTCTATTCATGTGAGCTTTCAATTCCCTGTACATCTTACTATTTCTTCTGAACAGGAAACTGAGGAAGAAATATTCTGATGATGATCAAAATGCAGAATTCTATGGTTTCGAAAGCTGATTGGGTGCTCTGTCGAATTTTTAGAAGGAAAAGAACAGCCAAGATGGAGAATGATAACGAACAGGGTGGAATCATAAATGAGGATTTGGTGAGGATGGAGAACAGAAACCAAAGGCCGTCTTTCTCCTCTTCCATGGACTCTAGTTGTGTCACTGAGCTCTCTGATGGAAGTAGTGATGGTGAGGAAGCTATCTCAGCAAGAACATGAAGTCAAACTCCATGACAAAAGAGCATGGAGCTGTACTGTATCATTATCAATTGAAATAAAATTTAATTTTCTATGTTAAATCCTTTATCTTTCTAGGGACTTGATAGCCACTGAATACGATTTAGTTTAATGGAACAGAACTGATGCACAACAAAGTTTACTAGATTTCTTCAAAATGTGAAATGCTATCAAAAGGCAACTGTTTTTACATGCATATATTCATTGTGTCTGTGATAGATGCTTTTGGCTTTTAGGAAAGAAATAGCTCAGCTGACAGACAAAAGTGGATGAGTAAAAGATGCATATGCTTTACGGGTCCCTTGACAAGGCACAAAATCTAAACAAGAATATTTTCCACAAGATTATGGTTTCATCATACAGAAGTAAAGATGACATCATTTCTGAAACAAGAGAAGATTATGTTAATTTCCAAACTCTTATATTCTTCAGCTTTCAAGATCGACTCAGATGCATGTCTATCCTTTTCTTTTACTCTCAATTGAGGAATTCGACAAGAAAGAATAAATGGAAGTGACCCAATTGTTTGATAACTCAACAGCAATAAAACTCGTATGTTCTTATTTAAACTGAAAAAAAAAATGCCTTTATTAGGGAACTGAAAAGTACCAGAGTTGGATGACATACATACTCAACTGCAATTGTTCTTCAGAATGAGTAAAACAACTGTAATTGTTCTTGCCACGGCAGGCGATTAGGAGTACATCCAACCAGAGTTCCTTGTGAGTTTGGCTTTGGAATCAACATCCGAGTTAAGGAATTCGTTGCAGACAGCAACCTCTGATTTACTTTCCTCTTTACTGACAATAACTCTGATGAAATTTGTGCAGCAGCCTTTTGCATTGTTTTGAAGTTTGAACACTGTTCCAGTCCTTTGGAGAAGTCTAACTTTGATACCACGTTGAATTTGGATGGAACTCAATCTCAAAATGAAATGGGAGACCCTCTTCCAGCACACATATTGGACTATTAAGCACAGAGCAGCTTAACTTCGATATGCACCACCTATTGTGATTTGCGAGTAAGAAGTACAAATCTTGCTCCCTCAGTTCGCAAGTTTTTTTGTCTGGTTCAATCAGAAATGCAACTCGATCAAATGTCCACTACTACTTATTATCACTTCAGTGATGCAGGAGACCTTCATCTAAGACAAGTCATCGAACATCTGGCGCGCGGTCGGATTGAGTGATTCCTATTCCTTGATCCTTGTGCCACCTAATGGTCTACTTTTGGCTGGATTTTCACTAGAAAATGTCTAAAAAAACATACAGATAGATGGATAGATGGAAGGATGGATCTTCATGAAGAGTTTTCAGAACAACAGACATGGCGTTTCTGCATTGTTTCAGACTGAATCTTGTCTGACCTACGACATGTCAACGACTCCAGTGCTTGACAGATAAAGCTTGGTCCGAAGTAAGGAGCAACTCATCAACCTTTGTCTTCAGTTCAAGCAAGTACACGCATGGCTAACCATTTACAGCACGAGTTTCTTCTGATTCTTCATGATAAGACCTCAAGTCACACCAATTAATTTTTGGCTTATTTGAGGGAGATGAGACACTTTTATAATGCTGCCACAATATTTTGTTTTCCATTTTAATCTCTTGTTGGCAATTATGGGCTATGGTGTCGGTGATTAATCCTTCTCAGAAATAGGGACACGGGAGAGAGGGAGAGCTGCAGGTGCAGTGAGATCAGTGTTCTGAGAGGTTCTGAATCAAAGGAACAGGACCACTTCTTCATCATTCATCTTTGCTAGATGTGTGTATATATAGACACTTCTTAGAGCTCTAAATCCTTGTCTCATCGAAGAGGGAGGAGGCTTTGATCATTCCAAAAATGAGGTTCATGAAGCTTGGCACCAGACCTGATACTTTCTTCACCACAGAAGCTATTAGGTCATCCATTTTATTCTTTCTTGCAGTTATTTGTTCACAGTTGCAGAAGCAATTACACTTCTGATGCTTTGCTGCCTCGTGAGTCTTAATTCAGGTCAGTTTCGTCAGAGGTCTCCACTGACCTCCGAATCCAGGTGCAGAGAAGTTTGTATCACCTGCACAAGGTAGTTTTTTTCTCTCGATGATTTCCGCATCGCCTTTAGAAAGATTGTTTCTTGTTGATGGATTCGCTTTTAGAGTTGATAAAAATTGTTTCTTGTCTGGTCCTATGCGCGTGCAGTTTCCCATGCTGTCGAAATGCCTTCGCCTGCAACAGCTCTGCTCCGAGCTCGGGGACGCCGCCGAGCCGGCCGTCATCCACCTCCCGGACTTCCCCGGCGGCGCCGAGGCCTTTGAGCTCTGCGCCAAGTTCTGCTACGGCATCACCGTCACTCTCAGCCCCCTGAACCTCGTGCCCGTCTGGTGCGCCGCCTACTACCTCCGCATGAGCGACGATGCCGACCGGAGCAACCTTCTCGGCAAGCTCGACGTCTTCTTCAGCTCCTGCATCCTCCAGCGGTGGAAGGACACGCTCGCGACGCTGCGGAGCACGCGGAAGCACGCTCCCCTGTGTGAGGAGCTCGGCGTCACCGGCCGCTGCGTCGACGCCATCGCCACCGCTATCATCTCCAGTTCTACGCTCCCGGGCGCGTCCAGGAACCGGTGGGCCGCCGACCTCAGCGAGCTCGGCGTCGACCATTACTGGCGGATCATGGTGGTCGTGAAATCCGCCGGAGTCATCTCCAGCAAACTCGTCGGCGAGGCGCTGCAGATCTACGCTGGCAGATGGCTGGCAACCATGGTGCCAGGCAACGGCCAAGAGGCCACCGCAAAGCCTACGTTGCTAATGGAGAAGATAGTCAGCTTGCTGCCTCCCGAGAAAGGCTCTGTTTCGTGTGGTTTCCTTCTCAAGCTTCTCAAAGCCGCAAACTTTCTCCATGCTTCAGCTCCAGTGAAGACGGAATTAGCAAGACGAGTTGGATTACAACTGGAGGAAGCATCAGTCCAGGATCTCTTGATCCCACCCGCGGCGAATTCCGGCGATACATTATACGATGTCGATGTGGTGATAACCATGTTGGAGGAGTTCCTGCTTCAGGGGCAGAGCCCCGCGGCGAGTCCGCCGAGGGAGGAGAAGCTCAGGCGCCAACGGAGGCAGTCTCGGTCGGCCGAGAAGGTGGAGTTTGAGGTGCATGAGAACAGCCGGCGGTCTTCCTCGGCTTCCCACAGCTCCAAGCTCCGAGTGGCCAAGCTCATCGACAGCTACCTCCAAGAAATCGCCAAGGACAAGAACTTGCCCATGGAGAAGCTCATTGCCATCGCAGAAGCTATCCCAGACTTTGCCAGAGTCGACCACGATGACCTTTACAGAGTTATCGACATCTACCTCAGGGTAATTCACTGACATTTCTCGATCAAATGATTCATCTTGTTAATCAGTCTTCGTTTTGCTCGTGGTTAGTCGCACCCAGAGCTCGACAAGAACTCAAGGAAGCACTTGTGCAGAATGTTAGACTGCAAGAAGCTCACAGTCGAGGCCTGCATGCACGCAGCACAGAACGAGCTCCTCCCTCTCCGGGTGGTGCTGCAGGTGCTGTTCTTCGAGCAGTCCCGTGCCGCCATGTCAGGCTTCCAGGTAACTGAGTTGGCCAACAACATAAAGGCGCTGCTGGCGAACACCGGCACCGGAGAACCAGTAGGCAAAGAAGTTCTGAAGCTTCACCACATCGCCACTGCTTCTCCCTCGGAAGATGGCTGGAGCATCTCAAGATTGAAACGCCCTACCGCAAAGCTCCAAACCGTCAAGACGAAGCTCGAGGAGGAGAATGGCATCGACGGCGGCCTGATTCCCGGCGAAGCTCTCTTGAGGACCCCTTCTTCGCGGCTCAAAGCCTTGTGCTCACTTCCTAAGAACCCCAAGAAGATCATCACCAAACTGTTGGCTATGAACAGAAGTGCAAACGAGAGGAATTGATCGATTTTATCATAATTGTGGAAAAGATGAATAAGAGCTATGATTAGCCATCATCATCAAAAGTGATTTGTTGGTACAGAGATCATTCTTGTCAGAGTTGATCCTGCTTGCTTTTTTTTTTAAGTTGTGCAGTTCGAAAGTTTCAAAGTGAAACTTCTTTCTTTTCCCCTCTGCAGATGCTTCATAGATTTGCTTCAAGCAGGTTGTTCCTTGAAGTGTGGAAGTACATTTCCCCCCATAGAATATTTATAAACTATTTTTTAATCAATATTGATACAAATTGAGGATCATGGGAATATTTATGAACATTAACCAAAAAAAAAAGGCATTGTTAAAAAATTCAATTCAGTTCATGCATAGAATGTGTACGTATCTCACTAACTTGAGCAATAAATTTTAAGAAGAGTCTAAAAATATTATATACCAATTTTTTTTTTGTATATTTTGAGATAACTTGTTTAATGATTGTTACTTTCCTTTGCAAATAATTAAATGTACATTTTTTATTTAAAGCTAGAGAAGAGAAAACTAATTGATCGTATTAATATCCAAGATGTGTGTGCTCCTTTTACCAAGCTAATTAGTCCTTTTAGGGTTAGATAGTTTAACGTTTTGACTAGTCATGTACTAAATGTTGGTGCAACAATACTTTCAATTAAGTTGATTGAGTTTAACTAGATAGGGCTATAATTGGATTGATTATGATGTGACAGACTTATTAAAGTGGACAAGGGTTTAAATTTCGACGAAGCCGAAGTAATGATATGTCGTAACCAACTACAGTGATTTATCTCCTCATAAATAGTGGATATCGATGTGAAGATTGCTCGAGTAGTAGATTTGACTTTTTATTGAAGAAGAATTTTTAGGTAAATAAATATTAATTACGGTGTTGTTGATATGTGCATCAAGTGTGTGTAGTGACTTTGAATAGTGCATATGACAACTCAAGGAACTTGGTGATTTGGCATGGTCAATTTATAACCTATGTATTTGTTTGAATGGTTAATATATGTCACTTCTTCAAAAAGTACAGGACTCACATATACATACTTATTATATTAACACCTCTTATTAACATTCACTCATATTGATGAATGTACGTATTCTTTATTTTATATTAAATAAATATACTCATCCACGTTAACTATGAATTAAACGTTGAATGTTCGATCACAATTAGACGATTTCGACAAGCATCAAACATATCGTCCTCTTTTGTGCCCCATTCTCGGAGGCCTCCCAATTAATTGCCATTGGCTCAGACACTCCCAGTTCATGTCCAGACAAATCATGGGGCATGCCAGGAATTGAAAGTAGTTTGTGTTCTACATGCCCATGCATCATCACTTAACTGCTACAGACCGATCGAGCAACAGAGGACATAAATAGCTGTAAAACCCAGAGCTGGAGAGATTTAATTGAATTTGCAGTGAAATGAAACTAGCTAGCTAGCTAGTTGTCTTCTTCTTAGTTCTTATGCCATGCTAGCTGCTATGTATACAATATCCAGCCAATTAAAGTGGCTTCATAAACATCAACTACTTGAGAAGATGAAGAGAGAGAGAGAGATCCACCAGTGTTCCCTGCTTACAAACAACCAATCGATCGAAAGATAAAGTGAGGCATTAAATGATATATACTTTGCTTTTGATTTGATTATATTATTGCTGTTCTATAAAAATCTATGGCGATCTCCAAGTCCAACCATAAATCAATTGTGCAGACATTATTGTATTATCAATTTGCACGCTGTTCTATCCCTGTTGCTGGCCCAGATGGTCCAGGGCTGCGTGCATGCATGCAATGATGCGTATGTATCAGTTCGTCGCTCTCTGCCGCTGCTGCGTCCAGCTAGCTGCGCGCGACGCTACGGCCATGGCCCCAGCTGCTCCGCCGAAGCCACTCGCCTTCTAGTTTTCGATATTCAGCGCGCGGCTCGAATCCACCGCGGGCCCACGCAGGAGCTGCGTGCCTCCTCGTGGCTACGTCCTGTCAAATGCTGTGCAGTGACGCCGGTCTCTCCTCCTGCCGCAGCGCGCGCTAGCTGCGGACACGGAGAGAGAGTTAACCGATCGCGAGCAGCACGCGCGGTAGCTCCGACAGAGACGCTTGGCGGTGCGGACGCCACGCACGAATTGGGAGGAGGACGTGCGCGCGACGACAGCCCGGGGCTCGCTGTCTGCGATTGAACTGGAGATGCTGGCGGAGCTGGCGTTGCAGCTAGCTAGCTGGCGAATGCTGTCGGCACTCCGGGGAAGTGTTGCAGAACGAAAATTTGACACGATGGTTTAAATGAATGCATGCAGTTGTTCGTGTGTTTTGGTAATTGGGTTGCTCGACTGTCGTGTCAGAGCTGGATTGTTTCTTGTTCTTAATCAGACAAAAGTACGATATTTTGCCATGCTCAAGCTCTATTATTGTTCTCTGAACACTATGCCAGTATTGATCCCCATCTGACTCCCTAGCTAGCTAGCTTAGCTCGAATCATTTCCAGTCCAGTCCTCAGAACACTGGGCTATGTAGCTCCGATCCGGCTACTCCCGGCGCCACAACTGAATTGTTCACCTCCTTTGTGTCCATGCCAAGTCGTTCTCATCGTGGACCCCATGAACAGTAAATCTTGAGCTAGGACATCTCTCCGACAAGATCTAGACGCAAACTAAAGTCCAAAGCTGGTCCCAGCAGATTCCTCGCCTATATCTCCGGTCAAGACAAGGAAAGCCATGGTTGTGGTGCTGAAGCTCGAGCAGTTAAGCATGCTCCTTTCCTCATCAATCATCCACTCTATCAAAGCAGACAATCGGACACGATTCACATGCAACTGGTGCCTCTTCCTTTGGAGATTTTCCAGTCGATGGCACGTTGTGGCCACCGTGCTGGCTCGGAAATGTTGAGCTTGATGTTTCATGAGACATCAGTGTCAGATGGATAGATTGATAGATAGATAGATAGATGATGCCTTTCATAAGAACAGAGTTTGCATCAGAGCAAAGTAAATGAAGCTCAAAGTCTTGCTTTAAAGAGACAGACAGCTGGTCTATGTATGGTTATGAAAGTCGAACTGGTCCAGTCGATTCTCTTATGAATTGAGTATTATCATTGAATAAGTGGTAAGTTCTTCTACCTTTAGAACACCTTTATGAACTCAAAATAAGTGGTAAGTTCTTCTACCTTTAGAATACCATTGAATTGGAAGTATAATTTTTTGTGTTATACTGAAGGAATGAATGAATAAGATTTATGATTGAATGTCGATGCATTTGCCAAATTAGGCCTACTATTTGGCAAACCCATTTAGCTAGCCTAGTTCAGCCACTCCACTTGGCTCGATTGGCTTAATCAATCCAATTGGCCAACCGACTCAAATGGCTCATTCGACCCTACCTAGCACACCAATGGCTCAACCAGTTTGCCGGATTCACTCACCTCAACCAACTTGTTTGACTAGCATCACATTAACATTTTTGGATTGATCAGTAAACTGATATATCATGTTCAAGTTCCACAACACAAAATGCTATCTCTATCCCCTTACTTACCCTCTCTGTAATAGAAAAAAATAAATAAAAAAAGAAAAAGAAATGAGTGTTGTTAGTGATTCATCTGAGCAGCTGTAGGATCAGGTGGGTTTTCCCTCATAGCTTTGAAATATGACCTTTCCGCACTCGCCATTCGATTTTGGAACATCCTCCATTCCTTTCGGCACCGGTCTCTCACCTGTTCGAACCAAGAAAAGTAAAGGCCAAAGCTCATCAACAAAATATATCAAATCCTCTGAAGTTTGAGGAAATGTATAAAGAAGAGAACAAGTTTCTAATCATACTCCTTCCCGTTCTGGTTTTCCATTCAGCGTCAGGCCCTTGAACACATCAAAAGATGATTTGTTTTATTTTATTTGAACACAAGGCATCAAGATGTTAGGAGATTGCTATAGTTAGCTCGCAAGTGTTTTTTCTAAAAAAATATCATCCGACCTGATTTCCAAGTGTAAGAACACCGTGATGAACAATCCATTGTGCATCTACGACGCCGATTTGTTCGTGAGCCAGCTAGATAGAAGATTAATGTGGCTTTAGCTAAAGCAACAAGAGAAGTAGAGGCATCTGAAACTTGTAATGAAAAGTAATGATCCTCCAAATACCTCGACGCATCTTCTAAGGGCAAAATCAAGACCCCATCCATGAACCAAGTCATTCTATCGCAGTAAGGTTATTAGGATTAAGGCACGAGGATTGTGGTTAGATCATTAGGAGAACAGGAGGAGGTACCTGAATCATATGCCATGTGCAACGCCAAGCATCTCGGGAAAAAACAGGCGCCATTATCTCGACAAACCTGCACATGAAACACAACAAAAGTGGAATGATGTTTGGTTTAAAGGACCTGAAAAAGGCAAGGGTTCTTACGAAGCACATGGCGGTAGATGAGGGTCAAAACACCATCCAGGTTTCTCTTCAGTTTCCCTGTTTTGAAGTGAGAATAGACCATCATATAGAATTTTATTTGTAAGCAAAAAAATTGGCTATAAGATTAGTTGATTCAAATAAAACAGGACAATGACCAGATCAAAATATAACAGAAGCAAATTTATTGAAGTAAAGCTCACTTGTGAACTTCTTTGTCCCCTCTCCTCTTTGTCATTTGCCATGTCAAACCTTTATTTTCTTCTAAGCCAGGCTGTGAAATTTCTAAGCCATGTTTCTTTACCAGTTTAATGTATCTGAAATAATCCATCAATTTTCATTTGCTAGGTGTACCAAACTTAGCATGCTTAAAGCAAACCAAACTACTTACTCTTCCGCATTAAAATGCTCGACTCCAAGATCTTCATCCCAAATAAATATGTAGTCATACGGTGCCACAATATCAGGGTGCAGAAAGCGCTTAGCAAACCACCTTGAATGAATTAGGAGAATAAGAATACGCAAAATGTTTGTTACCAACCAACCTTAAACTCTTGAGTTGGGATTTGTAACTTACCATTTAGTTTGTTTTCTTATGCTAACATGAATTGCCTTCTTTGACCATTCAAATTCATCCCACTCACTTGCCCGACCATCGTAATGGAACAGCATGATTGTAAAATTCTCTGAGAACTGCGACATCGTGATTCTCAGGAATGAAATACAAAGTATGTAGATACACATAAGTTGCATATAAGCATCCACTGTAAACTCACACCTTACTGAATAAAACAAAATTCAAGCTTATCATGAGACTTCTTATTTCAGATCAAATTCCTAGAAATTACTGAACAGAATAGTGGGAAATTCCTATGTACTTGGAATCATAGGCAATTGTTTGTTATTCTATTTGAATAACGTTAGAAGAATTCTTTTCTTTTGGTATAGGGTATATTTCTAATGGCAAACATTATCATGGTCTTCAGAAATCAAGGATCATATGAAACCTAAAGTTTGCAAACCTATTTTTCACCAGCCATTTTGTAGCTTAACTGAATACTTTCTGTATCTAACTAAGGTATCAAATGTTAAATCACTTGAAATGATGAATGACTGAATGAATGGCATCGATTTATTTTGGAAACGACTATGGAGTGAACAACATAAGTGCAGCATCAAACATTTGAGCACGGACAACCAATGACAATAAAGAAACAAAAATGAAAAAGCATAGCGGCAAACATTTGAGCACGGACAACCAATGACAATAAAGAAACAAAAATGAAAAAGCATAGCGTCAAACATTTGAGCACGGACAACCAATGACAATAAAGAAACAGAAATGAAAAGCATCATTTGACACCAAATTTGTTAATGATAACAGAGTTTTGTAGGTTCCTTTCTTTTTGGCCCATCAATAATATATAAGCTAAATAAGGTAGCAGTTAGAAACTAATTGATTGTCAACTCTGTTGCTTTACTTACCTTTTTAATAGCTGCATCAATATTTTTTTTCTGGTCATATCCAACTGTGAAAGTTACAAGGTACTTCTGTTGGATCTGCAAATCCTGAATTTCAACCAGTGTTAAGGAAATTGAGAAAAAAAGTACTAAAATTTTTGCATAAATATTTGAAGATTGCCATTCGTCAAATTCAGATTGCTGGTCTGCAATGGTATAACCCAAGTTGAAGTAGAACACAATCCTTTCTCTTGTTTGGTAGTTTTCCAAAAAAAAAAAATTCAAGTGCAAGTTAGCAAGGCGCAATTATTATCTTTTACAGGTTAAAGCAACTAAGTCATATACCCTGAAAGTCAAGCGATTACAGGCTAAAAATAGTGTTTTTCAACAACTACAATGAAAAGGCGTACACCTCTGACATAAAAGGTAGTTTAATTAAACAAATATTGTAAGAGATCAATAATTCACAATAAGGATGACAACCTACTTAAATGATAATAGCATGTCAAGTCTCACCGCTGTTGTAGTCCCATGACTTTTACAACTGTTGAGCACTTGACCTCAATAGCAACTAAATGAGCACTTGACCTCAATAGCAACAAAATCAATTTAAATACTTCAATTTTTTTCTTCATACAGAGAAATGCAACTATTGTGTAGAAAATCAAAAGAATCATCAAGAAAACCTGTGAGAATGAATGTTTTGTGCGAGATTCTATGTTCTATAGCACATTTTATAAAAAATGATTATACAGAAATGTAAAATACTCAAGCAAATAACAAATTGCTTACCTCACTTGGATTGCCCCATAACCTTCGTGGGTAGAGATCTGACTCAGATACTATAATATCTGGTGGTAATCTTTCTGCACCACGAAGATTTGTAGAAATGTAGATCTAGGGCATTAGACATTTTCAGAAGTTATGGTCGTACATGGAAAATGAAGAGTTTTCTTAAAGTATAGTTGCAGTAAGAAGGTTGTTATATGTTGTGCAACATAGTGGCATGCAATTTAGCTGAGGCATTGATCAATTTTGACACTTTAGATGCAATATACTAATATGTTCTCTTTGAAAAATAGTGATACCAAGTCAAAACAATGAGCTTAACAAAAAATTTAAATTGATTTTTATCAATTAGTTTAACCACAAATAATTTCCTCTCTTTATTCACTCTTCTCCTTTTTATCCTCTGTTAAGAAGATCACTGTTCATCTTTTTCTCTCCAAGAACACTGGTCATTCTTGCTTATGGTAACTGATCCTTGAGGGGTCCAAACAACTTGGTATTAGAACCACAACCACCCATGGCGACTCATTCGAATGCCCCAAAAATTCTTATAGTGTGGCTTGTAATTCCTAAAAGAATCCTATAAATTATCAGGCAGTTTGGCACCAAATATATATATATATATATATATATAAACTGCTTCAGTCATTCCAACTCCACTGCCCTCCTAAAAAAGGATGCGTCAAAGGTTAGCCCAACTACTGGTTCGCAAGCAAAATAACAAAACCTGACAGAAATCTGAGACCAAACTTCAGGTCAAAGTAGCAAATAAAGAACTGAACCAATTCTTCTCCTTTGTCCGCATAAATAAATATATTAAGGCTGGTGCCAGACATTTCTTTATTTCCTTACCTATTTTTAATGAATTTGGACAAGCTTAATAATAATAAGGGTATTGATATAGATTATTGTGAACTATACTGGAAATCTGATTTACAATTTCTAATATAACAAAATTATTAAAATTAGTGTATGCCCATGCATTAGAATATAACTCAATGTCACAGTCGATTAACTTTTCAAATACCTTTGAAGAATCATCATAAGGTAATATTGAATTGTTCGTGTTGCGACTATGTGCTGAAGCAAAAGCATGGTTCAACAGTCCTTGAGTTGCAAGGCCTGACTTCCTGTCCTCGATATGGGCCATGATGCTACTAGTCAAGCGGAGCTGCTGCCATATTAAGCAGATTATGCATACTGCTGTACTACAAAAAATGCATTCAACAATTCTGAAAATATACCTTTGCAATATTAGATGATGGAAAGGAAATTCCACCAAAAAAACCTAAACCAATTCCAAATATGATAGCTACAGCAAGCCTCATATTCTCATTTGGATTCCTAAGAAAATTGCTGCAATCCATTGTAAGGTGGAGAAACAATGTCAGCCTAAACTTGGAAGATTAGCCAGAAAAACAAATGCTATATACTGCCAATGAACTTCAACCAAAGAATCCACAGACCTGCGTGCCACATTTCCAGTTTTTGCCATGTCTTTTAAGAACAAAAAGACAAACAGATTATTGCAACTGAGAGATGCTCCACATGGTTCAAACGATTCATGTTTATTATGAGTTCAACAAGGTAAGTGGTTCTTCTCAGAAATCTACATTTAGGAAACAGTCAAAAAGAGATAAAACTGTTGCAGGTTTCTCTAAACCAAAAGTCAAATTTCAAACAAGATATAGAGAAACGAGTTGAATCAGAGTGCAAGCTTAGATTCAACTTGGAGTTTACTTTATACAAATTACTAATATTCATGATATAGAGAAACAAGTTATTGGAGTCTTAAGAAAATTCGACAAGGACATGATTTGTTCAGTTGCTACAGTCATTGTCATTGTTATCGCCTAACTGATGACCCTATATTCACCTATTTGTCAACTTGAAGATGAAACTACTCACCAGTCAGCACTTATGTTTGTGTGAGAGTTCATGTAAACTGGATGGTCAAAGCTTTTCCAAAGTCTAATCTGGTATCCTCCATTGACAATATACATTGCAAGTCCCTCCCTCATTCAGTCAAAATATTGGAGATCAAACTCATAAAATGGCAGCCATCTGGACCAAGAGGGGCCAATTGCCTGTTCAGAAGACAGCAAAGAGATCCCCAACAATAATTCTTCTAGTAATCAAGATATGATTCCATTGGAATGATTTGTTCTCCAAGGTTATCAAAATTCTTCCAAAGTCTAAATGAAAAGCTTATCAAAGTCTGCCCCAAATCAAAAATTGTCTGTTTCAAGAAATACTGCAGAGGAATTCATCATGATCACATAATCAATGCAGCCATCTTGCTAAAAGCAGTAAAATGACAGTTGAGTAAATGATGAGTAAAACATTCTCACCAGAGGCCAGAGAAAAGCAATTTTATTAGAAAAGATAGTCACATTTGTCTTGCTCTTCAATTGAAATAAAAGCAACCATTGAGAATATCTATGACTCTCTTGAAACATCCTGTTGATTGACAAATTTCACAATCTCAATTGTCTGCAAGCAATATAAGTCATCTTGTAACTACATATAGGAATTTGCCTTGCCCTCCTGATTGGAACAAAGTGTGAGGTGTGATTCAATGAAATCATTACTTTGACAACCTGTATTTGTCCTCTTCCCTGCTACATGCATCATAACAGGCTCATGTTTAGAAGTTAATTGTTCTCTCTTACCATATCTTTTCAAATGCCTGCAATCCAGAATACAGAACAGAACAACATACACGATTTCTAATGACTGATGGCCATTTCAGTGTAGTTACATCAAAAATCTGCAATGTTTCCTCTTGCTGAAACCAGGATCCATCCCAAATCATTTTTCCTGAGAAAACTAGATGACACACGAAGCATTATTTTCAAGTGTATCAGACAATGAACCCGCTCTGAATATTTTCTGCTCTGTTGACAAATCACCCTCCCCTATTGACATCACTTCCATTTTAAATTGGACACCTGATATGTATGTGCAGAGAAGAGCTTCTCTTTGTAGTTTCAACTATTTCTTACATCTCCTCATACCCAAATTTGAAGGCACTAGGGATGTAGATTTCAGATCAATCGCACTTAAAGACTTAATTATTAAGTTCATTTAAATAATTTGGTTCTTTGCCTGCAAAAGTTTATTCCTGATTTGATTAGTCCACACCAATTACTTTTATAAAGTGTCAGAATAGTGCAGACCATGTATGTGTGCCTTTACAGCGATAAATTGGTCATGTGTCAGAGGTGAGAACTCTGGTAATTAAGCTGATTGCCAAAAAGCATTTGACAAAGTTAAGCAGAGTGCTATGATTCATTTTTTTCTCTCTAAGAATTTTCCTAACCATATGGGTCAATTGCATTATCAGTACTATCATCTCCACAGCCTAGGGTGTTATGATGGTTAATGGAAAAATTGGTGCTTAGTTTCATCGAGGGCTTTGGCAAGGGAACTCACTTTCCTCGTATCTATCTGTGCTTCTTACTGATGCTTTGCATCATATTTGCTTGGCATTGCACACATAGTGTTTTCATAAATTGCAATTTGTGGATGACATGCTTCTCTTTTCTAAAGCGGACTTGTCAGCTGTTGGCAACCAAAAAATACTTATTTCTACTTTCTAGGCTTTCAGTGGGGCTTGAAAATCAATAAGCTGGAAAATCTCATTTCCAATAATGGATCTCAATATTCAGCTGGCTGAGGCTATTGCTTAGGCTTTTGGTTGTCAAATTTTTCTTTACCAATCAAGTGATTGGGTTTCTAGCTTGGTACTAGCAAGCAAAAGAGAGTATTGAGACAAGCACTTACCAAGTGGCTTCAAGAGAATATAGCCTTAGCAAAAGGCATTTCTAGGTGGATAACATGTGCTTATTAATAATGTTCTAACCAAAATTATTGTCTACTCGGCACAAATATGCCTCATCCCATCTTGGGTGATTCAAAAGATAAGACAACAATTGGAGATCATTCTTTTGGAGAACCAGCTTTAATTTTATCTATGCATCCTGACACCTGGCCTAGCTGGTGGTGGATTTACCTTTCTGGCCATTAATCTCCTTGGTGTTACCTTGCGAACAATATCTATCTCATATCTAGAATAATATTTGGCTGCTCCAAAATTTTTGTTCTCTAAGCATTTCTATGGCTGCAGACCATGTGGCAGAATGCTATAAGTTTAGTAAGTGGTCAAACAAACAACATGACAATCTATCAGCAATTTGATATACTGTCTGAATCCCACCAAAATAAAAAGATATGGAAATCTGGGATTTATCACATGTACTTCACTTGATCTTGCCTATGATAGACCAATTTCACTTGGTGATCTTATGGGATTTAGGAAATCTGCTCAAGATATTCCTAGCAGTGTTAATATAGCTGGAGATTCAACTGTAAAGTCAGCTTAAACTATAAACTTTTGAGCTGCATGCATTGGTTAACTCAAATTATTGTCTTCTTTTTCCCCGTGCCACATGGCTACCATTACCCAACAAATTGAATTCAAAGGATGTTCTATTAAAATAAAGTTCCAATTTATCCATAATGTCTACTTTGCTCATGTAGCAGATAGTGGAGGAAACTAGTAGGGCACACAATTTGCTTTATCGGTTTAATAAGGAAAATTAAAACCAAACAAAAATGTTTTTGGCTGGGATGATGTTAACACAACTACAAGCTATCTGAGGCAACAACAAAGCTTTTGCAACCTGTCAAGACAACAATGAAGCTTTCATGACCTGCCCGAGATGACAGCAAAGCTCCTGTAGCCTGTTTGAGGTGACAAAGAAGCTTCCGTGATCTTAGAGATGATAATGAAGCTTCCTTGAGTTGTTTGTGTTAGTGTTAGCCCTTAGAACCAATTATGAGATAATTGACAAGGGAACTTTTGTATCATATTCCATTAATAAAGCAAAATTTATGGTTATTATATTTATTTAGATTTATGCTAGATGAATAAGTATAATAATGTCCTAAGATAGTACGGTCTAGTCTACAACGTATCAATTGGTTGAATTGATAGTGAAAAGCTATAGATATATATAGAACACTACTTTTAACTATTTCTAGTCAAACTTTAATATACAAGGGTAATATTAATAATTGAAACTAGCATATAGGTCAACTGATGACTTAATCTTATAAGTCATGGATATAAGATATCAAGTTAATACATTGGTATATATTAGAAAATATGTACTGAATTAACCTGCTATAAGAATATTTCATGGATCGTTATATGAGTGTCATAAACATTCTCATAGTGACTATTAGTATAAATAATCCTTAAACCTAAAGTCACTACGGTTATCTACATAAAAATTGTGTACTTTAATATCGACAAAAGTCACTTGTAACAAGGTGGACTATAAAATCGATCACTGGGTATGCAATAAGTTATGCAGAGGGATGTGAGTGATGTAGATGGAATCTATCCCTTCCATATAACGGAAGTGATATCTGTGGACCCCTTGATTAAGTAGGACTATTAAAATGCATGGTCATGCTCAAATAAGTCAATATGAGATATTGAACTTATTTGGTTAAGTGAGTCTACTTGGAGATCAAGAAACACAAAGATTGATAAGGGGATGACATGGTCTATGCCTCATGAATCAATTTAGATATCGAAGATAAAATGACCAAGTTATACAAGATAATAGACACAGAAAGTTTAGGTCAAATCTCGACATTCTCATCACTTGGGTAGCAATGATGCATTGCTAGATGTCACTCATTGTTTATGTATCTAAAATGTTATTTTAGAGACATTGTCAACGTTACGAGAACCTATTGGGTCACACACAAAGAAGATGTTGATTTGGAGATAAATTTATTTTAGTTTGGCTAAAATATGATAGACTCTAAGATTATAGAGTTAATCTAATCCAAATTAGACTCATTGAGTTAGACTTAAATGAATCTAACTATTGAATTATTGGATTGAGTCTAATATAAATTAGACTCATTGGACTAGACTCAATCACTAAAGAGGATTAATGTCCATTAATAGAGATTAATGGAGCATTAATGAAAAGGAGAGCAAAAGGCAAAAACCTTTTTTATTCATTGATGAGTACTAAAGTCATTTTGCAATGCATTTTCGTTAGTATCACTTCTAGTCTCCTCTTCTTCTCCTCTTGACTGAATCATCCAAGTTGCTAGTACAATGAAGGTGGTTCTTCTCTGAAAGTTGAGTTCGTACAACGAACAAAGGATGTGTTCATGTCAATACCAAAGAGGCGCAGCCATTCAGATCGTGTTGAGATCTGTTGAATCAAATTGCATGCCGGGATTATTCCGTTCACGTAACAAATGTGGCAACTCGATTAAACACGTATACTGTATTCGCATGAATCTCTAGAAGGATCATTTTTTTCTGCTGTGTTTATTTACTATTTTTCGCATAAGATCCCAACAGTTTGAGATGATGATAAAGCTTCCACAACCTATTTGAAATGATGGAGTAGCTCAAGGCTTCCATGAGATGTCCGAGATGCTACGAGCTTCTGCTAAGTGACAACGCGACAAGGTTAGGCCATTAAGGTTTGTGTTCTTCCTTTTTCTCCTCTGATCTTCTTCCTTTTCATTCTACTCCATGCCAATTCCAATCTCCTCAGCATGTCAATGTCTTCTGCACTATGTGCCAGCATTTTCAACATGACACCGAAATATCTTGTTCTGGTTAGGGACCAAAACTGTAGCTCAGAATGATATTTCAAATCTTCAAATATTTACAACTATAATACTGTTAATTAGTTGAATCTCTGTCAGACTAACTGGCAACGAAATTGTTCTGATTGCTAGCTTTAGCAGATCTAATGAATCTAGATTGATTATTACTCCTTTTTCTTCAAAAGAAAATAATAAAGCAAGAGCCTAGAGAAAATGAACACATAAAATTATTTACCTGCTCGGATTGTTTATTCAGGTACTCTACCATAATATCGGTCAGTCTTAATGGTCTCCCTGAGCAGATTCATTAACAAGTTTCTATCATTTGGACTATCTAGTAATGGTCGATTCTTATCTAACTAATTGGTCTACTGTGGTGGATTAAAATATCACATCTGGAAGAGGTCCAAAGAAAGTCAATTATTTTCATAATAAAACGAAAGCCTGAGTCCTCATTCATTCAAGAGTTCAAGAGTTTTGAATAAACGTATAGGTTCAGAAAAGAAAGTCATATAGATACGACACGAAGGACAGAATCATCCAAGACCAAAAGGCAAATAAACAAACAATTAAATAATCAATGAAAACGATGCCAGCGACCAGCAAGGGTCTAACTCCGTGTCAATCGCGCTGAAATCATGGGCAGAATGAAAAATACCCCTAAAAATCTCTTTTTCCCTGATATTTGTGACCATCCTAGAAATCCATACCTCCAGAGTGCTAAAAAGTTTGATGTTTCTCTTACACGCTTACTCTACAACCAAAGTTTCATAAAGAGAGAGGTGGTTAGTTACATTTAGAACACCACTCTCTTCAAGGTCACCAAAAGGGGAAATATTCCAACTTTTGAACAAAGCAGAAAACCCTTCGCCATGGAATTAACTTGAGCAACATTTAAACGCCCAAAATTTGAAAGAAAAAAAAAATCTAAACAAATACAGAACAGATATAACAGGAGCGAAGAAATCTCGCACCTGGGTTCGATCAGCCAACACCAAAAGAAGAAGAATTCTATTCCTCCTCTCTACTCTCCCTTAATCGAGCGTTTTAAAGCAACTCTTCTGTAACGCTTCTGCCACTGCTGCCTCTTGGACTCCTTTCCGCCCGGTCGCCACAAAGAGCAGAGTCACTACGACCCGCACGCGTTACTCGTGGCGAACAGGAACTGGCGCTGCCGACTTCGATCGAGGAGAATGGAACGGTAGGTGGGTGAGCGAGGATAACGGGGACTGGAAGTTGGAGGAGAGCGTGGAATGCGAGTCCGTCGGCCAGAAATAGCGAGGTAACACCACTGCCTCCTTCCCTCCCTCCCTCTCTCTCTCCTCCTGTCGTGATCTTGCAAGAAACGGAAACGGCTGGAAACGGCCTTTCTCGTCTTCGCTCCACGTGACGACGGCGGAATCCTTTTTTACTTTTCTTTTTATTTTAAAGCTTCGATCGAAGTTCCAAAAATTTTGATGTGCTTGTGAGATTTTGACGTCTAACTATAAAAATTATTATTCAGAAAATTCCTAAAAACTTACTAATTCCCCTGCCGATGCTCTCTCACAGCCATTGCGTGTAATTTTCAATAATATCTGAGTAAAATTATAATATTTCACTTTCGTACATCCTCCCGTATTAATCATTATTATTCATTATAGATGACGTGTTATTTACACTTTTGAATTTATTCCGATGAAAAATTATATGTGAGATCAAGTAAATAAATCATCTAAATCTAATAGCTAAATAATTGATCCGTGAGCTTAACATAAACTATTTCAAATGTTTTAATTTATTATTTATTATCACAGGTGAATCCATTTAATCGTCAATTATCACAAGTCGATTCATTAAAATTTACACCATTTTTATTAAAAATTCATTCAATGTTCATCATGATTATCACCGTTTATTATTATTAAAAACAAATTATTAAAAAGTGAACCATACAATGTTATTAATAATCGAAAGGTGGTGCTTTATATTTTGGTTTTTAGTAAAGGACGTATTTAATTTTATACTTCTCGCCTATTTGAATTTTAAATTAAAATAAATTATTTTTAAAAAATTCAAATCAAACTAAACTAAGAAAAAAATAAAAACTTAATTATTTCATTAAGAAGTTTTATATAAAAGTCATCGATATTAAAAGTTTAATTTATAAAAAAATTATTAATTTCTTAAATTTATCTATATTTTTATTTTTAATTTGAGAGTTTTGAAAATTTTTTAAAAGGTTAATAAAAATAAAAAAATATTTTTATTATTTAATATTTAGCTATAATTAAGAAAATAATTAAATAAAATTAGAAGAACCTTCTTTTATATTTTTAAAATTTTTTATAAAATAAAAATAAATTTAATAGATTATCATGAATTTAATGATTGAGTGTGGATGATATCTCATTTGTTACATCTTCAAGGCTAAATTCAAAAGTTATTATTATTATTATTTAAATTTATAATAACTATTATTTAAAATATTTTTCAATTATAATTCTATTTTAGATTTGTAATTTATTGGTTAATATGAGACACTAACCTAATTCACCTTCGATTTTTAGGCAACTAATGATTTTTCAAACGCTAATATAGAAAAAGATAAGTTTCTTAAGTCGAGCAAAGCAAAAGCTATGTCTTTAAATAGTAAAGCGATTAGATTAGAGGAATAATTAAAGAGGATTAGGATTTGATTAAAAAAGAAAAAAAATGATCGATCATAATTTATTTTTTATTTTAAAAATTTTTATTAGCAAAACATTATCTGCAGGCCCAGTGGGCCCACATTCAATGCTCTTTAAGCCAGACGAAGCGTTCATTGCGGCCCAGTGGGCCCAGTAAGCACGGCTGAATCGAACGCCATCGCCACACCAGAACTCGAAGTTCCTTTTGAGGGTTTCGGACGAGAAAAGACGAGGGGAGGAAGAGGGATGTGATCATAGCCTTTGGGATCGTTGAGATACTGAGGGAGGAGCTTGGAGCCAAGGTTTGGCTTCGATTAAGATGAGCCATTCTTTTCTCATCCATTATATCATTGTGTCTGTAGATTAAGATAGGACATTCTGTGCAAGAGTTTATCCATGTAAAAGTTGGTGTTTTGTACGTGCAAAGTCAGCTATTTGTATTAATTTGTTGCGTTAAGCTAGTTTGCTTGGTTGAGATAGCATGGGTTTAGGTCCAATAGATTCGATGCTGAAGAAATCGTGAAATCTGAAAGTTGGGGTGGTGAAATGGTTGTGCAAGATGATGACAATGACTACTATGGCAATGGCTATTACATTGGGGATTTTCTTTTAGGTTTAAGTAGGATGAAGATGGGGAGGGGGCCTCAAATCAAGCATTTGTTTGGAATGTAACTAACATTTACTTTACTATCTTGAATCTTTTTTTTTTTTTTTGTTGGCGATCCGTGATGCTATTAAACTGTAATAGACAATAACTCATGACATAGAAGAAAAGGAAACCTATATATGAAAACAATTAGAACTTAAAATTTGAACAAAGTCAAGGGAGAAATTCGTAGCAACTTGGCCATGGAGCTTGTAATATTTAGTTTCTCTTGATTTCAAAATTTTATTTAAAATAGTTTTTATTTGTGAATAAATTGGTTTATATCACATTGTCTCATTGTTTTGTTTCTTTTCATATTGAAATTGGACACCACCTAGGTAAAAGGCAACTTTTGAAGGCAAGATGATGAACTTTCACCTAATTAAGTTGGTAATGGTGTGTCAAGGGGCAATATTGGGCTTCTTGTGTTCCAATACTCCGCAATTAGTCCTCCGATTTGAATTTGATTCTTGATAGGCAATTCAATTTAGTCACATCAATATGTTGAGTTGACTTGATAGGTCACACCAACCTTGTAGGGAAGACCCTAGTCGTGTGACCTAGGCATGAGTGCAACACAACCCACGTGCTAAGGTGCAAGGCATGATCCAGTTCAATCCATCCAATGATTATTTATCCAATTCGACCCAAGCATCTCTACACTAGATCTGTCCTCGTTTCTTGACAATGAGTCATGGTGTTGCCCCTTGAGATTTCAGAGGTGCATAGAGTGCTCGTAGAGAAAAATTGTTCTTTTCAAAGAAAGTTTATAGTGTTTGAATAGATGTGAGATAAAGATTTATTTTTAATTTTATCGGTACTGAGTGATGAGATTAATGGGTTTGAGAGAATCATTGGTACATGGTGCATACAATTAGCCTATATATGTTTTTCTATATTTTCACTTTCATATCATATAGATTTGAATTTTCCATGCATTACTTGCTATCATTAGAATGAAGATTTACTTGTGTGATTTCGAGGTGGGAGAATTTCTACATAAGCATGCATATGTTGATATTTGCTATTGTTCATCTCACCTAGTAACACTGAAACACTCTCAATCGTAACAATTGCAGTTGACTCAACAAGAGGTTGAGATTCTATACATGTTGAAAAAATTAGAACCTAAAATTTATCCAAGTTAAGGGCATAGGGAATGACACAATTGTGATCCAATGTTCGATTTTTCGTAGTAGCATCCCTATATTAGATTTCAACCTAGTTTTTTTTTATCACAAGGTTGTATTATTATTATTGTTAAAGTTGTGTTGCTTTCTTGAGATGTGCATGATATTATTGGAGAAATGGATATTTTTACAGACGAAGAATTGTTTTAGCAGAGGAAGTTTAAAGGGAAACATAAGGCTAGGAAGTGTTTTCTTTTTCCTACATGGTGTAGAGTGTAGACAATGGACTTTCTATGTTTTTCTGCATTTATTGCTTTCTCATCGTATGATTTCAAATTTTCTCCCTAAATGTTAACCCAACACGATCAAATTGGTTTTGTGGTCCTGCTCCTCGATTAATCAAGTTGATAACACAGTATATGCTGAAATAGGCCTAAGTTGGTGAAAGTTGGCAATAGACTTTAAGAGAGGAAATAGTTGGAGAGGGGTTTGGCAATTAGGCTTAGGTGGGCAATGATTCTCGTTAAATTAGTCCAATCTCTTTTATAGTGGCGAGAAAAAGGCTACATCTCCTATAATATAAAATCAAACTCAGTTTATACTTGCTAGTCAAATCTTTGATGCATGAATCAAAAGTTTTATTGTGTCGTTTCTTTTCACCTACAACTCATATGAATTATTGTTCTTATTGCCACAGGCAAAAGGGAAAACTTGACGAGTTTGTCTACCTTTTTGAAAATCATAATTTGACTTGTTCTCCTCGTTGCCTGCTGTGAACTGGAGACACGAACCAAGTGCGGCTTCATACGCTACGACCACAATCTGTTCGACGAAATGCTTGCTTGAGCTTCAAAGTCCACCTAGTTCCTGCCGACCGCACTAGCCTCGTTTCGGGATATTGCACGTCATTGTCATGGTAAGCAGCCATCAGAGGTTAAATGGTGGGTCTGTTCAGTCTGAAATATTATTCGTTTTCATCGATGGTGAGTAAAAGATATTTTCAAAAGAACATGGACATGGTTGCTACTACTTCTGACTACAAACTTCGTGTGTTGGAACTGGGACACAAGTTTTTGGGTCAGATTCTCAATTCTGATTCAATCATGATATATGTGAAGATAACCTTTTTTATTTCGGTTTTGGAGAAAGTGTTTTGCCTTGCTTCGTTCCCTCTTCTTGTAACCTCCGGAGGAAACGAGGAAACGGTGAGTCTCATCTTCTCGTAACGTTTTCTGATTCTTCTTCAAACTTTTGAGCAATGCTTTTGATGCATGATGGACGAGAAAACGTCAAGATCAAACTTGAATGATTCTGTTTCGAGAACTAGCCAACTTTCGGTGCATTTTGTAATCAATTATATGTTTTTTTAGTCGAGATGTGATCGATTACATTTGGATGATAAAGGCTCTTACAGTTAAAGCTTGATCTTAGAATTTTAATCGTCAATAATAAAATAATAATAATAAGAAAAATTTGGGAAATTTTAATCAAACGGAAGAAGTAGCGGTTTCTGCAATGTTCTGTTTTGTAGCCGTAATTTGATCGCCGTGATCCGCCGGCTCGGCGGTCGTATTCTTCCTGCAGCTCTGGGCCCATGCGTAGACCGCCGCAACGCCGTCGGAGAGGTGGAGCGCGATGTGCGTTCCGACGCCGGCGATGATTCCGTACGCGATCGAGTAGGTGAGCGGCATCAGGATCATGGTGAGGAACGCCGGCACCGCCTCCTTGGCCTCCGCCCAGTCCACGTCGCGCGCCACCCGCATCATCATCGCCCCCACGAGCACTAGCGACGGCCCCACCGCCCACGGCGGTACGTTCGTGAGCAGCGGCGCGAAGAAGAGCGCGCCGGCGAAAAGCGCGGCTACCGCGATCGCCGTCACGCCTGTCCGCCCGCCCTCCCGCAGCCCCGCAGTGGACTCGATGTACGTAGTCACGGTGGTGGTCCCCAGCGCCGCCCCCACGATGGTGGCGCCCGCGTCGACTGCGAACGCCCGGTACTCTCCCTCGAACCCGCCCTCGCCGTCCGCGAACCCACCGTACTCCGCCATCGAGCACATCGACCCCGTCGTGTCGAGGATGTCGACGTAGAGCAGCGTTGCCACGGCCAGCCAGACTTCCTTCCGGAAGAAGCCGGCGAAGTTGATCCGCCCGGCGGTGGTCTCGATGATGTGGAAGTCGACGATCTTCTTGAAGTAGTCGAAATTGGAGTTCCCCTGCTCGGTGTCGGGAAAGGCCGTGACGGCGGTGCCGCGGATCCAGGAGACGAGGGTGACGAAGACGATGCCGTAGATGGTGCCGCCCTTGACGTCGCGGGCGAGGCACATGGCGGCGAGGAGGAAACCGGCAGCGCCGAGCCAGAATGTCAGGCTGTGCAGTACGCCGCCGAGGCACTCACCGGTGGCGGGGTCGGTGCGCGAGCAGGCGGCGAGGGTGACGAGGGTGGAGGGGCTGGGACCCACCAGGCCGACGCCAACCTGATTCTGGAGGCCGGTGAAGGCGAGGAACAGGCCGATGCCAGCGGCGGAGGCCAGGCGGATGGATCTGGGGATGAGGCGCGCGATCTGGGCTCGGAGGCCGAGCAGGGAGAGGCCGAGGAAGATGCAGCCTTCGAGAAAGACAGCGGCGAGGGCGGTTTCGTAGGGCACGCGGCCGGAGCCGTGGAAGCCCACCATGTTGTAGGCGAAGTATGCGTTGGCGCCCATCCCGGGGGCTAGCGCCAGTGGGAGGTTCGCCACCGCGCCCATGGCGAAGCTGCCGACGACCGCAGCGGCGGCCGTGGCCACCACGAGGTCGTTCTTCGTCCGCGCCAGGCATCGCTGGTACCCCGGGTTACCGTCGAACTTGCACTCGGGGCCGGGTGCCAGGCCCGCGGTGGCGGAGGAGTTGGTGTGGGCCAGCGGCGTGCAGTCCCGGACGGTGCATGGACCGCCGGAGTCGGTGAGGATGGCGGCGTTGACTGAAACGATGTAGACCATGGTAAGAAAGGTGGCGACGCCAGCGCGGAGTTCTCTAGTGAAGGAGCTGTCGCGGGCGTCGACCTTGAAGTAGCGACCGGCGGCGCTGTCGGCGAAGGCGCGGTTGAGGGCAGCCTCAGCGCGCCGCCACGATCTCATGCGTCCTCCTCCCATGACTGCGTGGCTCCTTAAGCACTAATGATCTACTATATATATATAAAAGCTGAGTTCAGAGTTAGAACACCCACTCCGTTTCGGCGCCCCATTTTTAGCAATGGTTGGTCGGTAAGCCCGCTTTAAATATATAAAAACATAAAATAAAATCCTGGAAAATTAAAATACATATTCCAATATTAATTGCTATAATGTACAAAAATAAATATATAAACTATTATTATAGAAGTTATATAATATTGTTGTCAACTATAATATTATAGTAATCATTAATTAATTATTAGAACTAATTTAATTAAATTTAAATAATCTTATCAAATCATTTTTTTTATAAAAGTCTTTTATTTATAAATATTTTAATTATTTGTAGCTGTTATAATAATATTGGAATAAAGATATTTTTAAAATAAAAAATATCAGGGAGCCAGATTCCAGCACCAGTTTGCTGGGTTGTTGAGATTTTTTAGGCAAATAAGGCAACAAAGATTGAATCAAATTTGTTGTGATGGATGAGAAGATGATGAGTGTATCAGAGGGTAGTTATGAGAGGATCACAGAATATTAACTAAGATACATTAGCTAAATCAGAGAAGGTTACCAACAAGTATCTGTTGTCATGCTATAATACTAGCTCTGTATTTTCTTATACTAAATATATCCTTCCTCCCATGCTATTTTAATAATTATGACGGTGAGCGAGCACGGGTCGCATTTCCTACACAACACACCTTAGCGCGACCCGTTCAGACCTGATTATCTGATCGAAATCCGCTATCCGGCTACCGTCGGCACCGACTCGGTCGCAATAGCGCGTTGATCGCGGTCGAGGAGGTCAGCGATAGCTGGACGGGACGACGGCAACGACAGTGGATCAGGAAGTCGCACATGGGTCGCGCACGGATTTATCGGAAACAGGCCAGATAACAATCTCGTGTATATATATATATATATTATACTTATTAAAAAAATCACATGAAATACTTTTATATAATTTTTTGGTGCCCGAATGGCTATAATTTAGGGCGACTTCCATTGCGAATTTCTCGTGCGCAACATAACACGACTCATATATATGCGGGTCACAATTATTTTTTTTAATTTTAAAGGTTGCAAAATTTTATTTTTTAAGCAAATATTTTTTTACCTATTAATTTCCCTCTTTTATCCATTAATTTCTTTATTATCTTACTTATTAATTTATTTTTTGACCAACAAAATAAATTAAAAAATTACCTGGAGAAAAAAATAAAATATCTTTACTTCTTTAAAGATTCTGTTTTATCTATTTATAAAATAAACGATAAGAAAAAAATCTTTTTCAAAAAATAAATTATTACAAAGATAATTTTTAACTTTATCAAATATATACTATCAATATACATAATTATTATATATATAAATCTAATTTAATTTTAAATCGATCAAAATAAATATAAATTAAATATAATTTAAACTTACTTTTCAATTAATTTAAGTCGACTTTTACTAAATTTATCAAATTTAAATTCAACATTCAAACTCTTAAATATAACTCAATAACAATAAGTATTTAAACAATTAAATAATAATATACATATTTTTAATTAATATATTATATATTTAAAATATATATTTTTAAAATATCTATATTTGTATAATAGAATTAGTAATTTTTGAAAGTTGTGAATCAAATAAAATTGAATTAATATTATGTTTGCTTTTTTAAATTTTCACTGTACAATTTAATCGATGAATGGAAGTTATTCAACGGTCCTAACACAAATAAAATCACAAATTAAGAATTATGTTCAAAATAAAACAAAGTATTATTAAAATATTATCGTTCAAAAGTTCAAGTTCTCAAATATAAAAGATATTTTAGAATTGTAAATTCTGTTTGAATTGAACATTTCAACCTCCTACGTGGCGCCTGCGCGCGGCCCCTGGCGGTTGGTCCCTGTGAGCCAGCCGCGGCGCCGAAATCGTAATCGTTCCGCGCCTTTCGGAGAACCTGTCGGCACGCGACGATTTCAGCCTGAAATATGGCAAGATTAAGAATCTGCTAACGTCCAGATTCTAACCGCTTCGATCGAGAAAGTTTATCTGAAAAAAAGAGAGAAAGTTTATCTGAAAAAAAAAACGATATTAAAAGCTATAAAAAGGCGCCGAGATCACAGAACAAATCCATCTCTGTCGTCTGAATAATGGCGGAGCACGACGATGATCAACAGCGGGCGGCAGCGGCGGCGGCAGGGCATGAGAAGCAAAACGCCATCAATGATTGGCTTCCGATCACCGCCTCTCGGAACGCCAAGTGGTGGTACTCCGCCTTCCACAACATCACCGCCATGGTCGGCGCCGGCGTCCTCAGTCTCCCGTTCGCTTTGTCGGAGCTCGGATGGTAATGATATCCGATTGGATCACAAAAAAATTTCATCTTTTTCAATACAATTCTCAAAACACTAAAATGCAGGGGACCTGGCATCGCCATACTCGTGACATCGTGGGTCATCACTCTGTACACCCTTTGGCAAATGGTGGAGATGCACGAGATGGTTCCCGGCAAGCGGTTCGACCGCTACCACGAGCTCGGGCAGCACGTGTTCGGCGAAAAGCTCGGGCTCTGGATCATCGTCCCGCAGCAGCTCATCGTCGAGGTGGGCGGCAACATCGTGTACATGGTCACCGGCGGCAAGTCACTACGGAAGTTCCACTCACTCGTCTGCCCTAATGGCAACGACATCAAGCTTTCCTACTTCATCATGATCTTTGCCTCCGTGCAATTGGTGCTCGCTCAGCTTCCCAACATGAATTCCATCTCCGGTATCTCCTTGGCCGCCGCAGTCATGTCCCTCAGTTACTCGACCATCGCCTGGGTTGCATCAGCAAAGAAAGGGCAGCAACCGAACGTAGACTTCAGCTACAGGTCTACGACCAAAGTAGGAGTTTTCTTCAACTTCCTTAGCGCGCTAGGAGTCATCGGCTTCTCCTACGCGGGGCACAACGTCGTTCTCGAGATTCAGGCGACCATACCTTCCACCCCCGAAAAGCCTTCAAAGAAGCCGATGTGGAAGGGCGTCGTCATCGCGTATCTCGTCGTCGCTATTTGCTACTTTCCGGTGGCCATCCTCGGATACTGGACGTTCGGCAACGCCGTCGACGACGATGTTCTAATAACACTCCAGAGGCCGACCTGGTTGATCGCAGCTGCTAACCTATTTGTCGTGATCCATGTCATCGGAAGTTACCAGGTAATAACTCATGATCATTCGACGATCAGTAGCGTACGTGATCCATCTTCGTGAATAACTGAACTTGTCGCTGCATGCAGATCTTTGCCATGGGCGTATTCGACATGCTAGAGACAGCGCTCGTGACGAAGTTTCGCCTTCCACCTGGAATCGCACTTCGCCTGGTTGCTCGGAGTCTCTACGTCGGTAAGCCGCCGCCGCCTTCGCTGCATGCATTTTTCTCATCGGATTATTGTTTCTCACTGAAACACGTACGCTTGCTTGCAGCGTTCACAATGTTCGTCGCCATCGCCGTTCCCTTCTTCGGTGGCTTGCTTGCATTCTTCGGAGGCTTTGCATTTGCCCCGACAACTTATTTCGTAAGTAACTCAAACTATGCATTCATCTGCATGCATTCAAACAAACCTCACCTGAAAAGTGTTGAACATTCACAGATCCCCTGCATCATGTGGCTAACTCTCTACAAGCCCAAAAGGTTCAGCTTATCTTGGATGGCAAACTGGGTAAGTTCTGACTTCGTATACTCGAAAACACACTCAAAAGACTCATGTTTCTGATGGTTTTGCAGATCTGCATCGTTTTCGGAGTGTTGCTGATGTTCCTGTCGTCTATCGGAGGCTTGAGGTCGATCATATTGAGTGCCAAGAACTACCAGTTCTTCTCCTGAGCTCGGCAGTGGACTTTCTGAAGTCGTGCTCATTAGTGCCATCTGAATTATACCATTAGATTGCTTCTTAGTCATCTTAGTGCAACTGCACATTCTGTACGATGAAACATAAAAATGTTTGATGCCCTTTCTTAGATTACATTGGAAAGCGTATGAATTTAATCTTAGATTGCACTTTTTCGTCAAATTTCTATCCCTCCTTGCTTCCCTCTTCCCTTTTCCTTGGAAGCATTCACCAATTAGTTTCAGGTAGAGAGAGGGACAGTCGAACAAAGAAAATCGTGTCAGACGTTAACGAAGAACATCACGATCGTCTTCTTTTGAGTCATTGATCGTTGCAAAGAGTGATTGGAATGGCAGTTCAGTTTTATCGATCTCGACTCTAAAGGATTGGAGCTCCTTGTGTTCATCTTTTCTCTGTTTTTGTTAATTCTATGAGATTAGATCATTTCTTCGAATGTTATGGGATTCGCAGATGCATTGGACATCGTATTGCTTGTTGATTTCCATCATGAATTAGAGACCGAAGAGTCTTTTTGAAGAAGTAATTAGAAACAGAGAGAGAGAGAGAAGAAGGATGGCGTCTGCATCACACAATCCATCCAAGAAGGCAACCCGCAACTCGGAGGAGGCGGCGTTTCCGGCGGCGATCAAAGCGCGAGCGGGCAGACAGTGAAGTTTGCGAACCGGACATCGAGCGGCCGCTACGTGAGCCTGTCCAGGGAGGACATCGACATGTCCGGAGAAATTGCGGGGGACTGCAGACTACACCGTGCACATACCACCGACGCTCGACAACCAACCGATGGACGGACCGACGGAGGCGGCGTGCCACGGAGAACGAGGCGTCGAAGAAGATGATTTTTTCGATGAGCCCTTACATTGTTGTTAATTCTCATTTTTACCCTCGTATTTCTTTATATTATTATTTGTCCTCGAACTTTTATTACGTTGTCAAGTATACGGATGGACCTATCAGATCTGAGATCGTAAACCCAGCTGCTTCGTCCGCTCCATTTCCGGCCGCCCAGATCTGCCGTCGACGGACACTGCCTTTGCATCTGAAACGCTCCCTCTGCCGTCGGCGATTTCTCGCTGCTTCATCCATCGTATGCTTTGATACTTCGCCTTTGGCGATTTAGGCTAAAGAAGTTTTTACAATGATGCATCCAGGGAAAATGATTGATCCAGATGTAGCGCTTCCGCAGATTGCGATATTAGGTGCGGGAATCTTTGTTCGCACACAGTATATCCCTAGGCTGAAGGAAATAGCGGATCGCGTGATTGTTAAATCAATTTGGAGTCGCAGTGAGGTATGCGAACTGATTTATCTTCAAAGCATTTTGTTATTGTTAGTTTTGAATCGCCATCCTCCTCACACTATAGGGCATCCTATGTAGGAATCTGCTAAAGCTGCTTCAGAACTTGCCCGAGATTTTGCACCGAACATTGAATACAAATGGGGTGATTCTGGGCTTGAAGATATTATTCAGGACAGTTCCATTACTGCCGTTGCGGTAGTCCTTGCTGCCCAAGTTCAGGTTTGAGTCCAAAGTTGGTGCCTTGGTACAATAAACTGACATTTTTCCTGGATTACAACAAAATCTCTAGGAAAATTCATTGCCCTTCTAAGATATGTAGCCAATATAAGGTTAGAGACCCTGGAGTGAGCTCTAAAGGTGACCTAGATATCACCAATATATATGGGATTCCCTATTTTAAGAATCTGCATTTGGATTCGAACCAGAATATCATGGTTATGGCATTCGAAATTTCTTTATTATTGGTTTGATTTGGGTACTGTAGTAGTATAAACTTCCTAAACAATTAAGCCATATTAAGCTTCATTCTGCTTAATTGCCTATGAACTATAGTATAGAACTAATCCACGAGTGTATTACTTGTTCTATTCACCAAGCCCAAATTGAACCGCTCTTGAACATTTTAGGATTAATTTCAGTTTGTTACTGAAAATTATCTTATCTAGTTTTGCCCCTCAAAATTTCAAATATATCAATTTAGAGCTAGACTTCAGTGCATCATTTCAAATTTTTCTTCCAAAGCATCCTAAACCATTAACTAGAATTTTTGTAATATAGAATGTTTTGGTTGATTAAAGCAGGTGCTAAATTGTCAGACTTGGAACTCCAGGGACCAAACTGAAACTACTAATTGATAAAACATTTCTTAACCTTGAATCTATATAGAATGGCAATCTGATCTACAGCAACAACAGAACGACTCACATAGTCAACCCTTTAGATATATTGTACTTTCTTATTTGATGTGTCAATTCCAATATTGTTCTCATCATGGATCGTTAAATGCTCTTCAATTCCCTCTTTACATCTATCTTACTGTTTTCTATACAAGTAACTTGAAGCTTATTTATATTAGTGGGGTGTTTATCATCCAAAAATAATCATGTATAGTAAAGTTAAGATAACTAAACTTGCAGATTGAAGTTTCCCTAAAGGTGTTGAGAGCAGGAAAGCATGTTATTCAAGGTACTAAAAGTTTGCTTTTATCTTTCCAATTAAAAAGACAACTCAGCCTCTTACTTGAAAGGCTCATTGTAAGAGCATTTCAACTTATATGTGCTTGGGATCCATCAAGTTTCACTTTTCTTCTCTAGTATTTGAGATTAGTTTTTACCTGATACTTTTCAATTTCTCCTGTGATCTGCGGCTTACAACTTGGTGGGCAAAGAGAAACCTGCTGCTGGATGTAAGTACCTGGCATCCTCAATCCTGTATCATGCATCCAAATTTGTACATATGTTGCTAAAAGTTATTTGTGGTTCTTGGGCCTCCTGTCTAACGTTTTGAATAGCAACATGGAAACTTTTATTTTTTCGAGCTAAACTCAAAAACTGCCTTATTTGTTTTCTTTCTTACACATTTGTCCCTGATGATATGGGTATATTACTCCTTACTGTATTTGTATTTCATTTTTTTCTTTCTTTTTTTGCATTACTATATTGCACTTATAATATTTTTTCGTGTAGATGTATCTTGTATCTCATAACCTCATTTAACAAAAGAGTTATAAGCATGTGTCGAATTTTGAGATAGGAAATATTCTATTGCATCTCATTATTAGACAAATGTTACATTGAATGCATATGTACTCATGATAAACTCTAAACCTAGAAGTGGGACTAAACTCCCTATGCCAATAACATATTAATCTAATACCTCAAATACTACCCCTCGAGCTAGAGTTTATATACTATCTATATCTAGTTTGTTACTTAAGCTAGAGCAACTCTCATAAATATAAAAGGATAATACTGCATGAAGGCAAAAAAGAAAAAAAAAAGCCATTGGAGTGTAAGTCAATCAGGTCATGAGCAAAGGCTGATATGGCAATGCTCACATTTACCTAAAGCTTCGGATCAAGTTGCAAACAAAACTTGGTAGTGGTGATGCTCATCCATGTGGATCGCGGTTAAGCTGTCAGTTTGTGAGCTGAGGCTTGTATTGGTGATGTTACATCCTTTGCAAGTTCATGCAGTGAGTGAAGGTAGCTGGTTGTGTTGCTAGTAGAGGCTAGTAATGGTGGTGATCCTCTCCTCCTAGTTTTGATATTGCTTCCAGATATTCAAAGAGAGAATCATTGCTGTTCTCTAATCCATGGGGGTTTTCTAGGCCTTCTAGGTGAGCAGGTGGTGCTCAACCTCTTAAAGGGAGAGGAGGATGCTGTTGGGGAAACAATGAAGGATCTTCAAAGGGCAAAAGTCCCCATAGAAGAAATTGCACGAGGGAGTTTCATGCATTTGAGGAGACTAATCGAGCAATGGGATTGCTGGTGAGGTTGCACAAAGGAGGTCAAGTGTTAGAGGATCCGACACTGCTCCTGATGTTTGTTTCTGTTGGAATGTGTGGAATCAAGAATGACAGTTGGCAGACATGTGAAAGCAGAAGCAAGATTCTCATGTAGATGGCATTAGCTCACATGGATGAGAGAAAAGGGGGGATAGAAAGGATTATGGAATACCTCTATGGAAAATTCTAACAGTCAAAAGGTTATTATGATTCTATGTAGAATTTGGGGAGACGAATGAGACAACCATTACATGGGTACGAGTATATATAGACTCCTGTGAATTCTATAAGTACCAACGTTGCACTATACTCCCTTGACTAACAATCCTGTATTCTCTAACAATATGTATTTCCATCAAATTGTAGTTATGATAAATTAGTTACTTCATCCTGTTTTAGACTGTCAAAGAATTTTTTTACTTTGGTTACTTCATCCTGCTTCTGAATGTCTAAGAAGTTATTCTCCTCTTTAGTGTTCCAACTTGCTCTTGTTCAGGATAAATCATACTTTTTCTGAATTATGAAGCAATAAAATAAAATAAAAATCTTAGTGCTTGCAAATTTAAGGCACTTTATTTTGTACATTCCGGTGATACATTTCATTTTATTTTTCAGTTAATGTGATCCTAATACATTTCATTTTATTTTTCAGTTAATGTGACCTTATTTATTCTCTTTTTCTTCTCATAGTTAAAGTGGTTGGCACCTGCTGTAATAAGTTACAATATAACAGAATCAATTTATTTTGTGCTTCTATCACAACTCATTATTCATTTTTACCATCACATGAAAAGTTATAGACCTGCCAATATGTTTCATATGTTATGAAAGAACCTTGAAGTTTTGGCAAGAATGTTCTTTGCAGTCTCCTGTTCTGCCATACTCTCTTAGCTTCTTTAGAGACAACATTCATTTGTCATTTAAACAATTATTTGAATCTTCAGCTGTTAGTGAGGCAGAGGCAGCACTATCATCCTACAATTCTTTTTGCAATGACCTCCCTCGCCAACCTGTTTGGGCTCTGGCTGAGAATTATCGCTTTGAACCTGCATTTGTTGAGGTACCTACTTTTGAAATTACTGCATTCTTTATAAGGCCTAGTTAAACACATTCTAACCTTAGTTGTACAGTCCAGAAAATTGTTGAATAGCATTGGTGATATGATGCACGTCCAAGTCATCATTGAAGGATCAATGAACAGTAAAAATCCCTACTTCTCAAGTTCCTGGCGGCGAAATTTTACTGTAAGTGAAGAGTTAATTGGGATAGCCATGAAACTGGACTGTAAACAGATGGTTTAAAGCATCCTGCGGACACTCACTGACAATGCGAATTTGGTCCTACTGATTACACTCAATATTATGTATCTGCTATTTATTTTTGTTATAAATGTCACAAAAAAAGACTCATTTTGATCCTACTAGTTCCAGAAGTGGGTAGTTGGAGCATTGCAGAATGGTAAGGTACTAGTACAGACGATACATAACTAAAAAAAGTAGGATAAGTCAATGAAGGTATGATAACCTGAATCCTTTTTTTTGTTTGTTTGAATGGGAACTTGGGATGATAAACTGAGTTATGGCTTATGCCAGGATGACAATAGTCATACTTCAGAAACAAGTTACTCATTTTTGTGTTTTGTATCTCTTAAACTATGTTTTAGTTAAACCAAGCCATGTATACTCACAAGTTTAATTGATGATAAAAATCGTACACGTTGGAATATCATAGCTTCATCTTTTACTTTTCTCACACTTACAGGGAGGCTTCATTCTGGATATGGGTGTACACTTTATTGCAGGATTGAGAATGGTGAGGTCAATTCTGTTTTAGTAGATTTTGACAATTTTATGTTTGGACGTCAATTTTACTGCAACTTACAAGCCAAGACAGCTGTTGCCTGGCCTCTGAATATGGATTCGGATACCACACCAAACCCAATCTATTGGTGATAACATACTAGTCCAATACAGTTGAGAAAAACCAAAAAAAATCTTACTATTTTCTAGGCATACCATTTGGTACAACTCAGTACGCCATTTGGTTTTCTATTAGATACCATCCAATCCATTATCAGAATTGGTGTTTGCTTGTGGATTGACCAACCTAATAGAAATTGGCTCTGAAACTCGCATTGAGATTGGCAAGTTGTTCTATGGTGCTGTTTTAAAATGTCATTTCACTGAAGACCAAAGACCGCTTAGGATTCTGCGTTCACTCGGTTCTCTAAATAAAGGGAGAGAAGTCGCGCGAGGTCGAGGGTATCCCGATAGGCATATTTCGACTACCATATATAAGGGCAGATCTTTCCCAATATATAGTAAGGGTTGAATATAAATTGCATAGCAGAGGAGTGAAATTGCGTAGCAGAGGAGTGAAATTGCGTAGCAGAGTCGATTGGATTAGTCGTAAATAGCCTTTGAGGCTATTTATCTCCTCTGCTACGCAGAGGAGTTAAATTACATAATTTACTATATTTTTGGGGAGTGAAATTGCCCTAATATAGTAGTAAATTGAGGAGTGAAATTGCATAGCAGAGTCGATCGGATTAGTCGTAAAATAAATAAATTCCCAATATATAGTAAGGGCCGACGACTCCTTTGGTCGGGCCCGCGGTCTTAGGCTGCCTAAGATCTGGAATGAAAGTGCACTTTTAACGAAAGTACGGGAATCAAAAGCCCAGGAGAAAAAGGATAAAGAGTTATGAGCCTGAGTGTGATCCAAGAAGCCAAGGAGGCACTTTTTTTTGTCCCCTGAGCAAGAGTTCGATAGTTAGGTAACTTCTGTTAAATAAATGAGAAGTCTTGTAATTCTAAGAATCATTTCAGCATTTTGCTTTATAGATTGTTGGGTGTGAGATCAACATGGTATCTGCCATTACTCGTCATGTGGATATGACTCTGCCTCCACCTGATAATATATGCTCTCTCTTGTGAGTTTATGCTGCTTAGAGTTTCAATTAAGTTTCTAAAATATAGTTGCCATCTTTTTATTCTTAATATTTGCACATGTAGCCAATTGGAAAATGGGTGTGCGGGGGTATTTGTAATGGCAGTGAACTCAACCTCTCCAAAGGTAAGTAGAGCAATCACTTCTAAATTTCTTAACAAATATGTATCATGAGGTAGAAGTGCTTGTGTAATAATGTTGCAGCAATACTGGATAATGCATGTTATCTTATGTTCTTAAGGGACAACTTTTATTTTAAACTCATCCAACCGCACTGTTTCCTTTGTTCCATAGATATATTGGCGTATTGATGGTTCTAAAGGAGCATTGCAAATTGAGCGTGATATTGACAATGGTCGTCATGGCTATTTGGTATGATAATGGAAATAAGACTCATTTGTATCTCTTACCAATTCATTGAGGATGTAAAATGCTTATGTTTATTGACACGTCATATACTTAGAAGAACTTTCTATTTTAGGTTGTAATTCATAGTAGTTCTTGCTTGCTTTTTTTATTTTTTCTAGCGTGCAAATTTCTTTTATTATATTTGCAACTTTAGGAGTTTCATTATAGACCTCAACTTGTCTGCGTGGTTTAGGCAGTCAAGTGTATTCCTTGCTAGTCCTGTAAAAAGAAATTGTATTATTCCTGTAAAAAAGAATAGAAGACAGCCTACAGTTACTTGGATTAAGAGTGCATATGCTCCCAAATGTAGCCTAGCAAATGCTCCCATGGAGTTTCTTGTTTTCTACTTCTATTACTTGCTCTACTCTCAATTTTGGAAGAGACATCCATGGCTTAAACTCTTTCTTGGTTTCGTACCGTCTCCCTAGCTTGCTATTTATAGATGTTGGATGTTTTTACTGGATTTCTAAGTACCACATACTGTTTGCTCCAACATTCTCATCTTCAATCATTAAATCAACTTATATATTTGCCTTTAGCACGCCCATTTTTTATTGTGAAAAAGAACTGCATTTGGTAAATTCTATATAATGTTGAATAATATTAATTACTAGCTGTCATCTGCAGGTACGCTTCTATACAGCAGGTGGCCATTGTCAAAGTACTTTTTATCCTTTCTCTGGAGTAAATGAGGAGTTGAAGTCATTTATTTCAGATGTTTTACAAACCAATAACAAAGTATGGGATCCTTTTTTTTCTTTATCACTTAAGAAATGTAGCTTTTCCTCCCTTCTCATACTCCAAGTTGATCTATATTTATGAATTTTCATATCCTTTTTCGGCTGTTTCCCTGCATTTATTACTCATAAATCTATACGCTGCAAAAGTTTGTGCCTAAAATGATTGTTTAGGGTTTAGGGTTTACCATCTGAAGGCTGACTTAGTGAACTTTTTACACTTTATGCTTTTTGAAGTTCATTAGTTCTGATTGAGAAACATTTTCTTTTCCTATTTTATCTTGCTATCAATTTTACCTTGCTACCAACCTCATAGCATGAGTGCGATCTTAAATTACTTGCAAATGTGCTATTGTGCTTCAAGTCTTTGTCATTTGTTTTTTTTTCTCAGTAGTGCCGGTTAGTTAATCACCTCTCATTCTTTCTCAGGAGGGCTCATCTAGCCATAACCCCGAAGCTCGTAGTTCATATATCGAAGGGGCACGCGATGTTGCAGTGCTGGAAGCCATGCTTGAATCAAGCATGAAACAAGGAAATCCTGTCCATGTGAAAAGGCTATGACTAACTTGTGTTCAAGAGTCTTTTCAAGAAAAATAAAATCTTCATATGCCACTGCATATCGAAGAGGAGGATTTCTTTTGATACTTTAGGTTTATCCTGGAGTAAAATGTGTAATGGGCATAATAACTGATGTTATTTGTTATTCTTTCATCTCCTCTTGGTGAAGATTTTAAACTATTATTTCGTCGAGCCATCTAGGGAGCTCAGATCAGTGAGAAACTGCAACCCAAAGAGCTGATGTTTTGCGCCACAGTGGTTTCGTGGTGTAGTATAAAGTATAAGACAGGTGAGAAAGGGAAGAAAAAGTATCGAAATCAATAACGATAAACTACTTATAGTTAAATGTTTAATTAACAATTAGAACGTAAAAGTTTTATTGGTTGTTGACACGAATAACAACTTAAGGCTTCTGGAGCTACCATATAGCGGTTAGGACATAATCAAATTTCAAATTTAAATTTTAGTTGCAGCATGTAGAGGAATTTTTTTTATTGAAAAGTGAATCTTAAAAAAAAATGATAATCTCAGTTAGTCGCATTGACTCAATCCCTGAGGGTGACCGGTCGGTTTTACGGAAGTTTTTTATCGATCATCAGGGTAAATCGGGAAATTGAAAAGTGAATCTTAGAACGGTGGTTGCGTGGGTTTTGTGAGTGATTTTTGATGATGGATGAAAAATTTTTATGAGACTAAATTTATTTATTATTATTATTATGAGTGTTTTTTTATAATTGATGAAAAAATTTTGTGGGATCAAGTCTATTATTATTAAGGATTTTGTCTTAGATGAAGCAAAAGATTCCTAGTAAGTTGAAATTAGACAGAAGAAATGTCTATGTATTATACTTATAGTTGGATATAATTAGAAGATATAATTAAAGAGATATCAAAAATAAAAAATAATAAATTTAGGAAGTGAGATGATTCTTGACATAATATTTCAATATTATTAATGATTTGAATATCATATGCATATACAGAAAAAGCGAATTTCAAATGTTAATTGTTAGAAAAAATATATCTCTTACTACCGCACCATGCATATCCATCCGTAAGTAATCCATGAGTATTTTGTTAATTTTTTTAAGATTTAAAGTTTAAAGTTTAAGATTTAAAGTATATTATTTAAAATAAAATAAGTAAAAAAATTTAAAAAAAAATTAAGAGATTGTTTCTGAATGATGTGATAAATTAATTTAATATTTTATTTTTTTTAAAAAAAATTTAAGATTTAGATGTTAGAATTTAGGATTTTAGAATTAGATGAGATTTTGTCACATAAACTGAAAAATAATAATTTTATCGACGGACGCCTAAACTATAAATATTTCAAATTAAAGCTACAACCCATTGCATTGGATCCGGAAACGGCGGAACCCGACCCGATTGGCCAATTCTTCGGGTCGGGCCGTGATGGTATCGATGGCAACTTGACCATGTCCATGCACGAGTTGGGATGGCTGATAAAATATAATTAATGTTTGCCGTCTACTCTTCCCTGTACCTGCGATTTTGTTGGAGGAAACATTGGGTCCTGCTGTGGACCCACAAATCCTACTAACACCGAAGAAGGTAGTTAGAGAGTTACAAACAACATGTATGACAAACATTTATAAGTTCGCATAGACCTCCCTTCGGCGCCGTTCCTTCGAACTCCCTCTCCGCTTATCGAGGACGCAATCGTAGGCACCGGCGGAGAAGAGTCGAGAAGAACAAATTCGATCGTCTCCAGAAGCGAGATTGATCGGCGAAGAATCGTCGCCATCGATGTTGGAGCTCAATATGACGGCGCCTGCGGCCAGCCCTCCGCCGGGGAAGGAGCAGCAGGCTGCCGGGGTGGGAATCCTCCTCCAGATCTCTATGCTGGTTCTCTCCTTCGTCGTAGGTCATGTGCTCCGCCGCCACAAGTTCTACTACATCCCTGAGGCCAGTGCTTCCCTCATCATCGGTAACACTTTTTTTCCCCTGTCAGACTCTGTTGTTTCATGTTCCTATTTCTACGATCTTTGTTCTTCTTATAATTGCTGCTTCGCCTAAATACCTAATTTTCCTAAAATGTGCTGAGGATTTGGTCTACAAGCCTGTCTTTAGACTATCAGGAAATGTATTGTGTATAAACTAGGCTCATTAACCGCATATCTTCTAGAGAGTGGCATAGCATAGATGGTCTGTTCTAAACATATATTGAACTTTCAATCGTGTAGCTTGGTTGCTTAAAATAAATGAACTTCATGGTATGAAGTCATGACACATTCAAAAAGCTTCATTTTATGGCAGTAAAAAAGGGTATGGCCGAGGACATTATCATCTTCTATAATGTTACTGTGGTGGTGAATATATGAAACATTATTCCTTGTGTTATCTCTGGCACCTACTAAGAATTACATGAAAAAATATATATCCAAAGAGCTCATTGAAGTTTCTGACTAGTACATGTATCTTAGATTCGTGAAATTATTTTTATTGTTGAGCTCAACATAGTTGTTGCTGGTTTTGTATGGCTAAAGAGTGATAGATCCTTATTAACATGTGAATAGTGCAAATTCTGGTTCTTTATTGCATACTTAGCCGAATGCTTGTTGACAAATGATATATGCAAATTCTGCTTCCTGCTCCAACTCCTAACAAATGATATACATTTCATAGATTCAACTATTTCTTTCTATTTTACATATTTTTGTTTCAATAGTGGAATTACTGAAACCAACAATAATGGATCACTAGAATGCTATTTTTGAATGTATCTTATTAGGCAAGCAAGTTGACTGTAGGCAAACAAGTTAACTCCTAGGGCAGCAATAATCATTAATATAAACTAGAGCATATTTGAACTTTGTATCAAGATGGTTTATCATTGCTTCAGTTACTTTAGCATGTTTTTTAGTTACAAAACATAGAACAATATTCATCATAATTTAATCATACTGAAAATTTAATGTAAAGTTATATGGTGATTATAACTTTATGAACAGATGTCTCTTTAAGTATTTATGGTTGCAAATTATTTTCTTGATGGGAAAGCACGATGAAGTACTATTTGCTTTGTAATGACAGGTCTACTTGTTGGTATACTTGCTAACATCTCAGATACTGAAGTTAGTATCAGGTTTGTGTCTTATGCTTCTGTTCATCCGTAACAAGAATATCTTATTTGCAATAATGATGATATTATTGGTCTCTTTACAGGAGGTGGTTTAATTTCCATGAGGAATTTTTCTTCCTTTTCCTGTTGCCGCCAATTATATTATATCCAACTTGTGCATATTATAAACTATTATGTTTTTTTTTTTCTTTTATAGTGTTTGAGAATTGCATCATTCTAATATTTTAAATTGATATTGATTTTCTTAACTTTAACCTACTCAATCAGGGTTCAGTTTAGCACCGGTAAGTTTTGAGGCTATATCAATCTTGTAAGAATGTACTTGCACTAAAGTTGAATATGATGTATTCTTATGTTTGATGTCTACAGAAACCCTTTTTTTCAAACTTTGGAGCCATTGTTACATTTGCTATCTTAGGGACATTTATTGCTGCAGTTGTCACAGGCTTTTTAGTGTAAGAACATTTAAAGCCCACGGCCTTATTTGTTAAACTTCAAGAATAGCTCAATTTTATGGGTGCCATTTTTATTTTGTAGTTATCTCGGAGGGTTAACATTTCTGATGTACAAATTGCCATTGGTTGAGTGCCTGATGTTTGGCGCTCTTATATCAGCAACTGATCCTGTCACAGTGCTATCTATTTTCCAGGTATCTTGAACATGTTATTTATAGATTAACTATCTACTTCAGGCTAAAGGTTATCATCCAAAAAAAATGAAATATGATATGGCACCTACTATTTCTTCTCACTCATAACTTCAAGAAAATAGGATGAAGATTAAACTTCTGTATCTTTCTAGTAGTCTATTTCTTAGCTTATCAATACCCTTTTCCATTTCATATAAGTCTGTCGTGTAATATTCAAAACTTCTTTGTTTGAAACTATTACTAGTGATAGTGAGCCAATATTGGGCATGGTCTGCCCATGAAACCCAGTCAAAAATGGAAAATAGGAAAGGATAAAGAAGAAGAAAAAAATAAGGAAAGGATAAAGAAGAATATCACATTGAAAACAGAAAAACTGTTAATAAACAAGAACAAACAGTACATCCATGCAACCTTGTCATGCTTTTTGGCTTCCACTACTCAATTCATGTTTCTTATACAAAGAAAATTTTGTTGGTTCTTATATTTCCTCACCTAAATCATCTGATTCTAAAACTCATAAATAATCATATATTGATAACTTGTCTTCAGATTGTGGGTTTCTATTCTACCACTACCAAATTCGAATTTTATGATTGAATTAGATGATGTACTACTAACAAATAAATCAAATTATCTGCAACTACCAACTGTCCTTGGCTGAGATTAGATAGGATGCATATATGCAATTTTTTAGTCTTCTATATTCATTTTGTTTTTAAGCTTTCATTTACTGTATTTTCCCACGGTTTCTTGTCTTCTCCTTTTTATGTAGGAACTTGGTACTGACATGAATCTATATGCCCTGGTGTTTGGAGAATCAGTTTTAAACGATGCAGTATGTTCCACTTTTAACATGCTAAAAACTGCTACACTTTTTTGCATCTCCCAGTGATTTTGCTTTATTTTTTTGGAAATGCAGATGGCTATCTCCTTGTACAGGTTTGCTCATGGGCTTGAGGATGCATTTCCCTAACTGTCTAGTTCCATATTTTCACTGTTTGATGGAATCTGTTTACTCTAGGACCATGTCATCAGTACAAAGTCACGCTTCCTCAGTACAAAGCTTTTTTGTGGTTGTGCTGAGGTTTCTCGAGACATTTGCTGGTTCAATGTCTGCAGGTTAGAATTACGTCTATTTTAAAGATAACTGTTATTCTGGTTGAATCTCACTTCCTCATGGTGAGTTACTGAAACAGTAACCTAAAAATTCTAAAAATTTTGTTTTTCTAATGCACTTTTTTTGTCATGTAATAACACCATAAATTCTATGTGAGTGAAATCTTGCTCATAATACAACTTGCAATGATTACATAAATTGTATACTTTTCTTTATGTAACTCTGTTAATGGTTTTGTATTAAGGTCTCTCAAAGTTTTTTATTTTTAAGCAAAACTAATTCATGTTGCTTTTGCACAGGGGTTGGCGTTGGATTCATTTCTTCTCTGATATCCTTTATCAAACATTCGTTTTTTCATTCAATCTTCATTGCTTTCATGTCCTTATTCTATTTTTCCTGTTTTTGGTTTTGTATGGAGCAGGCACATCTACAGATTCTAAAAAAGTTTTAACAGGTTTCTCAGTCGTAAGAATATAAACACTTTAGGTGGACATGCTTCTGTCGGAGCTGATAATTTAATTATTATGAAGTTGCACCAACAATTTGAAATATTTTTAATTAGAGACAAACCATATATACCTCATGTACCACCTGCACCACTATGTATCTTGATGAAAAAAATTTGGTTTATCCTTAACTTTCTTCTTTAGGAAAACACTTATTTCTAAAATATGTCATTTTATCCTAAAAGAATGAACTAACATTTCTTTTTAATTTTCTAATTGTGTTTATGCTTTGTTCATCCTAAACTCTAAACCCTAAACCCAGACTTTTCGACCCTGCTGTCCTGATCATATCTAGAATAACTGCTTTAACTTGTATCAGTCATTACAATCCATCCATCCATGAAAATTGTCTATCTAGATGATGGTTGGAAAAACTTCTTTTTCTTATAATGTTTATTTTGAGATTGTGGCTAAAGAAAGATCAGAAAATGTTCCAATGGGATAGACTATTACATACAAGATAAATCTTAGTATGGTGTATAAATCATAATTTTAATCAAGATATTGATTTGATAACTATAAAACTCTGATTTTCATTGTTTCTACAGTTTCAATCATCTATTTATATATTCATTGAGCAATGCTTCAAAATGACTGGAAGCATCATAGAAAACTACATTTTTATTTGGTGAATTTGTTCTGATATTTATATATCCTCTTTATACAATCACATCTAAAGCATAATCAATTCATCCATTATAAGCCTCAAATAGAAATTATTATATTTATCGTGTTTCAGCAATTCTTTTGAGCATTGTGACATCATAAGATTATTGAATATATATTTTTTCTTTTAGGTAAATTTAAGTGAAATATTTAGCTAAAAATCATAGTCAGTCAACATTCCCTGTCCTAAAGAAATGGCACTGGAATTCCTTTCTTCGCACAGGGACATGCTACTAACAGTATGGCTCGTTTAAGTGATTGAAGTATCCTGAATGTATGCAGCTCTGTATGTTGAGAACAATGTCAGAGAATGATCGAATATTGTTGTTAGCCGAAATTATGATTGTAGCACTTTATTTTGACTTAAATCTCAGTTCATGATGCATGTCTTTGTTGGGAGTTTGAAAAATTATGCACATTGGAAAAGCCTTAACTGCTGAATACCTCTTCAAATATGCTGGATTGGATATTGAGAAGTAAGAATTTTTGCTATTTCTCTGCCTGTTGCCTGGTATCTTTTTCCCATTTAAATAATTGACATACTTTTCTTTCAGCCTTCAGAATTTGGAGTGTTGTCTCTTTGTCCTTTTCCCTTATTTCTCGTAAGTCATCTCATCCTCTGGATTAATTTTCTTTTACAAAGCAAGAAGAAATAAGTGAGTCATGATTTATTTGCAGTTACATGCTAGCAGAAGGATTAGGTCTATCTGGTATTGTGTCAATACTGTTTACTGGAATTGTAAGAATCTTCTCTTTTTTCAATAACTATACTATGGCTACTTGTTCTAAGTGTTTGCATTTGTATTTCCTTCAGGTAATGAAGCATTATACATTCTCCAATTTGTCAGAGAACTCTCAACGTTTTACTACTGCATTTTTCCACTTGATTTCATCACTAGCTGAAACATTTGTGTAGGAGGATATGCATTGATGCCACCCTTATCTATTTTTCTACCATGTGTTCCTTTACAAATCCTACCTTCACTATATTGTGTGTTTTTCAGGTTTATCTACATGGGTTTTGACATTGCGATGGAGGAACATAGTTGGTCACACTTGGGGTTTATTTTCTTTTCAATTGTATCCTTGTCACTTCATTAGGTAGAATATTTTATTACATTCGAAGTATGTAGCTATCTCTTCCTCCTTAACTTTCATCTTCATTGGTGAACTAGATCTTCATAGGCGTTGCAAGGTATTTCCCTACCACCTTTAGTTCCAAATCTCTACCAAAATAAATTTTGCTGAAATTAAGGTGGAGAGCAGAAAGTAATGCCTCATTATTTCTTTCTACTGTAGTATATGATATCAGTCACTACTAGTCATTCTGTTTCTGAATGAATCAACTCATTCGGGTTTATGAATATTTCATTTTTTAACCCAATTGAAAGATTGAGTTATGCTTGTGATTTGGAGTTATTAACCAACACAGAACCTCGGATTCCTGTTCTGGTGTCTACTGTTACTTCGGAAATATATAGTGATTTGACCAAAGATTATGGTTATGATGTTGATAATTGCTCCATGAATATGCCTTTAGCCCTTGTGACATTGTTTTTGTCTCATGTTTTATGGTATTCCATGACACAAGGTAATTAGACATTAATTGTATGCTTTAGTTGAAGAACAACTATGATTATTTTTCTGTGGAGTCTTGTAGGTTATTTACCAATCCAAACTTCTAGGATTTCCAAGTTAAATATTTTATTCAGAGATTTTTTGGTGTGAGTCATATTACAACTTATTGTCTTTGTTGATTTATCTTGAAGGGCTGCACATGTTTTTACTTGTGCTAACTTAGTGAACATGGTTCGGCCAGCAAATCGCAAAATACCTCCTAAGCATCAGAAGGCGCTTTGGTATAGTGGTGAGAATTGGCTATTGAATTCTTGGAAGTCCACTTTGTGGTATTCGTTTTTTACCTTTTCTTTTACCCCTGAACAGGTCTTCGAGGAGCTATGGCTTTTGCCCTTGCACTGCAGTCAGTACATGATCTTCCAGACGCTCATGGAAAAACCATTCTAACAGCTACCACTGCAATAATTGTACTAACTGTAGGTTCTCATGTTTGGAATGTTTACAGTAAACCATGCAAACAGGGAACACTGTACATATTTGTCAATGTTCTTTCCCTTTGCTTTATGATAACCATCCGTTTGCAATTTTCCCTTCAAATGTAGAAATATATAGAATGTTACCAAGAACACAACAACGACACAAACTGAGTCCCAACTTTTTCCTGTCAGGATAGGGTCATCCAGAAAACAGCATATAAAAAATGAATTTATACTTTCAATAGATAATGAACATGTATTGATAGTGGAAGGTCATGAAAACTAGTCTATATCAAAATATAATTTCATTAAGCTTTCTAAGTTGATTGTATATACATGTTTGTCTTGGTGGCACTTTTTGTTTAATTGCTTAATGGCTATGACTATTCTGTTTATGGCCTTTTCTCTTCCAATATGAACTAATCAGTAGCAATATATATATAGTTTGGAATTGCTCAACATTCTTTTGCAACAAAATGACTTTCATGTTAGGTAATATTGATTGGTGGCTCAACTGGTACCATGCTTGAAGCTCTAGAAGTAGTAGGTGATGGTCAAAATGATACACTGGAAGCCAATTTGTCGGAGGTGCTGTCAGATGGCAGACATTTCTTATTACTTTCTATTAACTTTTAAAAGAAACTTTTGATATCCATTAAATCTTTTGTTATTATCTTGTTTCAGAACTTTGAGAGTAATAATGGCTATCCTGTTCCAACTTACCAAGGAACATCATCGGGAAGTAAGATAAAGATGAAGCTGAAGGAGTTGCATAAGAGGTTCTTTCAGATTTTAGCAATTTCCTAATGTTTCAATAATACATATTTTTAAGCTGCCTGTTTTGCTGCTGCAGCACTACATCCTTCACTGCATTGGATAAAAATTACTTAACTCCATTCTTTACAACTCAAAATAATGGTGAAGATGATTCTGGTATGCTGCCCGCACCTTTTTTTTAATGTGAAACAAAGTGTTCAAATATTAAGTAATGAACTAGTGTTTTTGTTCGAGAAATATTTTTATAGTCCTGGAACATTTCGACTCGTAAAAGAATGCATTTATTGGTTTGCATAAGTATATTATTCTCTTGTATTCAAGGCATGATGTTGATAATATCGAGATTGTTTAATAGTTAATAGCTTGAGGCTAAGCTGTGTGATCTCCAAATATAACACTACAATAAATATTCTAGTTTAATTCTATTTGGTCCTTCAGAAATTCTTACTGGCCATTCATATTTATTTTACCGTGATATTTCAAACTCGCCCTGCAGAATTTAAAGGCACCATACATCCATCTTTCTCCATGATGAATGTATATCACTGCTTGTAGTTTAAATTAATAACTTAAAGGGTAAAATCTATTTTACCACTTGGACTTTTAGTGTATATTTTTAAATTCATTTCAACCCTCAAAATTCCTGCTTCTAGTTTATAAATGATCACTAGGGGAAAGAAAATATATTCAGATTCTACAAAATTTGCTGCATGATACCAGTGTGTTTCCCTTCTTGTTTGGCTTTGACGATCTATTTTTGTGCACACATTTGAACTTGTAATATAAGATTAACAGAGATTAAGGATGAAGAATTTGAAGTTGAAAAGAATTGGATAGAATATCCCCTAAATTTGTTATCGAACAGCCCGCTATGGCTTGTAAGCGCATATTTCGTACCTCTAATAATCGGTTGTTGAAAGATGCTTAAGAGTTTGTAAATTAGCTACCAGTAGATACCTATGTGTCTTACCATTGTTTTCACTGCTGGATCCTTCTTGTTAGTTTTGTGGTTTTATGGTTGTATAGCAGATGAATCACTGAGGCAGAACACTCGAAGAGGAGGATTCCGTGGTCATGTGTAAAAAAATTGGCGAGCTTCACCTGTCTTCTGGGTTTTACTACTATCTTTTTTCCCCCAGAGCTTCATATCCAGTTGCAGGAGTCGAGCAGGAGGAAGTCAAACTCATGCGGTTGATGGATCAGCCTCTAGTCTTACACATTTAACCGTAGTGAAATAAATCTTATGATAGATTGTCGTAAAGAAAGCTTACAGTACAGGCATTCAGTTACATTTGATGTAGCTGGCTCGCCGCTGAATTCACCATGTTTTCATCTTTTTATGTTGTCAAACTGATGTAAATATATAGCCGTGACACATTAATCTCGAAATCTTGGAGGCTTTGCTGAATCTGTACAGAGCTTACAATATTTATGGTAATTTATGGTCTGTTTTGTTCTTGGAATGGAGCAATTGTGTCGAGTTGATGCCCCAAAGTTAGTATCGAAGAAGCATGTTGTTTCGTTTGTTGACATGAGGAATTGGAATGAGATTGAAAATAGAATGATTTATTCATTTTGTTGTTTAGTAATATTGCTGAAATATTATCAAAAGTTATTCTGGAATAACTTATTCTAGGTTTGGTCTAAGGAAAAAAGACAAAAGAATAAAGAATAGGAGGGACTTTTATGTTTCATTTAATGATATTTAATTGTCATCTCCACTTTCATCACCATTTATTTGTATAATTAAACCACACATGCATGGGAAGCATATATTTATAAAATTTTAATATAATTAATTATGTTGATGAGTGACTGAGGTGCCGTTTCCATCCTACCATACCAACGAAGTATGAGTAAGCTTGCACGCTTAGTCATACTTCACCTACCTATATCTATATCTCTACCTATAAGTTAGAGTGTCAAGCAAGCTGAGTCGAGTCAAATTGAGTGGCATGTCATGGCACGGTTGGGTCGCACGCCATGGGTCAGGTCCCAATGGATTGAGCCGTGATGAGTAGGCGAAAGAAGGCTTGCGTCCATATGCGTCGTCAAACGATCCAATTAAGGCACCATAAGTGTGAAGATAATGGTTGAGAAAAATGTGTTCCAATGGTGGTTTGAAGTAGAGGGTGAATTGCTCGAGTTCATACGGAGCATGACATATGATAAATGACTTTTAAGAAAAAAAAATTAAAAGGACACCCCTCAAATCGTTTATATTAAAAATATCTAATCAAAATTATTATATATAAAATATTATTATATCAAAATATTATTTTTTTAATTTGATTAAAATTAATCAAAATCATTTTAAATTAATTAAAATTACCTCAAATAGTTGTAGTAGCTAGCTAAACAAATTACTACCTAATTGTAGTTAAATTTTAAATTTTAAAAATTATTATATTAAAATATTTTTTATCAATTTGAGTAAAATTACGGAACTTTCATCTAAATTATTTTAAAATTATTATAACAACTAATAAGTTGACAACTGTAATACTATAATATTATTATATTACTTATTACATATTATATAGCAGTTGTTATAATATTATAATAATATTTCAAATAATATTATTTTTGAAATATAATATATAATGGAGTATCTATTTAATATTGTTTTTATAAAAGCAGGCGCTCATTTCATGATTATTAGATGTGGGTGTCCTTTTCATTTTTTTTTAAAAAAAACTTAATAATATAAATATATAAAAATTACTAAAATATAAAAAACTATAGAATATAAAAAAATAAAAAATTAAAGTGAAAGACACTGCTGACAGCGAGTGCTTGAGTAAGAGACGTGGATGAGTGTGCACGATACCAGTTAATATATGTTGTTAACGTGATCAAAACACGTCATACGCTAAATGATGATTAAACTAGTATTAAATGGACTAATTAATCTTAGTTGTTAACCTAAATCATCCTACCTGATTCTATTGTTCATCCTCGAGATTTGGTTGTTTAATTCCGTGATTAGATTAAATAAAAAAAATAAATAAATAAATATGAACTACTTGCTATCTGTATCTTGCGTGTGCATTGAATGCAGAACAAATTTCAGCTACAGACAAATGTATGCTTTTAGGTAGTTGACTCACTCTGTTTTTGTTAGACATAGAAATGATAAAACATTTAATAAATATTTTTTTTTGTTTTTATTCAGTGAAAATTAACAAACAATAAAAGATTTTAAATATGAGCCAAAATTAAAAAATATTATTTATTAAAATGATCAAAATAATTTCTTATCTCCTCATATTTTATTTTTATTTTTATTTTTATTTTGAAAGCTATTATAATAATTACGATTAATAACTACAATATAAAAATTAATTTAAATATAATTCATAATTATTATAATATAACATTAATGACTTGTGATCAGAAATAATTACGACTAATAACAATTCATAATTACTATGAATATTCATATATTATATTAGTTATAAATCATAATAATTATAATGATTATTTAAAAATAAAATAAAAATAAATGAAACAATATAAAAATATTATTTTAATAATAGATAAAAAAGAGTTTTTTAAAAAATTTCAATAAAAAAACTTTTGATTTTTGTCCTTAAATATATTTTTTATAGAATCCATAATTGAAAATTCTGGCCATCTTTGTTTAGTGTTTTTTTGACAAAAATTAAAAAGGCTACTTTTATTTCGAAATCATCAAAACTTAACTTTAATTAATTTTTTAATAAAAATGACCTCCATTCACCAAGTCATCGTACAAATATTCTCTAATATACTTAGGATAAAATCGTATAATAATTATAATTTTATAGTTGTTATAACTATAATTATTTATAATTATAATAATTATGAAATCGTAATTATACTTACTATTATAATTGTATTAGTTATTACCACTACAATAATTTAGTGACAATTTCGTTATAATAATAAAAATAATAAATTATTTAATTGTTAAAATAATTAGTTGAATTATATTGTAATAATCATCAAATCATAATTATTATAATATAAAATTTAAAAGAGAAATTTAGATAAAAAATAATAATATTAAATAATATAGAATAATATTAAAAGATATTTAAATAAATGTATAATAAGATGAATGTACTTTTATTTAAAAAAAATTAAAATGGAAGCGCTTTTTGAGTTAGAACTTGAGGGAGTTTTTTTTTTAATTTTTGCCTTTTATTTTTCTTTTCATGAATTTTTGTCTTTCGACACGTGCGAGTCTGACAGTTCGCCAATTAAGGATGCAGTCCTAGGTGGGTCCCGTTGCAACATCTACCCTCAACGCCGCCCTTTTTGTCCTTGTCAAAAATGCCCTTCGGGTAAGCTCATCGGGCCGCGGGCTGCGTATTCGTGGCCCCGGTGGTCGGTTCATGGCAACCTGCCACGCGTCGTTATCGTTTTGCGAGAATCAAGTGCCGCTCGTGCACCCACCTAGCGATTGCGTTGCCGCGGGCCCCACCCCACGCTGGGGAGATAACCACCGCACGTGACCGCTGGTAATTTTTTCACTATAAATATATAAAAAAAAAAATTTTGGTCCAATGGAATTTTACCCAGATAAATAAATTAAACAACCATCGACCCTCGTGCGTCTCTCCGTTAGATTGCATCCTTGGATTCCGACAGGCATCCTGCGGCCGCCGCAGATCCATCCACTACCACTAGCCGGTACGGTCGAACGATTTGGTGGTGCGGTAGATTGAACCGGATCTAAGCCACCTGACCGGCCGGGCGGCCGCATTGATCGGGGAAGATCCAAGGACTGGCTCGAGAAAGATTTTGCCATTTCCCTATCTAATCTAACCTACCACTTATTAATGTATAGAAGAAAGATACGCAGACAGATCATGCTCGCGCCCAGTGTCCTCCCAGTACAAGCCGAACCGAAACAGGGGTTTATAAATGGGCAAAAAATTAAAAGGCGGCGCCATTAATTAAGACGGGCATCCTTTATTTAAAAAAAAATCAGCTTAAAACAATAATTAAATTTTATTAATATTATTTTAAAATGATTAAAATCGTTATATGAAGTATTTTTTATTAAATTATGTGTTGGGTATTATGATCTGACTCATAGTTTCAGTGACATGTCAGATAGAAGGGTGATTTGTCCGGGCGCGATGAACAAAAGGAGCCTAACTTGACCGTCAAGGTTGACTTGACCCTATACCAGAGTTGATTGGACCCCACCCATTCCAACTCACTCAACTTAGTCGGACCTCTATTCGACCCCTCACCCATATCCTCGGTTAATCGCTTTGGTCCATTTTATCTTACGATCACAGTCTGCCTAAGCCCATTGCTCCTACACTCAAGTCGAGTCAGCTCGCCAAACCTCTCAAGCAATCAAAACCAAATCTATCATACAGTTATCGCCGCCAGAATGTTGTACGACATGGCAATTGAATGCTACACAGTTATCCGTAATAATCGCAATAGGATCCACAGACAATATGTCTCCATATATCCCAAATCCTCATCTATATGGATCCTCCTTAATTAATGATAAGACAACCCGCATGCGATCTACACTATATAACCTCCTTCATACACGAAGATACAGGTATGCGTAAAAATACTTTTCCTCTACCATTTTTCTTCTTTTTTTCGAAACTAACTTGAGCGTCGGAGGGGTCGAGCCGAGGCATCCTCGGCCTTCCATCTCATCATGCTTGTGTTTTCAGGATTGTCGGCTGGTTCCCTTCTTCCTCCTCGCAAAGTCAATCTTGGTGCTGAGTGGCTAGTGACGCGTCCGAAAGCCGATCTCAATCGGAACAAATTAAATTTTTTAAAAAAATGATTTTATATATAATGGCTATTTACCCTTTTATAAATTGGGGTGAATTAGCGCGTATGTTTTGGGAAAGAGGGATGCGAAAAGAGCGGACTCGGAAAGCATCGAATCCCTAGTTTGACTGACTCGGGGAGGAAAAAGGAAGGACCTTGCTTCATCGACTGGAAAATTCCTTTTTCCACAGTGGACGACGGAAGCAGAGATGCAGCAGCGCACAGAGCTCGATTATCTTGATTTAATTAATCGCGGCCTTTTGTAATTTAATTGCCCATTGCCTCGTCCTTGCGTCTCTCGCAGTTGAGCGGCTCTGCGGGTTTCTTTTACTTCGCGGAAGCAAGGCGAAGTCTTTCCCTTTTCTGTCCATTTCTGGCTTGAACACGGCCGGTCGATATCCCATTTTGATCGCTTCCGTCGCTTTGTCTCTGCGAAAGTTCGCTGGGGATCGATTCCGGCAGCTTAAAAAGGTGAGCTTTTTTTTTGTTTTTGTTTTTGTTGCTTTTAAAGATTCCGGGAAGAACTTCATCCGTTTAATCACGATTTGTCTTTGGTTGGCCTGCAGTTTGAAACTTCAGCTGCAAATTCCGATCTTTTTTCTCCTCCTGCGGCAATTCGACGAAGTTTTTCTGTGCACTTGTAAATCTGTGCTTCTTCTTCTTCCGTGTGAAGTTAGTGTTGTAGGATGATCACCGGAGAGGAGTAGCGTATCAGAAAAGAGTCGCCTTTGTTCCCCTGTGAGTTATCTCGAGCCATGGAGAGTAGCAGCTTCGCCCTCTTCTTCGTCACGAGCTTACTTGCTTTGCCTTTTTCCATGGAGACACCGGAGGAGGCCTCTGCCTTGATCCAATTCAAGCTCAACTCCGTTGCTTCCGATCCTAACAACTTTCTGCAGAGCTGGAATTTGTCCTCCGCTAATTCGAGCGGCAGCCCCTGTTCCTGGACGGGGGTAATCTGCTCGACGTTCGACGGCCGTGTTGGCGGCCTCAACCTCAGCGGCATGGGCCTCAGTGGCCGTCTCAGCCTCGATCATCTCATGGTGCTCACTGCGCTTCGCGATGTCAATCTTCGGGGGAATTCCTTCCGTGGCAACCTCTCCTACGGCAGCGCCGCCGCCGCCTCCTCCTCCCAAAACTGCGGTTTTGAGACGGTGGACATTTCGTCGAACGCCTTGAACGAGACGGTCCCCGCCGGGTTCTTGACCTCCTGCCGGAGCTTGGTTTCTCTCAATCTATCAAGGAACGCAATCGCCGGAGGCATTTATCCCTTCGGCGCTTCCATCCGTGAGCTGGACTTGTCTCGTAACCACATATCCGACTCCGGGCTGCTCAGCTACGCCCTCTCGAGCTGCGGCGCTCTTAGTTTTCTCAACTTCTCCGCCAACAAGCTCGTTGCGAGGCTGGGAACCCTGCCATCGTGCTCCAACCTCTCCACCCTCGACCTCTCCTACAACAATCTCTCCGGCGACTTCTCGAGCTTCGATTTTGGGGCCTGCGGCAACATCACGGTGCTCGATTTGTCATACACCGGCCTCGGCGGCGCCGGGCTTCCCCAGAGCCTGGCCAACTGCAGGCAGCTCGCCGACCTCGACCTCTCCGGAAATGACTTCACCGGACGCATTCCATCCTTTCTGGGAAATTTTTCAAATTTGCGGCGGTTGTCGATGGCAAATAACCAATTTTGGGCGGACATCCCGCCTGAGCTTGGCCACACATGTGGGACTCTGGTGGAGCTCAACCTCTCTGGAAACAACCTCACCGGCGGCCTGCCTTCCACCTTCATCTCATGCTCAGCGCTAATGCGGCTTGATCTCGGAGACAATCAGCTCTCCGGAAATTTCATCGAGCAAGTCATTAGCACTATGCCGGCTCTGCGGTATCTCCACCTTCCCTTCAACAATATCACCGGCCCTGTTCCATTAGAGGCATTGACAAGCTTCCCGCTGCTTGAGGTCGTGGATCTCGGTTCGAATGCCTTCACCGGCGAAATACCCACTGGGCTCTGCTCCTCTCTCCCTAACCTCGAGAGCATCTTCCTGCCCAACAATTTCCTCTCAGGAACGTTGCCTGTGGATCTTGGAAACTGTTCAAATCTTCGAACGCTTGATCTTAGCTTCAACGGGTTGAGTGGGCCTGTTCCACTGGGGATCTGGTCCCTGCCGAAGCTTGTGGATTTGGTGATCTGGGCAAACAATCTCTCCGGCGAGATACCTGATAACCTCTGCTCAAACAGTGCCACGATGGAGACTTTAATTCTGAGCTACAACACCATCCATGGCAGCATCCCGCCTTCATTCTCTAATTGCGTGAATCTTATTTGGGTTTCTCTCTCAGGCAACCTGCTCACAGGAAGCATTCCGATCGGTATTGGAAATCTCCAAAGCCTGGCTATCCTCCAACTGGGCAACAACTCGCTTTCAGGCGAGATACCGGAAGGACTTGGTAGCTGCCGGAATCTCATATGGCTCGACCTGACCAGCAATGGCCTTATCGGCCCCATTCCCCCATCCCTCGCAGCTCAAGCTGGGCTTATAGTCCCAGGAATTGTCTCCGGTAAGCAATTCGCATTCTTGAGGAATGAGGCAGGGAACATATGCCCGGGTGCCGGTGTGCTATTCGAATTCAACGGCATAAGGCCAGAGAGACTGGCTAATTTTCCTCTAGTTCATTCTTGCCCAGCCACTAGAATCTACACTGGAACAACAGTCTATACTTTTGCGAGCAATGGGAGTATGATCTACCTGGACCTATCATATAACTCACTCTCAGGGACAATACCAGACGGCATCGGGTTCATGGAATACCTTCAAGTTCTCAACGTCGGGCACAATCAGCTTATCGGTCCACTGCCTGATTCTTTCGGTGGTTTGAAATCCATTGGTGTTCTTGATGTCTCCCACAATCATCTCACTGGCTACCTCCCCGGGGGACTAGGAAGTCTTTCATTTCTAAGCGACTTGGATGTCTCAAACAACAACCTCACTGGTCCGATTCCAACCGCCGGCCAGCTCACCACATTCCCAGCATCTCGCTATGCGAACAACTCCGGTCTTTGTGGGCTACCTTTGCCCCCATGCGTGGCTAAAGGCGGAGGCCATGACTCGTTCCACGATTCCGGTGGGAGGAGGAGAGTCTTTGTTGGCAGCATTTTCATTGGCATTCTGATATCGTTGCTGATCATATTTTCGTTCGTATTGGTTCTATATAAAATGAAGAAGCGCCAAAAAGCTGAGAATTCGAGATTCGGCAATGTCGATAGTATCCCGGCATCCGGGACAAACAGCTGGAAGCTCTCTGGTGTTCCCGAGCCTCTCAGTATCAATGTTGCCACATTTGAGAAACCTCTGAGGAAGCTAACATTTGCACACCTCCTCGAGGCCACCAATGGCTTCAGCGCTGATAGCTTGATCGGTTCAGGTGGCTTTGGAGAGGTTTACAAGGCTCGACTCAAGGATGGAACTGTGGTCGCAATCAAGAAGCTGATTCATGTCACCGGCCAGGGGGATCGGGAGTTCACCGCCGAAATGGAGACGATTGGCAAAATTAAGCATCGAAACCTTGTACCTCTTCTTGGTTACTGCAAGATTGGCGAAGAGAGGCTTTTGGTTTACGAATACATGGAATTTGGGAGCTTGGATGTTCTTCTTCACGAACAGGCCAAGGGTGGAGTCATCAAGCTGGATTGGGCTGTGAGGAAGAAGATCGCAATTGGTTCTGCAAGGGGGCTCGCTTTCCTTCATCACAGTTGCATACCTCACATCATACACAGAGACATGAAATCCAGCAATGTGCTACTGGATGAGAACATGGAGGCCCGGGTCTCAGATTTTGGGATGGCAAGGCTTATGAATGCTCTCGACACTCATCTCAGCGTCAGCACGCTGGCTGGAACACCTGGTTATGTGCCGCCGGAGTACTACATGAGCTTTAGGTGCACGACGAAAGGGGATGTGTATAGCTTCGGAGTAGTGCTCTTGGAGCTCCTATCAGGGAAGAAGCCCATCGATCCGTCCGAGTTCGGGGACACCAACCTCGCCGGCTGGGCTAAGCAATTGGTGAAAGAGAGCAGGTACAGTGAAATCTTTGATCCTGACTTGATGAAGACGAAATCTGAGGTGGCTGAGCTCTTCAGATATCTGAATATTGCCTGCCAGTGCTTGGATGATCGACCGCCGAAAAGACCCACAATGATTCAAGTTATGGCGATGTTCACAGAGCTACAAATCGACACAGACAGCGGCTTCCTCGATACAATTGATGAATCTGGAGAAATAGCACCTTGATCTGCTTCTGGTTCAGAAAGTAGCAAATTTTGTTCCATTGAAGGTGGTGTAACAGCCATCTTCTATTGCCATAGCAATTCTGTATCTGCATTTTTTTTCATTAGTGTAAATATCACAAGAATGCTCGATTATGCAGGAAAAGAAGGAAGGAGATGATACGAAATAGATAGGTTTGTATCAAGTGCAGAAACAAATATATGAAAGAAGACCAACACAACAATTTCTTGTATTTTCAAGATGAAATGATATGCACATTAAAGCTCTTGATTCTTAGTCATCTGTAGAACACTTCAATTACGCAAATTTATAGGTAGGTATTCAGTTCAACAACTTTAGGAATCATACAACTTGAAGAGCACATTTAGATGTGTTTCATAGGAAGTCTTCATAGGCAAAACACGACCCATTGGCCATCAATGACAGGGAAGAAAACCAAGAAATCCAAAGACGTATGTTGGTTCAAGGTGGCAGTAACAAGTTGTAGAGATGGAACTGCTAGCATTAACACTAGTTTCAGAAGTGGTAGAATTCGGAAGCTCCCAACTGAGTATTTTTTGGATGTTGTGGTCCAGTGCTCCTTGTCTTCTCTGTATTAAATAGAAGAGTTTTTGTTCAAAGTAACACAGAGTCAAAGGATGTCGATCCAGTAACAAAGGCCCAAGGGCCATTTGGAGATCAGCCCAACACAATTCAGACCTCAGAAAATATTGTTTTGAGTCGTCAGATTCACTCAGTGAGCCATCGTCGACAGGGAGAGTTGATCTCTGCGTTCATGGCGGCGATATCGGCCGTGGCCTTTGTATCGCCGTCGCACAACTCTCCATTCCTCCGGTCTCCATGTTCTAACTTGCAGCGGGCACCTCCTTCGATGCCCACCCTTCACGACTCTTGTAATTCCTGCATCAACCCCTCTCTCTTCCGCATCTCCAAGGCGCCGCTGGCCCGGTGGTTCCACGCTTCTTCGTCGGCGATGGATAGGTCGAATTCGGGTCGCCATACTCATGACGGTGGCGTAAGTTTTTAGTATCAATGTGTTCTTATACCCATATAGGGTTTTGGCTTTTAGGTTTTAGTTTGTCGAAGATGGACTGGATATGTAAAAGTTGAATTTTTTTTTAGTTTCTGTCGCACTTTCTCCCTTCTTGATTTCTTCATGATTTCGGCTAAGCATACAACTTCTCTTTGATGATGTGTGATTTGTAATCCAAAATTGTGTATGCGATCACTTTTTTCAAGTTGTTGCAGTACAATCATTTTCTTTCTTACAAATTGAACATAAGAGCCATAGGGGCCTATGCCTTGCAAAATTCATAACTTGTACCATAAAACAGAATTACAACTATGAAAGAAGTAAATCAACCTCCAATTTTGGTGATTAGCCACCACAAAAGAGTTGGTCATCTAGTTGAGGATAAAGCACAGTGAGTGAAAAATCCAACAACAATATTATTGCACACCTGAAGTATTAAGTGTAATTGAGTGCTATACTATGTACATGACATATACATTGTGGGTTCAATATTATATAGAAGATGTTTCCTATGGCTCAGTGTCTCGTTGTTCATTTTGGTAAATTGCATGATTAGTATGCTCAGTATGCTGTGTGTCCTTCATGATGGCTCAACAAAGTATAAGGTTCAAAAATCTATTCTCATTTAAAATGTATATGGAAGAATGGCATTCCAATTGATGCTTTGTTGAGCACTTGATTTGTGTTTGTCTCTCAGGAATCACAGCATCTTTCTAACAAGAAGGTCTATAGACGTCATCGCCAAAATGTTGATCTCCCACCTGTACTGCCAAAGAACAAAAAGAAACCCTTCCCTATCCCAATCCACAAGATGCTACAACTATCTAGGCAGGATAAGAAACTGGCAGAAAAAGGAATCGAGAAACCTCTCAAGCCGCCCAAAAATGGCTTACTGGTCCCTGAGCTTATTCCTGTTGCTTATGAGGTATTGGACTACTGGAAGGTGTTGATAAGAGGCCTCTCACAGTTGATGAATGTGGTTACAGTCTATGGTTGTAGGTAATATAAAAACAATGGCTTTTCCTGTTCTTTGGCTTCCCTGATTACCTATCATCTGTACATATGTACTTTTTTCCCCCCTTCATGCATTGCCTTATAATAATACCAACACGCCAGCAAGAGAATAGTGTGCGTAATTTGAATAGATCTTGTTGTCTAGATTAAATGCCAGCAAGGATTTGCTGGACTAGTTAGCCATTGCCAATTTTGTTGGTTAATATCTTCAGATGGATACCCTTCTTGAAATTCTATTTTCTTCTGAGTCTTGAACTACATATGCTTCACCAAATACCAAAATCTAGGAAAATGTTATACTTTTTAAAACTGTTTATTAGCATCTCATGATCACAGTTGCTTGATTTACGCTTAGAAGTTAATTCTATTGTAAAGTAGCCATTTGCTCTATGCATTAGTAACTTCAATGATAAAAGTAACTGAAGAATGAAAACTGCTATGAACTGTACGAATAAGTTCATCACATTACTTAAATTTCTACTTTCTGTTATGTTGTCAATTACCTAAGATGAGCTGAAGTTCCTTGATTTTTATCTCATAAAATCCTATTTATTTTACTTTTTGACAATCCATCTCAGCAAATGCCCTGAAGTCCATGTTGGTCCAGTTGGCCACCAAATTCAAGATTGCCATGGCACTGGAAGTGAGCAGCGGAGAAACTACCACAGCTGGGTCAAAGGTTCCATCAATGATGTTCTCATCCCAATCGAATCTTACCACCTCTTCGACCCCTTTGGAAAGCGCATCAAGCATGAGACTCGTTTCGACTATGACAGGATCCCAGCAGTTGTGGAGCTCTGTATTCAGGCAGGTGCTGATTTGCCCGAGTACCCTTCTCGTAGAAGGACATCCCCTATTCGAATGCTGGGGAAAAAGGTGATTGACCGGGGTGGATATATGGAGGAACCAAAGCCACAGTGCCCTGAAGATTACATGTCACTCCTTGCAGAGCTGGACACCTACGGAGCCAAACTGGAGCAACCTCTGCTGTCAGCAGATAAAACAAGAAAACTTGCTGAAACAACTGTGAAAGCATACAGCACAGTCAGACGCGGTGTGAGGCAGCTGATGAAGGAATATTCAGTGAAGGCGTGCGGTTATTGCTCTGAGGTTCATGTAGGTCCATGGGGCCACAATGTAAAGCTTTGTGGAGCCTTCAAGCACCAATGGAGAGATGGTAAGCACGGATGGCAGGATGCAACGTTGGATGAGGTAATTCCTCACAATTACGTGTGGCACGTTTTTGATCCTAAAGGTCCTCCCTTGAGGACTGCTCTCAGAAGGTACTATGGGAAGGCTCCAGCAGTAGTAGAAGTATGTGTGCAAGCAGGGGCAGAGATTCCTGAGAGTTACAAGCCTATGATGAGGCTGGACATCATAGTTCCAGATTCTGAAGAAGCTAGATTGGTAGCATAATTTGTATATATGCAGGATTCTGAAGAATCTAAGCTTCCTTTTGTCCACTAGAATATGTTTGAAGCTCATGTTCTGTGCAGATGACCATATACCTTTTTTTTTTGTTTAAATGATATTGCACCGGCCTGATAGTTATTTCTTTCCCCATTTCGTGGTGTCAATTTAAGTTATAATTTCTAAGGTTGCTTGAATTAGTTGAATTACATGAATTAGTCTTCTTTCTTCTTTCTTTTTAGTTGTTTCGGCCTTTGCAAAATGAAAAGAGTTTGATATCAGCAAATGAAGCAGCCAATGAAAACTTGTCTTTGCAACTTTCAGATTACAATTATTGCGATCGATGTGTTCAGCTTCAGGGAACAATCTGAGGGATGGCAGCCAACGATGCTTGTGCCTTTTCACTGGAGAAGCCGAGATCAACCATGTTGCCTTCCAAATACTTCTCGTACGAAGCCAGATCAAAGTGCCCATGCCCACACATTGCTATCAGTATGACTTTCTCTTCGCCCGTCTCCTTACACTGCAGCGCTTCTCTAATTGCAGCAGCAATGGCGTGAGTTGGCTCTGGAGCCGGAATCAGACCCTCTGTTCGCGCAAACAGCAATGCACCTGTGAACAATCTCGACAGTCATGCGGCTACTGAACTTCTCAAAGCAATCAGGAAGAAAGTGGAAAGCCAAAATGAAGGTAATAATTAAATTTTTAGTTACCGCGAAAGCATTCAGTTTGAGGAAGTGATATGGCTTCCATGAATCCCATCTCATAAACATGTGAAACCAGTGGTGCCATTCCATGGTAGCGCAAACCGCCTACGACCAAGAACAACTTCAGAATCCAAAAGGTAAAGCAGAGGGAACCTAAATCACTCATGAAATTCTTCCACCTGCGTGAATTGGATCAGGGACAAAGTCATGGCCAAGTGTATGCATCTTCATCAATGGTGTCATCCCGACGGTGTCGCCGTAATCGTAGGCGTAAATGCCTTTGGTCAGCGAAGGGCATGCTGCTGGCTCTACAGCTCTTATCAGGGGGTTCAGTTTCCCTTTCAGCTTCTCCCGAATGAAAGGAAACGTTAACCCGCCGAAGTTAGACCCGCCGCCGGTGCAGCCTATGATCACGTCCGGCGTTTCACCGATCGCCTCCAATTGCCCGAGACATTCCTCACCGATGATAGTTTGGTGAAGCAACACGTGGTTTAGAACACTCCCCAAACAATACTTGGTGTCTTCATGAGCAGCTGCAACCTCGACTGCCTCAGAGATTGCTATCCCTAAACTGCCGGGGCTCAGAGGATCATCCTCGAGGATTTTTCGACCGGCATTGGTGACCGTAGACGGCGACGGATGAACTCTAGCTCCCCATGTTTGCATCATGAGTTTCCGGTAAGGTTTCTGATCATAAGAAGCGCGAACCTGCCAAACCTGAACACCAAGTTGCCTGTCTAAGTTTTCAAGAACCAGATAGAACCCCAATTGCGAGACATGTAGACACTGATCTACAGTTCTATGTTCTTACTTCACAATTGAGACCGAATAGGCTACAAGCAAAAGCCAAAGAGCTGCCCCACTGGCCGGCGCCGGTTTCGGTCACGACGTTCCTCACTCCCTGCTGAGCATTGTACCATGCTTGTGGGACTGCAGTATTGGGCTTGTGAGAACCTGCAGGGCTTGTGCCCTCATATTTATAGTAGATCCTCGCAGGCGTTTCAAGCAGTTTCTCTAGTCTCTTCGCTCTGTATATCAGAAGAGAAAGGAAGATAGATCCTCAGGGATTTTGTTCATATGGCTGTTAAAGTTGCTTAATTAATCCAAGAACACAAACCTGATAAGAGGGGTTGGCCGCCAGAGGCTGTAGATGTCGACGACTTCCTCCGGTATAGGGATGAACCTCTCATCGCTGACCTCTTGCTTGATCAGCTCATCTGGGAAAAGGGGCGATAGGTCTTCTTGTTTAAGTGGCTTATGAGTCTTCGGATGCAGAGCAGGAGGAGGTTTTACTGGGAGATCAGCGACGAGGTTGTACCACTGCCTCGGTATCTCCACCTTGTGGCCATCGCCGGCAGTTGCTCGGATTCTCAGTCCATGGCCGTGAGAGAGCTTCTTACGAACTCCAAATCTCACGCTTGGTGCCAAACCAAGCAGTGATTCCGCAGTAGCTGAACAAAAAAACACAGTGAACTTTATTTAATCAGCAGCGAGCCTCACGGAAACAGTAACGTAAACATGAAAAATACAACGTACTCGAGGAAGATGCTCGAGGGGAGGCAGCAGGGGAGGAAGGGAGGCGCATGGAGGCGGCGGTGGCGGCCATGGCTGAAGCAAGCAAGTCAAAAATGGCGAAGAGATAAGATTGCTGTCAAGTGTGTGACATCTAGAGATAGATCTTGCTGGGCTGTTTAAATTAAAGCCGAGTGTGGGATTTGTTTATTGAAGTGCTATGCACATGATACATGCTAATTCAGGGGAAGTCTGTGAGAATAATCTAACAAATTGTGATAAAAATGGCAAAGATTTAAAGAAGAAGCAAAGCAGTAGGAGGATCAGAGAAAAGCCAATGAATGTGTTTCGTTGAATTGCAGACACCAGCAAAATAGTTGTTGTAGCTCTGACAACAAGAATGCGTAGGCGGCTTGTGGGCCACAAGTGGAACTATCAGCCATCGTCAAGTCCACGGAAACATCCAAAATCATCATGAGCCCAATTTGTTTGGTTGTTTATGAACTTTTCTATAGACATAGACAGATAGATAGATAGATAGATCGAGCGTAATTGACTTAGTTATTATGGAATAGATTTGTTAAAATGAATAAAGATTGAATTTTGATGAAACTGAAATAATATCTTCTTCCATAATAGTTAATTATAGATTTTTTATTTACCTTCTCAATTATGAGATCAATTATGTGGGTTGTCAGGATGACAAATTTCATTTTTTTCTGTAATAAATAGAGGATTTCATCTTGAAATAGATAAGGAATTTCATCTTTTATTAAAATAGGTAGATAGATAATTCAATCATCTCACATTAATTCCACGTGGAAATGTTAAAATTTCTGAAAGTTAAAATATTTGTTAAAATAAATTATGTCTCAGCATTTTTTTAAAATCAATCAAATTTTAGATTTTAAAATGAAGCTTCTCTGCATATTCGTTTTAAGAAAGATTGATTCGTCCAACTAATTTAGAGAATCACAGACGTTACTGACTCTAATACTATAACATTTAAGTCTGATAGTTTTCAAAACTATTACTTAATAAATAAGCAATTAAAGCTTGATAAACATGAAACATCTACGCAGCTGCCAACATCCATGCTCAATCATATTGCGTTCGCATCCATAGTATTCGAAGGCTAGCATCAGAGCCCGACCATTCATATTGCATTTGAATTCATTGTGTTCCAAAGCTAAGTATGTGACTTCAAACATGCTATAGCACTCGCACACCAACATACTATTTCTATGACGAAGGCATATACTAGTGCCTCGAAACAAAACACAACAGAAACACAGTTATGCCACCCACAGATGGCGCTAGGTTAGATGGAAATCAACATAAGAGCCTCTCATCTTGGTTGCTTATAGTAGCCATAAGCAACTGTAACAGAAGCAATGGCTGCAACTACGGCAACAGCAGCATAGGCATCCCCTCGTTCCCAGCTCTCAAACCAGGTAGGCAACTTGAAGAGCTTCCTGGCGCGTGGACCTTGGTTGTTACTAGCATCACACAATTTGTTGTCACTCTCCTGCTCTATCTCTCGAGTGCTTTCACCTTCTGTTAGGATCATTATGGGTTCTTCCTTTGGCATAACTTGGCAGCAAGTTGCATTTGGATTCCCTTGGCAGCAGCCCGCATCAGGTGTTGCAGCATTGGTGCCACCATCAACAAAGGTATCAGTGTAGTCTTTGTGTTTGTTTTCATCTGATACCTCATTGAGCTGGACCTTAAGAAGATTCAGAGTGGTTTTCTGTTCTTCCTCAGATAAACCCATTTGTCCCCTGATCCAACATTAAACTCATCAGTTCAATTGCATGAGGTTTGCTTATAAAGCAATATAATGGTTGTCAAATTTATGATTGTTTTTTTAATGTGAAGAATAGATCATAAATGACTAACAATTTATCAAGTACAATCCAAATAAAATACCACCTCATACAAGACAATCAAGTACCTCCAAAGATGCTCCACAATTTTGCCTTTTCCAATGTGTTGCTCAAGCAATGTAGGCACATCCTCCGGAGTCACATATCCATACCTTAGGGAAGACAAAAACAAAAGTAAACTATTGCTTCCACTTTAAAGGTTATATTAAGAGAGTAATGTTATAGGAACTACACATGGAAGGCAGGAAGGGGAATGGTAATTCTCTGAGATGACAAGAAAAGCAAACTTATGCCATCTGATATTTTATCCTTACCAATGTCCAGACACTGCTTCACTGACAGATCGGCTAAATATGATGACATTGCCAGCATACTTATGACCACCAATGTGAGAGCAAGGGATAACAAATACTTCACCCTGTAGACCTCGTGATGATGTCTCTTCCTGGAATCGTTTAATTAGAGCAGGACCACAAACACCACACCTGCGATCTCGACTTCCATGAACACATACAAAGATATATGAACCGGAAAGTGGCTCAGGTGGTTTAGGAGCCCACTCAGAATTTTTATTAAGCACTTCATCAACAAAAGATTCAACGTCAAAATGTGTCAATTGCCTGTAATTAACAAATCCAATCAAGTCTAAGTGTGACTATACGTTCTGCAGTTTGATAGACTAAAGATTATTTACCAACCTGTATCTTATCATATCTGGAAAGATCAGCACATCACCATTTGAGAAATCAGTGCCATCCTCTCCTTGACAAATGGTGAGACGAGCCTACAAAAACAGGTGCAAGAAAAGCTCATGGCAAGACAGTGTGCATATATAACTTCAATTTTCTTATGATCCAACTTTACACATATATATCTTCTGACATAATATTCCCAAAGGGATGATATACAGGAAGAAAAAAACTATGATTTGTCTGTATATGGAATGAGACTATAGCATCAGAATGCATAAATAAAAGATAATTCATTATTAAATAGCAATAAGGTTAACAAAAACCAATGATCCATTAAATTGTATAAAAGGATCAACGTAGTTCACAAAAATAATATCAGAATCAGCCAAGGCAAAACAAAAAAAAAAAAACTCAGTATCAGTGATCAAGGTTGATAGGTTTGGAAGAAAAGCTATTAATAATGAATGACTTATAACTATGCTAATTATTTCCAAAAAATCTCTTCATACAATATGGTAAAGAATCGATTGATCTATTCAATTCATGCTGGATTCCTTCCAATTGCGAACTAGATGTGTCTGACTATTTGTGCCAATGTTCTATCACAGGTTGGAAGGGAATCTGTTTTCTTCTTGTTCTGGTGTAATTTTAACTTGGGCTGGTTGATCAAGATTGGAATCAACCAATTCAGTGAACTATGAGAGTAGAGATGTCAACAGATAAATGACAAATCCTCATTGTGCAACTAGATAAATGACAAAGCCATGCGTTAAGAGTAGAGATGTCAATGCTGAGCACGACCCGTGAGCCAAGTTCCTGCCCAACCTGACCCATAGGATTGGTTGGGCCCAACATGACATGAACCAATCTTTGGCAATCTATGCCAGGCATGACCCACACCATGTCAAGCACGACCTACATGGTGTCGGGCACAACCCACAGCGTGTCTGGCCAAGTCATGTCATAGGCAACCTGACCGGTTTGACACCCTTAATAAAGAGTAATATCCACTAGAAATGTTAAAATGGATGGACAAGGAAACACACTAATGAGAGGACTATTCTTGATTATTGCTCCATTAAAACTAATAGAATTACAAAGACTGTATAAAATGCAACTCTAGTAGAAATGTCAAACTTATGGTGAGATGTGTCAACATTCTTGAAGCACAAAGGTGCCAACTAGTTCAACTGGTGAGGATCATGCAACATATTGTCAAGGTCTTGGGCTCAAAACCACCTTTATCAAAATTTAAGGGTTTGAGAACTTTCATAAATGTTATCTAAAATAAATTCTTGTGCCATATACTACTCATTGCGTACAATTAGACAAACTAGAACTTCCTCTTTCTTTAAATCTATTTCAAACTTTTGTCAATGCAATTTTTTAGCTCAAAAGCTGCATTGCATCATCTGAAGGTCCTACTTGTTACACATGGTGTACAGAGGGAAATATAGGATAGCAATCTATGGTAATATATCAGAAAAATTCTTTCAAACAAACAAGACATTTACCACTCATTAGTGATCAATTCAAACAGGAGAATAATAACATATAGTAGTCATTCCATAATTAATCATCAAGAAAAAAGAATAACAAAATTCATTTAATTAGGATCCATGAGATAAAACAAAAAATATCCAGAAAAACATTCAATTCCTCAACAAACTATTTCAGGTACAGAAATTCTTTCTTAAGAAACAAAAGAAGCTCTAAGTGTACTGCAACGTGACATTTTGTAACACCCTCAACTCTATTACCGTAGCACAAGATGAATATGCATACGGACTCGCCACAAGAAATTAATGAACACGAGGGCAAGAATTAGGACAAGAATCTTGGATGTCTCTTTTCCAACACATTGGTCGCAGAAACGACAAAAAAGATTTGATCATACATTAGTTCATAATTTCTTGTTTAAAATATGATCAGCATACACTTTTTGCGCTCAAGTCGAACAGAGGAGTCAGATCATCACATATGATTTACCTTATGAAATGTATGAAAATCCTAGATGTCACTAAGAAACTTCGGGGGGCTAGACTCACCTTTTTATCGATCAAAGAATTAGAAGCTTTGATCTCCGCCGCCAGTAACCTCGGCAAGCGGTCGGAGTCCGACCCCTCAACGTGCGGAGGCCACACCTCAGGCGACTTGTAGCAGAGGAACAGGTGCCGAGAGTAGGGCTGGACCGTCCCCACCAACGGATTCGTCCCGAATTCCGGCCTTTGGAAGCCGAACTCCGCGTCTTCGCCGTGCGGGGTTCCGGCTTGCGATTCTAGCTGGGGCGCGAGGACAGCGGTTCCATCTCCGCCGGAGAAGGCGACCGGGGAGGAGAGAGGGGTAGAAGCCATGGAGCGACGAGGGTTGGAGCAGCGACGGCGCAGATCAAGAAGGCGTGAGAATGGTCTTGGCATTTGGGCAAGTGCGAGAGCGCTTGTGTATTTATAGTGGTTCGAAGAATTAAATATTTAAGTTATCAAAAAAATCATTATAAATTCGGCAAAAATTAAAAGGTATATATATATATATATATATATATATATATATATATATATTATACAATAATTTTAATTAAATTTGAATAATTTTATTTTATGCTTATAATTACTACCATAACATTAAAACAAAGATATTTTCAGAATGAAAAATAGTGAAAATATTATTTTTGATATTTTTTTTATATAAAGAGGCTCTGGATTATTAAAAAAAAAAATCGAAAACTGCGTTTGCGTGGCCACGTCACGCGCAACAAAATCTCTCGATGCCGAATCCGGTCCATTATCCTCTCGATGCCGGTTCGGTGCGGCCTAGGGCGGTCTAATCCGAGAAGAACGTAGCGACGGGGGACACGTTTCATGGCTCCCGGCCTGTTCTTCCTGGTGTCGGACGTGAATTAGGCGGCCAATATTGTAATATTAATTTTGTCAGGGTGCGGCTTGAGCAGAAAAAAACAATAATAATATGAGAACAATTTCACATGGGCCTAGAAATTTACCCATTTTTCAAATTTCACACTTTTTCATAAATAGGTCAAAGCAGGCTTTCCCTCTATTTCCAGTTTATCAAGAGAGTTTTAATTGGAGCTTTTTAACCAATTTTTTTTTAAAAAAAAAACTTTAAATGACAATTTCCTTACTTATCGTACGCTTGCTTGCAAATTGACTTTAATAGAGGGTGTATTTTGACAAGAAACTCCAGGGGATAGATGAAAATATTTCAAATTAAAGAGGTGAAACGATAAAAGTGGTTAAACTCCAAGGCGAGAAGACGCCAAGCCATTATATCAGTGAGTGCGTTTGGCAGGTGGCGATATGACGAGATTTATTGGCCTCACGAAGGCGTTCTTCGCCACTCGCCTTCTTCCAAATCCCTGAGCCCGGAGGGATTCTTCTGCTTCGATCGCTTCCTCCGGTGAGTATTTTCTACTACGTCGTCCTTTAGTTCCTCGAATTCTCTGCCGTCGTTTGTTTCCCGATCGCTAGGACTTGATTTTGGGGATAATAGAACCCATCGAGATCTTGGAATCTACTATTGTAGATTTCGGAAGATGGCAATTGCTCTTACATGCTTAATTCTTAGGTTTTGGTGAATCTATGAAGTTTGTTGCTCCTGTTATTTTTTGACATCTCGGAGCAAAATCAGATGTTCTGGGGATTTTGATTTTTTTTTAAAGCTCTTTTCTCGTCCAGAAATTTATTTTCTTGACACGAGCCTTCGGAAACAGGATCGGCGTTGAACTATTGGACAAGTTTCCGTCTTGTTTTGATGGATGCGCTTCTTAGAACTCACAGTAGGCTTGAGTTGCTACACCTCAGCCATGGGGTCAGCGGAAGGCATGGCCTCTCGTCTTTACACAAGCTTCAGAACAGCCTGATAGGCGGCTTCAGTAGGAAAGCTTACAGGAGATGGGGTTTTGCTAGAGCTAGCAGCAGTGCACTCCTTGAACTTGTTCCAGAAACCAAAAAAGAGAATCTCGAATTCGATCTCCCTTTGTATGACCCGTCTAAAGATCTCACCTTGGACCTTGCTGTCGTTGGAGGAGGTCCTGCGGGGCTGGCTGTGGCCCAGCAGGTGTCTCAGGCAGGCCTTTCTGTCTGTTCTATCGACCCATCGCCTAAGCTGATATGGCCAAATAACTATGGTGTCTGGGTGGACGAGTTTGAAGCTATGGATCTGCTTGATTGTCTTGATGCCACTTGGTCTAGTGCTGTGGTCTATGTTGATGAAGTGAAGCAGAAGTCTCTCGGCCGGCCTTACGGTCGGGTGAACCGCAAGCAACTCAAGTCAAAGATGATGCAGAGATGCATATCTAATGGCGTGCAGTTTCATCAAGCTAAGGTCATTAAGGTCATCCACGAAGAGAACAAATCGTTGTTGATTTGCAATGATGGAGTCACAATTCAAGCAGCTGTGGTGCTTGATGCAACTGGTTTCTCAAGATGCCTAGTCCAGTATGATAAACCTTACAATCCAGGTTACCAAGTGGCTTACGGAATCCTTGCTGAAGTAGAAGAACACCCTTTTGATGTGGATAAGATGGTTTTCATGGATTGGAGAGATTCACACCTCAAAGAAGGCTCAGAGTTGAAAGATAGGAATAGTAAGATTCCGACATTTCTGTATGCCATGCCTTTCTCATCAAACAAGATTTTCCTGGAAGAAACTTCACTAGTCGCCCGTCCTGGACTGCAGATGCATGACATACAGGAGAGGATGGTCGCTAGATTGAGGCACCTGGGCATAAAAGTGAAAGTCATTGAAGAGGACGAGAGGTGTGTGATTCCGATGGGTGGTCCGCTCCCCGTGCTCCCGCAAAGGGTCATTGGAATTGGGGGAACTGCAGGTATGGTTCATCCATCCACTGGGTACATGGTTGCTAGGACACTCGCTGCTGCTCCTATAGTTGCGGAATCAATTGTTCAATTCCTTGGTTCTGACCGTGGCCTCACTGGTGATCAACTCTCATTGCAAGTTTGGAAGAACCTCTGGCCAATTGAAAGAAGAAGACAGAGGGAGTTTTTCTGCTTTGGCATGGACATCCTGCTTAAACTTGACTTGGAAGGTACAAGGAGATTTTTTGATGCATTTTTTGATTTGGAACCTCACTACTGGCATGGGTTTCTGTCATCAAGATTGTTTCTTCCAGAGCTTGTGTTCTTTGGGCTTGCTTTGTTCTCCCATGCTTCAAATACTTCTAGGTTAGAAATCATGGCAAAAGGTACTCTTCCTCTTTTGAATATGATTAATAACTTGGCACGGGATAGAAAATAGTTTGCAGTCAATTCAGTGTAATTGCAATGCTGTATCTGTAATATGAATATCTTTGCCAGTTCATGTTAAATTGTCCTCCAACTGCTTCTGTGGATTTTTCAGTCCAATAAGAGATGAATCTGGAGTTCCGACTCTAGAGACACCTAATGAGCAAAGACGAGACTTGTGAGAATGATCTATGTAAAAAGTGTCAGTAGATGAATGTCTAAGGTGGTAAAACCAGATTGCTATGGCCAGTGAATTGTACCAGAGTATGTTAGTTCTTAAATCAATGTTACCTTTTCTCTTTTAATCTTTCGACACACTTGCTGGAAGGAATGAGTCTGAGAGGATGTGGTCCGACTGTCTTCTAACCTGCAAAACCAGTGTTGGGCGCGGGCTTAGCTTATGGCACGTTAATGCTTGAGGCAAGCCTGGAGTGCAGCAATTCAAGCAATAGCTTTACCTCTCTGTGTCGAACCCTTGTGCATGGCCCGAGAGACTCTTCCGCCCCTTGCTTGATGTTAAGTAGTATCAGTTGGTTCTTCTTTGGTCATCAACATCTTGCAATGTGTGTATCGAAATGAAATCTTCGGCTCTTGCAACTTGACCTCCTTTGTTTGCTCCAGCGAAAAGGATTGATGCTTTTCTTATTCCTATTCTCTAATAAATTTTCTCCAAATAAACAATGCGAGTTTGTTCTTCTTTCTACCATTTCCTCCTCCCCTACACCTTCATTTCCATGCATCCCTCCCTGGGTAACTCAATCCTTGCAAGTAAACAGGCCTTAAGCCATTGAGATGCTTGCTAAGGAACAGTCAGTTTCTGCATAAACAACACTTTAAACTAAACAGATGAAAGCGATTGTGTTTCTTGATCAATACAATTCGCGCAGCCAACCGGTTAATAAGGACCACTACATGGAAACCTCACAAAACAAGATGCAGAATACAAAGAATACACAATATGCTCATAACACCACCAGTTCATTTGGCAGGAGATCACAGGCACAAATAGGCATTAGCTGTTGTCTACCTTTTGCCTCTTAGTTTGTTCGGACTCCGAAAAGTTGCTCCCTGGCCCGGGCACCCCGATCACTTGATTCATAATTGAAGGGTCAGAAAGATCCTAAGAAACAAGTAGCAAATACTAAGCTTGCATATTTAGACAGGGCATGGCCATCAAGTGTTCTGAAATCCAGTAAATGAAATCTCTTAATCAGTAAATGAAATACTTGATACGTATGACAATGAGTTTAAGCAAGTAGCCATTAGAAAACCAATTGCAGCTAAGAATACTATACACATGCACAATTAACCCTAGGTGACATGAGTGCTCTAGTCAAACTGATCCAAAGTATGCAATCGATGATCATGCCGTCTAGTTAAGTGAAAGATAAGGGAAAAATATAAGATAAATAGTTCATACCTTTGCATCGGACACATTAGTGTTGGTAGGCCTTTTGATTGCACGCCTACCAAGATTAATCTGTACAGAAATGCTTGCTTGCGACAGGTCTAGTCCTGAACTAGCAACCGCTTGTGATAGCGTAGTCAATAAACTGCATCAGGTAATATAAAGATCACTTATTTCATGTTTAGCAACAGAATAGAATATGTTCTTATTAGAAAGACATTAACAATTACACATTAGTTCAGAACAAAAAAACTAAAGGTTGAATGAGGACTCACCCTTGGGAGTAGACACTAGAAAAGCTAATTGTGCCCTCATCTATGGTCAATTCTTGCTCATTTTCACAGCCCACAGTGCAATCAGCCATGCAGGATGAACCTTGCCACTCAGATTGGGAATGAGATACTAAGTTTTCGGAGTCTGTAATTAATCTCTCTTGAGGCTGCATAAAATCAGATCCCCTACCAACAGAAGCATAATAGTTTGACTGCATTGGAACAAGATTCACATCAGCTTCTGCTACATTCTGCACGTTCGAGAGAGAGATTTGTTCCCCCAGATTGGTATTATCAACAAACTTTCCAGCAAACAAGAGGCCAGATGGAGGACCATTTTTAGCAAGGTTAGAAGGGTCTGTTATACTCTCTCTAGACCCTCCTTGATTGTTGCTCTGGTAGCCAAGAAAAATCATTAGTCAAAATCTACCGACTAAAGCAAAGCATAAGATAAAGAAGAGCAGAACGCACATTGCAAATGACTATATGCTACTATGCTAAAAAAGGAAGACTGCCCAGATTTAACTTATCATTCAAACTAAACCTGGTTGCATTTCGCTCAAATATGAAACTAAAATGAGCAATATGATAGCAAACAAATGCCAGTTCCCAGTTAACCAAAAATCAACTGTCGCACATCAGTTTCCAATTTAGTTTCTAAATACAATATTCTTAAGACATTTCCATATATAAATTAAATGTGCATTTGAACAAACTACATAAATAGTATGTTCTTTTACACATGCATTTACAATGTTGACTAGTGTGCCTAGTAACTCCTAGACCTCCACTATCGTTTTGTTTTTTTGCCTCCACTATTGTTTTGTTTTTTTGCTAATTTGAAAAAGAACAAAAATGACCGGCATAAAACTAAGTTAATCAATCTGGTAATTGCAAACATTCCAGATTATTTGTTTTGGTTTCCATTAAGATCATATCTCTTACATTTGATAAGTAGAGCACTGAGAAGAAGGAAATTAATTGGTAGCTTATATTTTCAGATCAGGCAACCACCACAGTTTTACCTTAATTGGGTCCACAAAACATTTACAAGCTCAAAACTATCTTACCACAACCTCATCAAGCAAAACAAATGCAATTTCAGAGTCTGATGATACAAAATACCCTACTATCTCTTCCTACTTCTCCACTTGTCACAATAGCTAACAAAATTGATTTTTAGTGAAACACCATTCTAGTTTCTTCAAAACATACGGGGTTTGTTCCATTTTCTTTTTGGCTTTCATGTACAAGATCATGGATTAAAAACACAAGCAGACACAGAGATTACCTTTTACCCATATCCTAAAAATTCACAATCCAAACATATAGAACAACTGTTATCTATTAATTGCATCTGGTTGATTATAAATTATTAAGGCTATGACATAGTTCATCCAACCTAGAAATATAGCCCTATTTCAGCCACAAAAGGCAGGATATAAATATTGGATTCTGACAGAAAGGTCATATGACCCATGTCCACACACAGTTATCATTCACACAGTGAGAATGAATAATCTTGCAAATAAATTATAAGTGCTCAGTTAAACATTATGTCTACCACCATATTAATTGGCATCTACATGGAGGAAGCCTATAAATGTGAATTCTTTATCAAGCCATATTTACAAAGAAATGACAGAAGATTACCCATGGTATCAATTTCTCATTTTCCTGATTCCAGCTCGGGAAGGTTTCATACTTTTGTACCTTTTCTTGTAAAAATTTGACATATTCAATAACCTGCAAGGAGAAACAACAACAAACTTCTCAAATTACTAATTGCACAGGAATAAAAATTATTGAAAACATCAGAATCATGCATCTACCTCTAAAAGAAATGAAGCTTTATCCCTCTTCTGATCACACTGAGGTATGAGGTCTCTAAGTATCTGAAATCTGCACGGTGGAGTAGGATCAGTTTTTAGATTATAAAATATGGATAGTTCTATTAGCAACAATATAGCAAGCATTATTTGTTTTCTCAATTTCTATTACTCCACAATCCAAAGAAGTTTGTTTTAGCATTTTTTTCATAAATGCTTTGAATAATTATAGCCCTCATAAACACCAAAAACCAATTGAAACAACAATAAACTACAAGGATGTAATATTAAATTTTGTTTATTCGAAGTCAAGAAAGGCTAAGTGAAAGATCTAACTTTTGAATGATTCATGGGTGACTTAGTACAGGATGAGTTTCATAATTACCTCAGTTTGCAAATATCACTTCATGCAAATGCAGAGGGAAGTAGAAAAAAAATTTTATAGGTCGTGACATCAGCAAATTTCATGGCCACAAGTAATTTACATGATTGAGGAAGCATATTAATCCAAGTCAGTTTACACACACAAAAAAAATAGTGCTGCTGACTATTGAGCAAGATGTACAAATGGTTAACTTTTTCAGAATTCATGCCAAATCTATATGCATTTATAAGTTGTGTTCAACACTTGGCTTCCCCATTTCTTACCACAAAATTTTTTTCCTTTAGATTGAATAGCTAATCAAAAGTTCCCATTTACGATCTACTTGCAGCATCATATATTCACAATTATATTAATTTCAAAATGGTAAATTTCTAAATGGATTCTGACAAGCTTCAGTAGAAAACCATGCAGATTAGTTGCAAGATTTCCAGAATGGAAAAGCTAATATCCCATTTAAAGTTCTAGGTTTCTAATTGATTTAGGAAATTCTTCATAGGATTTGATTGTGTGATTGAGACAAAAATGGTCCCATCATTAAGGCAAACATACTACTTCATCATCAGAATGCATCAATGGGACATAAACCAAAAGTTAGAAATCTAAAGTCACCTAATTTAGATCAGTTGTTGCAACTCATAAAGCACCAATAAATCTGAACTACTTGAATAACTATGTAATGAAGTTACTATATATAATACCTATTTCATCTCTCTTCTTAAATAGTTTTCCCTTAGGTAAACTCTTACTCTCCTTAAGTCCTTCTTTTCTCTCTTCAGTTCATAAGGAATTTCTCTATAAATTCTAAAACTTTTGTTCTAAGAAATCTCCTAATAGAAAGATCAGCAGTTTGCTAGCATCAGAAATGGATCAACATAAATCAAGTTGGGCATTTGGGATAATCATATTATTTTATACTATGATCACTTTACTTCTCACTCCATAATAGCAAAAATTTCATATACAGCATCATCTTCTCTATTTGGCATTTGGAAATTTTAATGAGTTTTTACGGACCTTTCTTAATAGTATCCTTTGCAAAATTTTATCATAATAGTCACATATTCTACAAAGACAAGTGATTCCACCAATATAGTTAGTTTTTGAGATCTCTCTTCATCGTTGTCGAAATCACCATAAGATAATCAAAGAATTCAAGTATTAATTGCATTGGATGGGTAGGATAGTGAATTGAAATCAAAGGGCAGCCCGGTGTATGAAACTTCCGTCAATGCGAGATCTCGGGAAAAGGTCTATTGTACGCAACCTTACTTTATATTACAAGAAACTATTTCCGCGACTCGAACCCGTTACCCTTAAGTCACACGACATCAACTTTACCGTTGTGTCAAGGATCCCGTTCATACAAATAAAAAAAATGTTATTCTATCATGTTAGTAATTGAGGTGAGATTCTAGGAAGCACCAAAGCACAAAATCTTGAATTGTGCCGAAGTTTTAGTCTATAACTAGAATGATATTATTTTAGTATCGTATCGATGTTTCGATGCATATTGAAATTTTATACCACTCAACAAGAACAATGTTTCTTCCTTTACTTCATCTTCTTTCTCCTTCAACCTCTAATCTGTCATCGACATAATGCATCGGAGCATTGGCACGATACTCGAACAGTATTTTTTTAGTCAAAGTCAAGATTTTGAATCTTGATGCCGAGTGGTATCGAGTTTCGGTGATTTACCGACACGATACATTTCGTCCGTTTTGCCTGACACAATACGAGATTTTAAACCATAGGAAGCACAATGCAGAAGATTTGTTGTCACTTCAATCACAATGATCAACTTAGGCCACTGTAACTAATCAATCTAATCGCATTGTGATGGTGCCATAGTGGTGAATGACATTTGTCTAGGTTATAATGAGGGTTGTAGGTTCCTTCTAGCTATCCTAAGAACACTTCCTCTTGAATTGTAGGCCCTTTCCTGCCTAAGTGCTAGCAGTTCAATTTTAAACCAACGACATTAAAATTCTTCCAATAGCAAATTCATGGTTGTTGGCTGGGGAATCAATTGCCCATCAATCCTACAATGGTTGAATGTCTATTATATGTTTACATATCCATTTAATAATGCAATATTTATAAATAATGTCATACTTATTAATACAACATTAATAAATAATAAATATTATAACCAATAATCAAATCATATTTTTGTTTAAATCATTCGATAGTACTAGATTATTAATACAATTTTTTATAAAAGTAGTATTATGTATTATTCAAATTACGGGATCTAGTTAGGTCAATTAACTACATTTGACATGGCTTTTAATTGAAGGGCAATTTTAGGATCACTATTGACCAAGAGATTATTGTGTTCTCTCTCATGCCATAATAATCTTTCTTAATCCACAATCCTCAATCAATAGAAAGCAAGAAAGATAGGTGAGGTGTTTAACTCTAACGAGCAATGACAGTTGAATGAGTCATGCTTGATCTCGTAGTGAATCTTGAACCTTGAAAAGGCTAAGCTAATCAAGAGGGCGAGGAAGACTATAGCTCCCTAACGTACGAGTTCTCTATGAATATCCTTTTTCTAAATTTTTTCTCAATCTTTATGAGATGGAAACTTCTCAAAAAGAATGACTGACATCAATCTAACTCGAGCAACCTTGTGTTGCTAATTACCAATTTTGTACTACGATTTCTTTCATGATATTATAAACATGCCAAAACAAGGTTAAAATCTCGTGACATGTTAATGTTTCGATCTCAAATCGAAATGCTACAATTTTGATATCGTATTATCTCATGCCAATATGATTTCAATATTTATTTAATTGAATTATTAATGACAATATGATTAACTTTACTTAGTATAAATTATAACTTTTAATTATCTATTTTATTATAATTAATTATTTACTCAATAATTAATTAGATTACTGATCAATGTTTGTTTTATGTTTATATTTATTGATTAAAACATTGGAATGAACAATGAGAAAATGGGAACCAAAGAAGCTATGGAGGAGAAGCCAAACACGATCTCACTAAATTCTAGTTTTTTTATCACTTGCTCACATGATCTCTCTCGGTCTCTCCCTACATCACAAAAGTCGAAACTCAAGTCTAGTTGATGTTAGATACTAAATTTTATCCTATTTAAAATTTTGCATCTTAATTTTTAAAAAAAAATTAGAGACTAATTAAGCTTAAATGAATTAATATTTTAAGTTTTAGGGGTCAAATGAAACTCAATTTAGGGTTGGGTGGAGTCCATCGAGCAGACAGCGATTAGGTTAGATGAGTTCAAAACAGGCTCAATTTGCATTTTATTTTTTTCGGTTTAGGACTAAACTAACATCATGTATGGGGTAGTCCAATAGTCCAGTTCAATGAGTTCAATGGTTACTAAAAGTTATAGGAGGTTAGAAGTTATTTATACTCTACTCCCCATTTCTCTCTTCGCATGCTCTCCTCACTCCACTCCCTGAATTCTTCTCTTCCTCTACCTCACGACATAGTCAATCACACACATGATTCATGCAATTGCCTTCTCACATATCAATCGAGGAAAATCAATAAAGCCTGGCTGTGTTAACTAGCATGACTCAACACTTTAAACACCAGGCCAAAGTTTATTTAAGAAGATATTTTAGATCTTTGACTCTTTGGATTCATCACTCATTTTAAGATGGTAAGAAAATCTTCAGGTTTGTACCGATTGATAGGTGCACTAGTATCTCAATTTAATTTATTTAGTTTCTCTCAAATATTTGATTAGCGGATGTCTTCAAATAATCTCAAAGTCTCTAAGAACATGCTTAGAAAGGTGCAAAATAATAATGATTGTGTTATAGAACAATTGATTAAAGATAATGCTTTAAACAAATCCTCAACTAGTATTTCTTATCTAAAGTATTTTTATTGATAAGAAAGTCATGGCAAAAGAATCTAATTTAAACAAATTACAAAAGAATAATGACCTAAAAGTTTTATCTTTTGTAATATCTATATAACAATATTATTAATAATTCAATATTATCTTAATTTGATACAAGTAGATTTTTAATTAATTATTCTATTTCCGACCCAAATAAAAAAAATTGAAAGATAGTTTGCGTTGTAAGCAACTTTGTCAATTTCATCTATCTCATTCTTTTTATTATATATGAAAATAATAAGTATCTTTAAATCAATATAATATCACTAAATAATTCTCTTTTAGTTTCTATTTAAACTTATATGTTGGAAATTAAATTTTTAGTTTTGACTATATTTGGTTATCTAAGTTTACACTTATCTTAATGGTTACCTATTGATATTTTGACTACTGTATGTATTAATCTTTTCAAAGCAATTTTTTAAGGTGAGTTTAATACAATTTAAAATTTTCAAAATTGCTTTTTATTTTTTTTAAAATATATTTTATGGTTGAATATATCTTAGATTTTCAATATGTTTGTTGTCAAGATATCACTTAATATTTTCATTGCCTTTTATTGAAAGGTTGATGAAGGCTACTACATAATAGGTTTCTTTAAATTGAAGGACTAACAAGAAATGATGAATTATCTTAACTAGTTTCTTAGTGAATTTACTTGTGGGTTAGATAAATATGTTTTAAAGAATTTTTCATTGTATATAAACTAATATTAGTGGTACTTCTCCATTTTTATAAGATGTTTAGTTTCAAGATATATATAAATTTTAATCTTAGTTGTTTCAAATTTAATAATTATTTTTTATCAGTATTAAATTTCAACAAATAACTCATACATTTTAAATTAACAAGGTGAGCAGTTTAATTTAATAAGCAGTAAAATTTCCAAGTAAATATTTCATGTTTGATTGATGATTTCAAAATCTTTCAGCTTAAGAAGAAACTAATTATCATGGGTTTTCGACAAGTTAATTATATGCTTAACATAATTCTTAAAGGATATAGGAGTTCAAATTTTCAAGATTGAAACAGTTCTTAATGCAGACTTGAGGACTTGTAAATTAGGCTTATACCCTTCAGTTCACTAGCGCAATTTACCAACCAAAGAATTAGTTGCCTAAGCATAAAGGAGATTAGAAATCAATGCCACAAGGTTGCTTGAAATGTCTTTGGAGATTAAAAGTGGTACTCTTCCTATAAATACGGACTCGAAAATGCTGACTTCAAAATTGGAAATTTACTTAGCAATTGACAGGTCTCAAGTAGAACACACATTATGTTCAAGATCATTGTCATATCATATTGACCATTCATCCACTTCCATAAAAGATGGTCCAAATGATTTCTAAATACTGGAATCAGAACAGTTCATCCAACTATAGCATCAAATAAACAAGATAATGAGAATGCAAAATAAATTGGTTGTGCAAGGCTACAAGAGATTGTAGAGCATAACGAGTCCCATATAGGCCAGACAGATGAAACAAGGGAAAGATGCAAACAGAAAATAGCCAAAATAAAGTCAACTGGGGGTGAATTTCAAGTCCTTTTAAGCTGAAAAGGAACAAAAACACCATTTTAAATTTAAAAGATGCCAAAAGTTCATGAAGCCTTAGTTAAATAGTTAAAGATAGATCTAAAAGAGCTGTATAGATGAACTGAAGAACAAAATGTCTAATTTTGTTCTCATAGAACGAGGACAAGTTACAGCTGGTGATGAATAATTATTTATCATCTTGTTCACGTCACCATTGCACAAAGCAATGTCAACCTTGTTTGTATTGTTCCAATTAAATTTGTCCACAAGTCCCCATTATAACGACCAAGGAACAAACTGAAGTTCTTGATTTAGACCAAAAACAAATAATTGAATTTCCTGAAATTAATCAATCACATTCGACTTAACTTCTACCAAGCTCTTTTTTTTATATTTACTGTGTGTCATAGATTTAACTTCTACCAGAAGATGTTAGAGTGCGAATGCAATCCGAACTCGTGACCAACCTATCATTGATTTTGCACCTACGACGCTGCTCGGTTGCTGAATGCTTTGATTTTGGCGTAGTTGGCGTGCCTGGTTTCTGCTCACCACTCTTCCCGTCCACCTTCCCCGTCATTTCCGCTGGAGATAGCAAATACCGCAGAAAAAATAATTAAAAAATAAAATTGAACTTCGAGCGAGTAAAACCAATTGAAGTACTCAAAAAATAAATTGCGGCAGAATAGTATCTCAGCAGATGAAAGACGAGACCCTTTCAAACCTCTAGTTTCTCTTTTGCTTCTTAAAAAAGCAAGAAAGAAAATCTCAAACACACCTCTTTGAGACGATCCTTGAGCCCTCCTGAGCTCGTCCTCGTCGCCGCTCGATCTGGAAAGAGACTCCATCAGCTGAACGCTACCCTGTGAACGAAGGAAGGAAGGAAGGAAGGTTCACTAGCTCAGATTTAGAAGAGAGGCGAGATCGACGGAAACCCTAATCAAAAGGTGATTTCCCCCGGTCTTCTCCGACATGGAAAGCAATCAACGAGACAGTATGACACTTTTTCAAAAAACTGCTCGTAAGATATAGTAACTCCCAATGCACCACGTTTATTTTTCATTAGGGTTCTCATATTTTCTAAAATGTATCAAATCCATCACAAACTGTAAATTTATCTCAACTTTTTTTAATTAAAGTATTTAAAAACTTAAATCTTTATTATAATTTCATCTTAATCTCCGTTAAACTTGACGTGGAACCATTACCTTCCTCCAAATAGGATTAAAAAGTATATTAAACTCATGACATTTGTCATTTAACAAAATGTATGCATGATATCGATGTAAAATTATCATCTTTTCCTCTTCTCCTCGTTTCTCAATAAATCACCTCGGCTATTATTATTATTATTATTATTTATATCTCATCCCGACTTCGTCATATTAATCATAAAAATAGATAGTTAACTAACTTCTAAAATACTCATCCTACTAAAATCCAAACTTTGATCATCATGTCCGTGGGAGCATCTCTACTACTGTTACCATATGAATAGCTCTAGTCTTACTTTCGCTAATAAAAAATAGACAATTCCCCAGGCCACTTGGGAAGAAGGTGAAATGAAGAAAAAGAAAGCTTTCGTCGGTGCGCACCAGCCTTGTTGGTTCAGTAGAGATTATCCCAGCAGCAACTGTCGATAAAAAGAATAAAATAAAATAGAGTAATACAGCAATTGTTAAGAATGTCGTAGCATTTTATGAATTGAGCCCACAGAAATCAGATGAACTGCTTAATCGTCAAGAGAGATGCTGATATAACAATTTTCAACCTTGTCATAGCAGTCGGAGCCACGAGAGAAAACTTGCTCCCAAACTTGATTCATCAGCATCGCTATGAAGATTCTTGAATTTTGAGTGCCAGTGCAAGTGCCGTAAAATTGCTGATTGTCAAGAGAAATGCTGCATTTTCCACTATCCGAGCACTCTTTCGCTGACTGGATTCATCAGCATCACTATGCAGCTTCTTGAATTTTGAGTGTCAGTGCCGAGTACTGTAAAACATCTGCTTCTGCTCTCAGGATCACAAGTTTACTCTGAAGAATTGCTGATTGCCAGGAGAAATGCTGATATAATATTTTCCAATCTCATCAAAGCTAACAGAGCCACCCGAGAAAGACTATAGAAACTCTCTCCCTAACATGATTCATCTGCATCACTATGAAGCTTCTTGAATTTTGAGTGTCAGTGCCAAGTAAACGCCTGCTTCTGCTCTTGGCTCACAAATTTACTAACTCAAGACTGTCCCCATCATGCCACAGTTTCCGTCCACAACGGTTCATTCTACAGCATCAAAGTCAACAGCCAAGTTCCTGTTTGATCAGATAATAGATTAGATGCCATTAGAAAATTCCTTGAACAGAACAAGGTTAGCAGAAAACTAAAATTGTTCAGATCGGATTCTTCTGTCTGGTATACTAATATGTTTTCTATGATAACAAAAATGCACAACCTATAATCATAGTAGAAAATTACTGATGTCGGTAAATTAAATACCAAAAAAAAGAGAGTTGATATTTGAAAAATGTTGACAAAATCATGTTTCAAAACTCTACCAAAATAAGGATGACCTAGAGTTTCTTTATAAAAATAGTTGTTAAGGGACATGAGTATTTACCAGGTATGCCTCAGGTCAGTTTGGCCTTATATATGCTTTCACCTGTAAGTGTAATCTTGATACAATATCTAGCAGTTGACTGGCATATCTTCCAGTAGAGCATATAAACCAGAAAAAAGCATGTACAGATATCATTATGTCAAAGCGACAGCAGATGCCCAGAATATTGCTCTTCTAGGAGATTCAAGAAATGCTTTTATGGTGAAGTGCACCTTAATTCACAAGGCAGAACAAACTGAAAAGGCTAATGCCAGTTAATATTTAATCCACGAAGCCATCTAGGCAAGATCAAGGAACTCTGATACAAGGCACACTAGCAAAGCAGTCTCGGCAAGAATCTCAGACCTACACAACTTCTATTCATACACATTTCCCTGCACCAAAATTATCCTGTTCGTGTAGCTCATTTCATAATCATTGTGTAGCATATTCAGTAATCTTTATGTTGAACCTGCAGAAGAGGTCCAGTATGTGGTCTCTTCAAGGAGATTCAAGAAATGCTTTTATGGAAAGATGCATCAGTCTCACGAGGCAGAACAGACTGAAATAGTATACCAAGTCATAGTAAATTCACAAAATTAAGAACAAGTGGACTGTCATACGAGGCATGCTAGCACAGCAATCTAGGGTATCTTCTCTCATTTAGGCAACTTCTCTTCATATACATTTCAATGCACCAAAATTGTCTGGTTAATGTAGCCCATTTTGAATATTAATGTTCTAGAATTAAATTAGTGAAAGTTGGTCTCTTGGAAGAAAAAATTAACTATTCAAAAAGCCCATATTATGCAAAGGTGACTTTCCTTGAGTACCACTACTATCAATCTGGTCCTGACCAAGTAACAATTTCAGAAAAGTTTGTCAAACCTTGGTTGATAAAAGCAAACCTGAGTACTGCATAATTGGATCACCCATCCTACAATCCATGACCATGCTTTTTTGTCAACATCATAGAGAAGACCTTTCCCCTGATTCCAGGAAGTAAAACATATTTGATTGTCCTGTCCAAAACAATCAAATCTATCAGCTGATAATCTCAGAAGGGCCCTGAAATACTTTGGTGGCATCCTACTGATTTCAACCCATGCTGTCTTTGCGTGATCAAGCTCCCAAATGCGAATGCTTTGCAAAGTGCTGAAAAGCCCAATCCTTCCCACTAGAAACAAACGTTTTTTTGCACCAGCAACTAAATAACCATCCAGTAATGAACGTGGAAATTTCGCTGGAATGTGTTCCCATTGTCCCATATCCACTCGATACATCATAAGCCCGAGTGGTGAAAGAGTCTCTAAATAAAGCCTCGAATCACAAAATGCCATTTTTGATGAACATAAAGTAACGGCTGGCATTACCTGATGAACTGACCAACTATCGGGTCTTGAGTAATAGACTTCCGTCGGCAAAGTTTGATCTCCAAGGATATCACCACCTGTAGCAATCACTTTAAAAGCACAGTCCACCTTATCAACTACCAAGGTCAATTGCCTTTGCTGATTGTGATGCATGCTAGGCAATACCTTCCATGTCTGAGTTAAGGGATTGCAAACAAGGATTTTAAAGTCAAGCCCATCATATCCAGATAAACAAAGAAGACCTCCTGAAGAACCAACCAGCCAAAAAGCCCAATCTGGTAGAAATCCAAAAGGGATCTTGTACCATGTTTTCAGGGGTAGGCTGAAGACCGAGCATTGATATGCCTGTGAGCTTTTCCAAAATGTGAGAAGGCAGGGTCCATGCGAAGGAACACGAGAGTGGGCTGCAAGAAAACTACGGTCCTGAAGAATTGAGTTCCACCGTCTGCAGACCGGCATCAACCTGAAGATCAAGAATGGAGGCACCCTTGCAAGTACCTCCATTAGTAAGTCCTCGGGTAAAAGTGCCCATATGTGATCCTCCATGTGGATATCTGAATGGATTATTTTAGCAAAAACTGAAACTGACTCTTCATCGAAGCCTCGTGGTTTCGTCTTAATCACTTTCTGCCTCGATGGACTTATGCTCCGTGACATAGATGGGCTTATGCTCCGTGACATAGTTGAGAGAACAGAAGACTGAAGGTATGAGCGAGTGACTTAACTGAAAACGAACTCAAAGAAGCAGCATTCGCCCTAAGTAAAATGGAAGACCAACCACGAGGCTACTGCAAATGCAGTTCCAGATGGTAAATCCACTGCCTGACCTTTCCAAGAATAGACGATGCTTGCTGTTCCGATGGCTATCCAGACGGCAGAGGTGAGAGGACCAATTCTAATTCTACACAGTACCAAAGCCATCAAAGAATTTGATAAGGTTAATGGCAGATGAAAGGAACTTCACAGTTAGAATACGACGCATAAATGCTTTCACAAGAACAAGGGGAATTGAAACCCTAAACCGAAGAGAATTGAAAAATTCGAAAGATCCCTAGAGGAAAAGGGACAGAAAATCCAACCAGATTAAAGGGAAATTGACAGGGAAGAAAGAACAATGTCCAACTTATAAACCAAAACCAAGATGCTACCTTTCTCGATCCACCACCGGAAAAACTGCAGTTCAAGCGATATTCATAGCAAAAAAGACAAACACGAGCGAAGGCCTCGCAGATTTTGACCAGACCGAGGAGATGAATCAACAAAAATAAGAAGGAAAAAAAATCTTAACGGAAAGAAATCGACAATTTTGAGTATTTGAAGAGGCGTACCGATCGAATTACCCTTCGGACGATGAGTCGAGAGATCGACCGAAGGACAGAGTTTATTCCTTCTTCACTGTGTTGTTTGATCGGGTATGATCCAAGCCGTGGATAGAGTCCGCCGAATCCAGTGGGCCCAAGGCTGAGCTGTCATATGCATTTGGTATTCTACAACTAATTTAGCAAGAAATATAGAATATATAATTGGCCTGCATATTAATATTACATTATTTACACGCCACGCCGTAAAATATTTCTACTTACTTTGAATTATGTTTTTCTTTAGCAATTGTCTTCCTTAATTTTCATCAGGTGAATTTCATTTCACTCCAAAAATTAATTTAATTTTTAAAAAATGCCGTCAAAATGAAACGTCAGGTATCATTAATACTTGATTATCCATCCAAAATTATTAATAAAAAACTTATTTAATTTAAGTAATAAAGGATTCATAAGTAATCTTTATATCTCCGACACCATCGAACGAACGTCAATCTGAGAATCCAACTCAGAATACGATTACTTTCAATTTTTAATAATTTTTTCAATTCTAAGGTTATCGAGAATCGCATTGATCGCCATTGTTTCTTCGCATGGAAGACTCGTTGGGCATCATTCCTTCTTACGGAAGGCTCAATGAGGGTTGGCAGTGGCAACGACTCATCGATTTAGTGAACAGGACACTCGACAAGCGGTGTTGGCTTGACCTCACTACCATTCATTCATTTGGAAGCCTTGCGTAATTAAAATTATACATAATTATCGTCAACTAAAAGCACCCTTACCCTTAGAATATGAAGACTCTTAACTTGTTTCCGGGGCATAATTAAGTTGGTTAAACAAATAGATTTATTGATATTGACAAGGGTTGAATCTTAGTGGAGCTGAGGCAATACCCTTCTCCGTTGTAATCAACAGTAACTTTTTGATTTGCCTCTTTACATATAATCATGAGATTGATTATATGGCCCCCGGAGCATAACTGAGTTGGTTACGACGCAGCAGACTTACAGAAGAGGGCAAGGGTTCAAATTCACCAGGCAATACCCTCTTGCGTTGTGACCAAATGCAGTTTCTCAATTTACCCTCCTCACAAATGGTCGTTATGGCGGATTCTTTCTTTTTGCAGAAAAGATGAGATCGATCATGTGAAATTTCGAGATGACGAATTTCACTTTTTGTTGAAGCGAAAGACTCTTAACTTCATCTCTCCAAGAGACATGATTTATGCTAAATGGAATTTTTTTGAAATAAAATACAAGTAAAATTTAGAAATTTTAGCAATGATAAATGGGAATTTATTTTTCTTTTTGAAAAAGAGAAAGAAAAAAAACAGAACGGTGAAAAATATCACTTTGCTTTATCTGATGCTTCTACAGAGAGGCCAGAAACATATCCTCCATCGAGCGACCTCGGCCATGCAATCCCGCGGCCTCCTCCTCCCTCTCCGCAGCCCTTGGTCGTCCCCAATCCCCCTCCGTCACCGGATCTCCTTCCCCACCAAACCCCTCTGCCTCGCGGCCGCCAGCTCCTTCACGGTATCGGACGGCGAGCTCGAGTCCCGGGGCTTCCGAGTCCGCCGCAGCCCCGGGGGGCTGGACTTGGCGGCGCTGAACGAGGTGTTCGCGCGGGTAGGGTTCCCGAGGCGGGACCCGGAGAGGCTCCGGCGCGCGCTGGGGCACGCAAGCGAGGTGGTGGTGTGGATAGAGGAGCTGCGCGGGGGCAAGCCGGTGGCGTTCGCACGGGCGACGGGGGACGGGGTGTTCAACGCGGTGGTGTGGGACGTGGTGGTGGACCCGCCGCTGCAGGGGAACGGCCTGGGGAAGGCGGTGATGGAGCGCCTCGTGGCCGACCTCCGCGCCACGGGCGTCTCCAACATCGCCCTCTACGCCGAGCCGCGCGTGGTGGGGTTCTACCGGCTCCTGGGTTTCGCCGCCGACCCCGGCGGCATCCAGGGCATGGTCTTCTCCCGCAAGAACTTCCAGAAGCAGCGGAAGACCAGATAATTCGATTCTATCCTTCACAATGTGATTCTTAATTGTTACAATAAAGACACTTCCTTTGTTCTTGATTATTAATCATCACTACTATCAACCTTTTGAGGGGAAAACTCTTCTGATTCCAACTTATTTAATCAAACAAAAAAAAAAAACGCAATCTTCGATTTCATTCCATTTCTGCTGGAACAAGAGATGATTGAGCAAGTAGATTCTTCAAGGAAAGAACGAACTACGTACCCAAACTACATACTCGAACTTCGTCTCGAATTGATCCATCAGCAATTTGAATCTCTCTTTGCTTTCGAGTGATCATCGAGATGAGCAGAGAAGCAAACATCTTCTTCTTTCCTCGCAGAGACCTCCATTTCACCATCTTGAGTATGATCGTTGTCATCGCCGCCTTGTCCATCCTCATCGACTCCGCTACGACAGGGATGCTGACTCTGGTGTAGTAACTCGCCAGTAGAAGCATCAGAAGCCACAGAGTCTCCGCCATCATCATCATCTTCTTCCTCGCCATAACCATCTGCTTCGCTGTAACGATCGTTCATGGGAGAAGAAATATACTTGGTCCATCCAGATTCAGGACTGCTACATCCTTCTGCATCTCCAATCACGCTGTTTTGATCCATAAGAAACGCAAATTACGAAAGAACTAAGTAGTTCCTTTAAGCTTCTGATCTGTAACAGAACAGCTGTCTCCCTGCCCATGAACTATACAATTCAAGCTCAACTTGCGCAAGTGTAATTAAACACAGGACTGAAGAGGAACAAAGCTAAGGGACAGGAATTAATGCTTCGAACACGATCCAAGAAACAAGTGTCTTAATTCTCATCGCTGGCTTGATCTTTATCCCTTGGTGGTTCATCTGTCTCGTCATCAGTTAAGGAGTTTAATTACTTGCATGGATAGTTTTGAACAGACCACGCGAAAGTATATATACTTGCGTTCTAAGGTTCTGCAGCTAAAGGAGGGTTTTTGTTTTCAGTTTTTTCACACTTGAATTACTTTGAAGGATCAAATAAGATCTTCCAGCTATGAATAATTTATATTATATTATAAATACGCAGGTATAGTAATATTTCTCATACACACTAAATTTTATGAGTGCAGGATGATATAATTAATAATATATATCAATTTTAAAGCAGTACAGTGGATAAATGGAAATAATATTACTAATATTCTCAAGCTTTGTAATAAATTTTATCTACACAATTTTGTGAATGGAAAATCTAATTAATTGTACAGGTATTTTAATATACTATAGAATTTTACATTTTAACTTATAAAATTAAGAACTAATTATTGGACACCAAGATATGGCATATAAAAATTAAATGGCAATTTCTGATAAACTATTATTCAAATAAGTAAAAAAACACTGAGGCGACAACGCTGTTCCGGGGCCGTGCCCATCTCGGTCGAGTCCGAGTCCGATTCGGCCGAGTCTGAGTCGGAGTCCGGTAATATTGTCGGCGACTCACTTGAGTCGGTGAATTGGCGATATTATCCCCGCTCGCTGCTATCCACTCGCAGTTCGCTTGGGCTCCTCCAGAACCCAACGCCAAACCCTAGCGGAGAGGGAAGAGTCGATCTTTCCTGTTTTCGTTGTCGATTTGTTGCGGTAACAGAGGCAGCGATGTGGAGCGGCGGTCCTCCGCCGTCGTCTTCGGCACCGCCCCCCATGGCGCCGCCAGGAACAGTGCCCGGGGCGGGGATTCCCCCTCCCCAGCCGCCGCCACCGGCGGTGCAGCCGTCCTTCAGCATACCGCCTTCTCCAGCGGAGCTGGAGGCGCAGCTGGTGGAGAAGGCCAGGAAGTGGCATCAGCTCAACTCCAAGCGGTATGGCGACAAGAGGAAGTTCGGGTTTGTGGAGACCCAGAAGGAGGATATGCCTCCCGAGCACGTAAGGAAGATCATCAGGTTATCCGCTTTCCTGGGATCATTTTGTTGTTTCGGACTCCGCCTATGAAGATGTAGAACTCTAGTGAATATATGAAAGTTAAAATTATTTTGTTTTGCGACTGTCAACAAATAGGTTTCTGCTATCCTTTTGGAACTCAGATAATTTTCCTTGGCTATTTATTAGTTAGTTCTTGATTGTTACCATTCCTTCTAAGCATTCTTGGAGAACTTGTGCATGTCTTTATATATATATATATTTAAAATAAATTCATACATGCTCATCAATATAGCCATTTTAATTATTCCCTATTGCACATATATACGTGCACCTATAAAGCAGTTTGGTTTTCAACGTGTAAACTGTGACCGAGACGGTTCGCATATTTTTTTTCTTTCACTTGTATTCTATGGTTGGATTGGTTACTGAAGTTCGAATTCCTTCCCTTTCAGCACATAAATGAGATATTTGAAATAATTCAAATTTTGTTTGTGAACTGCATCAGTGAGTTATTGTCTCACATGTCCAGATCTTTTGTCAAAGTACATTGGAAAAACTGCATTCAATTAGTCATGTTCTTTTGAGACTACAGTTTGTGTATTCTTTTATCCCTGACATTAGTAAAGTAAGCTTCCCAATGAATCTGTTTTCAAGTCAATGAACTTTCTCCCTTTTTTGATACAGAGATCATGGAGACATGTCATCGAAGAAATATCGCCACGACAAGCGTGTGTACCTTGGAGCTTTGAAGTTTGTACCTCATGCAGTTTATAAATTACTTGAGAACATGCCTATGCCATGGGAACAGGTACTTCATCTTATGACTTGTCTCATGTTTTAAGTTTAGGTATATTCTGCAGCACCTTAACTGAACAATAATTTTGTTTTTGTTGTGGTTTTAGGTTCGCAATGTGAAAATTTTATATCATATAACTGGTGCAATCACATTTGTGAATGAGATACCTTGGGTGGTTGAACCTATATACTTAGCGCAGGTACGTGCTTTTCTGTTTTTAACTAGCAAGATATTTCTTCAAAATTTTTCATAATTTAGTTTAGTTTACTACCTTAGTTTAATTTTGGAGCTTATCATGCATGTCTAACAATGTCCAAATTCCTAGACATATTAGAATAGCAAAAAAAAAAAAAAACACAAGTAATTGCTGTTAGATTCTGTTTGAAAGCTTAGTTAAGCCTGATAATACTTCATAATTTTTCCCTACCAGACTGCTAATGTATTCTTTCATTAAAACACTTTTTGCCAGTTGTAATATCCTGATTTGTTTATTCTTACCTTTATAGTGGGGTACAATGTGGATCATGATGAGAAGGGAGAAAAGAGATCGACGGCATTTTAAAAGAATGAGGTTTCCTCCTTTTGATGATGAGGAGCCTCCATTAGATTATGCAGACAATTTGTTGGATGTGGAACCCTTAGAGGCAATTCAATTAGAATTAGATGAGGAAGAAGATGCTGCTGTGCATACATGGTTCTATGACCATAAACCTCTTGTAAAAACAAAGCTCATAAATGGTCCTAGTTACAGAAGGTGGCATCTGTCACTTCCAATAATGGCAAATCTTAATCGGCTTGCAGGACAACTACTTTCTGATCTGATCGATCACAATTACTTTTACTTGTTCGATATGGAGTCATTCTTTACTGCTAAAGCACTGAATATGTGCATACCTGGTATGTGTCTCTTTGATTTGTTGTGCAAAAGGGCTTGATTATTATATTATCCTTTTTATAAAAACCACTTGTTTAATTATGAATGGTTATTTATTTAGCAGAAGATGTGTGTTATTTCTGTAAATTTCTCATCATTTACCTCTCATAATTGATACTAATAGCTTTGTTGACTGCAGGAGGCCCCAAGTTTGAGCCGTTGTACAGGGACATGGAGAAAGGTGATGAAGATTGGAATGAATTTAATGACATCAATAAGCTAATTATTCGCCAGCCACTTAGAACAGAATACAGGATTGCATTTCCACATCTGTACAACAATAGGCCAAGGAAAGTCAAGCTTAGCGTGTATCACACTCCCATGATAATGTACATAAAAGCTGAGGATCCTGATTTACCTGCATTTTACTTTGATCCTTTAATTAACCCAATATCTTCAGTCAACAAGGTTGATCGCCGGGACAGGAAAGTACAAGAAGAGGATGAGGAAGAATTTTACCTTCCTGAAGGAGTTGAACCTCTTCTGCTTGAAACACAATTATATACTGATACGACTGCAGCTGGTATCTCATTGCTATTTGCACCACGCCCATTTAATATCAGATCTGGTCGCACAAGACGGGCTGAAGATGTACCTCTTGTGTCAGAGTGGTTCAAGGAGCATTGGTAAATTGATATGTTACTGCATATATTGTCTATTATGGTTGTATTGATTAGGATTTGAAAATGTTAGTTTCTTGTCTAATGTTACTTTTATTTTTGTAGTCCTCCATCCTATCCAGTTAAAGTTCGTGTCAGTTATCAGAAGCTGCTGAAATGTTTTGTCTTGAATGAATTACATCATCGACCTCCCAAGGCACAGAAGAAGAAACATTTGTTCCGTTCTCTGCAGGCTACAAAGTTCTTCCAAACAACAGAACTAGATTGGGTAGAAGCAGGTCTACAAGTTTGTAAACAAGGTTACAATATGCTTAATCTGTTGATTCATCGGAAAAATCTCAACTATCTTCACCTGGATTACAATTTTAATTTGAAACCTGTAAAAACACTCACCACAAAGGAGCGCAAGAAGTCACGATTTGGAAATGCCTTCCATCTGTGCAGAGAAATTCTTCGTTTGACAAAGCTTGTAGTTGATGCTAATGTCCAGTTCCGTCTGGGAAATGTGGATGCTTTTCAATTAGCTGATGGATTGCAATACATTTTTTCTCATGTTGGTCAACTGACTGGCATGTACCGTTATAAGTACCGTTTAATGCGGCAGATCAGAATGTGTAAAGATTTGAAGCACTTAATCTACTACCGTTTTAATACTGGTCCTGTTGGGAAGGGACCTGGCTGTGGATTTTGGGCTCCCATGTGGAGGGTATGGTTGTTTTTTCTTCGAGGTATTGTACCATTGCTGGAAAGATGGTTGGGTAATTTACTAGCTCGCCAATTTGAAGGCCGCCATTCAAAGGGGGTCGCAAAGACTGTTACAAAACAACGAGTTGAAAGCCACTTTGATTTGGAACTAAGAGCTGCTGTGATGCATGATATTCTCGATGCAATGCCTGGTAAGCCCATAAACTTACATTTTGTATCTGGGTTTGTGTCTACCATACACTACGTTATTTTGTTATCCATATTGTGCATCCTCTGTCGATTGGTTTGGTACCATGAACTTGCATTTTGTATCCTGCAGAGGGCATTAAGCAGAACAAAGCAAGGACTATCTTACAACATCTGAGTGAAGCATGGCGTTGTTGGAAAGCCAATATCCCATGGAAGGTATGCTATTTCTAAGGGCATGACAGTACTTTTTCTAATTGTCAGCATTCTTGTTCAGTTGCTTTTTCTTTGTTTGCCTTATATGTTAGTCAATTTCAGGTTCCAGGTCTGCCAGTACCAATTGAGAATATGATTCTCCGATATGTAAAATCCAAAGCAGATTGGTGGACAAATGTCGCTCACTACAATCGCGAGCGTATTAGAAGGGGTGCAACTGTTGATAAGACAGTTTGTAGGAAGAATCTAGGAAGATTGACTCGGTTATGGCTAAAAGCTGAGCAGGTAAATGAAATAGAGTTTGTTACAATTTCAGTTGAAGAAGCGATGACTATATCTTTTGCTTGCCGATTCACAGTCACCTGATGACTGTCTGCCACAGTCTGTCCATGTTCCCCTTATTTGAGTCCACCTTGCATCATCAGACACCTAACTGAAATAAAATAAATACAACAAATATAATTAATTATTTATATTTCTGGTTCTTATTGGTATAATTGCAACACGTGTTTGACAAACCATATCCTTGTTATTCCAGGAGAGGCAACACAACTACCTGAAAGATGGACCATACGTTACCCCAGAAGAGGCTGTGGCCATCTATACTACCACAGTTCATTGGTTGGAATCAAGGAAGTTTTCTCCTATTCCATTTCCACCATTGTCCTACAAACATGACACCAAACTCCTTATCCTTGCACTAGAGAGGTTGAAGGAATCTTATAGCGTTGCAGTTAGACTGAATCAATCTCAAAGGGAAGAATTGGGTCTTATTGAGCAAGCATATGACAACCCCCACGAAGCCTTATCAAGAATAAAACGTCACTTGCTCACTCAGCGTGCATTCAAGGAGGTAAACCCACCAATTTCAATACTATTATTCTTTGTTCCCCATTTCTGAGATTGCTGCTAATATTGCAATATTCACAGGTTGGAATTGAGTTCATGGATTTATACAGTTATCTGATTCCAGTTTATGAAATTGAACCTCTTGAAAAAATCACAGATGCATACCTTGATCAGTATTTGTGGTATGAAGGAGACAAAAGACACCTATTCCCTAACTGGGTCAAGCCTGCAGATTCAGAACCACCACCACTTCTAGTATACAAATGGTGTCAAGGTATTAATAACTTACAAGGCATATGGGACACAAGCGATGGCCAGTGTGTGGTGATGATGCAAACAAAGTTTGAGAAGTTTTTTGAGAAAATTGATTTGACTATGCTTAATAGGTAACATTTTTTTCTCATGTTTTTTATTTGACCATGCTTTCAGAGTTTTACTTCATATGTTAATTGTCTTATGTTTGATCTTGTTCATTCTTTACAGGCTTTTGCGCTTGGTTCTTGACCACAATATTGCTGATTATGTCACTGCCAAAAACAATGTTGTGTTATCATACAAGGATATGAGCCACACCAACTCGTATGGCCTTATTCGAGGCCTGCAATTTGCTTCCTTTGTTGTGCAGTATTACGGGCTTGTGCTTGATCTATTGCTCCTCGGTTTAACCCGAGCCAGTGAAATTGCTGGTCCTCCTCAGATGCCCAATGAATTCATTACATATTCAGACACCAGAATAGAGACTAGACATCCTATTCGGTTATATTCCCGTTACATTGACAAAGTACACATACTATTCCGATTCACACATGAGGAGGCACGAGACCTAATTCAGCGGTATCTAACTGAGCATCCAGATCCAAACAACGAAAACATGGTTGGATATAATAACAAGAAATGTTGGCCTAGAGATGCACGAATGAGGTTGATGAAACATGATGGTAGATCCCCTTTGCCCATCTTAATCATTTTCTTCATATTTTTTGGTTTTTTTTCTGTTTGACACTCTGTTGTATTTACATTCCCCCCCCCCCCCCCCCCCCCCCCCCCCCCCAATAAATTCATTTCATCATTTTATTTGTGAATTGCAGTCAATCTTGGGCGAAGTGTTTTTTGGGATATGAAAAATCGGCTTCCGAGAAGCATTACAACATTGGAATGGGAAAATAGCTTTGTGTCTGTTTATAGCAAGGACAATCCCAATCTCCTTTTCAGCATGTAAGAATTTTTGTTTCTTCTCTTTTCTTATTATGCTTTATGACTCGTACCAAGGATTTCTTTCTATTGAATGTGGTACTGTACTTTTAGCAATTTATCTCTACACATGGGTGTCTCTGGGCCTGAATTTTCTAGCGTGTTTTATCTACAACAGTCTTATCAAGCATCTTTCAGTTATACCATGTAGAGTCTAAATTGGCTGGCAATTGTGCTTAACATTTAAAAAAAAATCTTTAAAGTGTTCTCCATTTTTGCTTTCTCTTTTTAAAGTTGCATCCCAATGCACATGAATTTAGTATGTACACATGAAGTATTTGCATGTTTCTACTAATGCAAGGGATGTTGATGAATTTTTTGAATTTTTGGGTGTTCTTTTTTATTCTCAAAATATTATGTACCTAGTTTTTGCTTTTAAAGTCCTCTTCTGTTAATCTGGTTGTTCCTTTCTAATAAGATTTTTTTTCAAATTTGATGACCCATCTTTTTAACTACCAAACTTATAGTTGAGACTCCCTTCAGTTTAGTAATTCTCCTTTGCAGTATCTAAGTTTTTAATGTTACTTCTTCCTTTTCACTTGTTATTCATAATGTTCTCCAGGTGTGGATTTGAGGTTCGAATATTGCCTAAAGTAAGAATGACTCAAGAAGCTTTCAGTAACACCAAAGATGGTGTTTGGAATTTACAAAATGAACAAACCAAGGAAAGAACAGCAATAGCCTTCTTGCGTGTTGATGATGAACACATGAAGGTATTTGAGAATCGTGTGAGGCAGATTCTTATGTCATCAGGTTCAACAACTTTTACCAAGATTGTTAACAAATGGAATACAGCTCTTATTGGTATGCTAAACTATTGTCTTTTGTGCTTTGCTTATTTGGCATTTAGGTTATACTATTTAGTTGTTTCATTCTTTTGATAGGTCTTATGACATATTTCCGAGAAGCCACTGTGCATACACAGGAGTTGTTGGATTTGCTGGTCAAGTGTGAAAACAAAATACAGACTCGTATTAAAATTGGATTGAACTCAAAGATGCCTAGCAGGTAATCACTATGTCTGATTTTGTGTCCCAATATGATATATTTTCTATGCATGGTTGAGTTTTAATTATTTGCATTCCACAGATTTCCTCCTGTTATCTTTTACACACCAAAGGAAATTGGAGGCCTTGGGATGCTTTCCATGGGACACATATTGATCCCACAGAGTGACCTAAGGTACAGCCAACAAACTGATGTTGGAGTGACACATTTTAGGAGTGGTATGAGTCATGAGGAAGATCAGCTTATCCCCAATCTTTACCGCTATATACAGGTTCTTTAACTAACACTGTCATGACATCAATTTATATTTTTAGAATATACCCTTGCTAATTCTGCTGGTTATCTTTTCAATTACTCAGCCCTGGGAGAGTGAGTTCATTGATTCACAGCGTGTTTGGGCTGAATATGCATTGAAGAGGCAAGAAGCACAGTCACAAAATAGAAGATTGACACTTGAGGATCTAGAGGTATTTTTCATGATTGTTGAAATTGGAGAATGGTGTATGCTTGGAATCTTTTAGGAAGCCTTCTTTCCTGAACAGCATTTATCTGTGGGACAGATGGAGATATTTAATTGCTTTGAGTTAGTTGGTTCTTGTTATATACCCCAAATATAGTGCCTAAATCTTTTGTCAGTGAATGAACTTCTTGATGATGTCACTTAAACATGATTTAAAGGGTGTTAATTCGATATATTGTCATGTGACAAAAAGGTTGTGAAAAATATTAATACGTTCTTGTTATCCATTCCCTGAGCATTTAATGGCCTGCTGCTAGCAGTTAAAGTGCAATGCTTTGCAGAATTTGCAGGATAATGAGGAGTTTGAAATTGCTCCTTTTGGAACTATTTTATACAGTCAGTTTTAACTGTCTGATTGTCAAAATTTGCCATCACAAGAAAATCCACTTTTGAGACTTTCTCTAATCATAGATGCTTTGGCTGTAGTACATGATTGGCTGGTTTAGTAACATTTTCTAATGAAAAAAAACTGTACTCGGCATGTTGTTTCGCTTGGGGGAGTTTTCTAAATTTGTGTTTACTGTGGATCTCATCCAGTTAAGATATATGTGATACAGTTCATTCTTTTTTATCTGTCCAATTCTCCTTCGCCATGGGCCTTATCTTTGTCTATTCTCGGGTTTAGGGTGGGGCTTTTGAACATACATAAACAATAATTTTCTGCCTGAGATAATTGTGGATTATGTACTGCAGCTGTTATTCCTGCTTGCTAATATAGCGTTAGTATGAAGGTCTGACAATAAGTATTATTATTTTAGGATTCTTGGGATAGAGGCATACCTCGAATCAACACCTTGTTCCAAAAAGATCGCCACACGTTAGCATATGATAAAGGATGGAGGGTTCGTACTGATTTCAAGCAATATCAAGTTTTGAAGCAGAATCCATTTTGGTGGACCCACCAGAGGCATGATGGCAAGCTTTGGAACTTGAACAACTATCGGACTGATGTTATCCAAGCACTTGGGGGAGTGGAAGGAATCCTGGAACACACTTTATTTAAAGGGACATAGTAAGTAAAGAAATTGACATGTGTATGCAAAGATCATATCGTATCATATCTTTATTTCTGTATCTTAAGACTGATTGTGGTTCTGTTTCAGTTTCCCGACCTGGGAAGGTCTCTTCTGGGAGAAGGCATCTGGATTTGAGGAGTCTATGAAGTATAAGAAGTTAACCAATGCACAGCGGTCAGGTCTGAATCAAATTCCAAATCGTAGGTTTACTTTGTGGTGGTCACCCACCATCAATCGTGCCAATGTATACGTCGGCTTCCAGGTCCAGCTTGACCTGACTGGAATATTTATGCACGGGAAAATTCCTACCTTGAAGATATCTTTGATTCAGATATTCCGTGCTCACCTGTGGCAGAAGATCCATGAGAGTGTTGTTATGGATCTTTGCCAAGTTTTGGATCAAGAGTTGGATGCATTAGAAATTGAGACTGTGCAGAAAGAGACTATACATCCAAGGAAAAGTTACAAGATGAACAGCTCTTGTGCTGACGTTCTTCTCTTTGCTGCACATCGATGGCCAATGTCCAAACCAAGCCTTGTTGCTGAATCGAAGGACGTATTTGACCAAAAAGCAAGCAACAAATACTGGATTGATGTGCAACTTCGTTGGGGGGACTATGATTCCCATGATATAGAGCGTTATACTAGGGCTAAGTTTATGGACTATACAACAGACAATATGTCCATATATCCATCACCCACTGGTATATTTTGTATTGGTTCCATTTAGAATTTCATAGTCACAAAGAACCTGTCAACTAATGCTATGTTTTTGCAGGAGTTATGATTGGACTGGATTTGGCATACAATTTGCACTCAGCCTTTGGCAATTGGTTCCCTGGGTCAAAGCCTTTGCTAGCTCAAGCAATGAACAAGATCATGAAGGTATAATTCTGAGAAATAATCCTCCATCTTTGTTGGCCTCAATTTTTTCTTATTTTTGTGTCGTTAATGCAGTCAAATCCAGCTTTATATGTGCTGAGGGAACGGATAAGGAAAGGCTTGCAGCTTTATTCATCTGAGCCTACTGAACCATATCTCTCATCACAAAATTATGGGGAGATTTTCAGCAACCAAATCATATGGTTTGTTGATGATACTAATGTGTATAGAGTAACAATACATAAAACTTTCGAGGGAAATCTCACCACAAAGCCCATTAATGGTGCCATCTTCATCTTCAATCCAAGGACAGGACAACTATTTCTAAAGGTATATTCTTTTTTTCTACTTGTTTAAGGTAGCTTCAGACTCTTGCGAGGTGGCAGAATTAAGCAGCTAGTCTCATACAGGTCATCCATACAAGCGTTTGGGCTGGGCAAAAGCGTCTTGGACAACTGGCCAAGTGGAAGACAGCAGAAGAAGTAGCAGCTCTTGTGCGGTCATTGCCAGTTGAAGAGCAGCCAAAGCAAATTGTTGTCACTCGTAAAGGAATGTTGGATCCTTTAGAAGTCCATTTGCTTGACTTCCCCAATATTGTAATCAAGGGTAGTGAACTCCAGTTGCCTTTCCAGGCTTGCTTAAAGATCGAGAAGTTCGGTGATCTGATTTTGAAGGCTACTGAACCTCAGATGGTTCTGTTTAATATATATGATGATTGGTTGAAAAGTATTTCATCCTACACTGCTTTCTCCCGACTTATATTGATATTGCGGGCACTGCATGTTAACAATGAGAAAGCAAAGATGCTCTTGAAGCCTGACAAGACCATTGTCACTGAACCACACCATATATGGCCTTCGCTGACTGATGATCAGTGGATGAAGGTAGAATCTGCAGTTATTTTCTAGTACCTCTTATTATTTCTATTCCCCCATAATTTTAATTTTTACTAACCTTGAAACTGTTTTCAGGTTGAAGTTGCACTTAGAGATCTCATACTTTCTGATTATGCAAAAAAGAACAATGTCAATACATCTGCGCTAACACAGTCTGAAATACGGGACATAATATTGGGTGCAGAGATAGCACCACCCTCACAGCAGAGGCAACAGATTGCTGAAATTGAGAAACAGGTTTGCATTTGGTCCAACCTGCTGCAACTCTTTTTCCATGTTATTCTAACATTCCCTTTTGTTATTGTAGGCTAAAGAAGCTAGCCAATTGACAGCAGTTACAACAAGGACGACAAATGTTCACGGTGATGAGCTTATAGTTACTACCACTAGTCCATATGAGCAGCAAGCATTTGGTTCCAAAACCGATTGGCGAGTCAGGGCCATTTCAGCCACAAATCTTTATCTTCGTGTTAACCACATTTATGTGAACTCAGATGATATCAAGGTATTGAATAGGCATTACAATATTTTATCATTGTGGGCTACAGATTTATTATTCATGAATTTAATTGGTTTTTCATTGAGCAGGAGACTGGATATACTTACATTATGCCTAAGAACATATTGAAGAAGTTCATCTGCATAGCAGATTTGAGAACTCAGATTGCTGGTTACCTCTATGGGTTGAGCCCTCAAGATAATCCACAAGTGAAGGAGATCCGCTGCATAGTCATGGCCCCGCAATGGGGGACACATCAGCAGGTCCACTTGCCATCAGCTCTACCCGAGCATGACTTTTTGAATGACTTGGAACCATTAGGATGGATGCACACACAACCTAATGAGCTTCCTCAGCTATCTCCACAGGTTAATATTGCTGATTCTGTCTCTCTTGATGAAATTTATTGGTTTCATGCTCCTTATGCATACCTTTTCCTTCAGGATCTGACATCTCATGCTCGGGTACTAGAGAACAATAAGCAGTGGGATGGCGACAAATGCATTATTTTGACCTGCAGCTTCACTCCAGGTTCCTGCTCCTTGACTGCATATAAGCTCACTCAATCGGGGTACGAATGGGGACGTGTCAATAAGGACACTGGAAGCAACCCCCATGGTTATCTACCAACACACTATGAGAAAGTGCAAATGCTTCTGAGTGACCGTTTCCTAGGATTCTATATGGTAATGAATCTTTCCCTACCATATCCTAAAATTCTGATGCATTTTGGAAATCTTTCATAAATCTGAATACTTGAGTCACACCCTGGTTATTTGGAATCTCAGGTTCCAGACAATGGTCCATGGAATTACAATTTCATGGGAGTAAAGCATACCGTGAGCATGCGATACGGAGTCAAGTTGGGGATACCAAGAGACTACTACCATGAGGATCACAGACCCACACATTTCCTGGAATTCAGTAAGCTCGAAGAAGGCGATACTGCACAGGCAGACGGAGAGGATAAGTTTACATAGTTTAGCTGTTTTGAGGAATATGTACCTGTTACTTGAAATCGACATGTAGTTTGATGCTTATACGATGCGCGCACTTGATGTATTCGACAATCCATTTCTCATGTTAAAAAGGGGCGTTGACGCTAAGATGCCATGGTGACTGAGCGTTGAAGTTCCATTGACAAAGATTTGTAAGATAGGTATCCTTATTATGTGCCTTTTAAAGCAAGGATTACTGTGTATAATTATTATTGGTTTTTGTTATCAACTGTTTTTTTTCCAACTATATCACAGTTAGATTTACTCTTTGAAGATGTAGAATGAGTATTTACAAAATGCTTTTCTGTATATTGGTTGTAAAATCTAAGAGTAGAAGTAAAATCGATTAGCAACATACTTCTTGATCTTGTCTTCCCAACATATCATTATTGAGTATTAAGATTTATTAGTGTTTTAAAAATAACGTCTTTCACAATCTAAATATCATGGAATGTCAATCAACTTGCTTTTACGTGATGCCATGTTCGATTTTGGAATAATTCTCACAGCAAATCTTTTTATTCATGTTCTTTGGCTTTAGAAAAGGTGCATTATGCATTATTTATCTGTCTTTTAAAAGTCTTCTAATCTTAAAATCCATTAGCTGTCTTTTAATATATCTCAACTTTATTTCTCACTTTAATTAAAATTATACCTAATCACTTTCAATTGATAGTGCTTTTACAACCTTTTCAGTAATTGTACACGTCTATATGCATATCCTACCCCTTGTGATTTTTTTTTAAATAATAAATTTCTTAAGTATGTTCCCGATATTTTTATCATTTATGGTCTTTGATCCGGTCAGATTAGGGGTATGTTGACTTTTCAAAACATTTCAGGAGATTGGATGTGCGTTTGGGCTGTTCTTGTGAGGTCGGTTTCTGTCGGGTTAGTCGTTGTTAGGTCGGTCTCGATAAGGTTGGCTCTTATCGGATTTGACAATTGTTAGGTCCACAATCGTCATATTGGCTTCTATTGAGTCGGCCTATATATTGAGTCGGCCTATATCAGAAAAAAAAATGAAAGGACAAAGTCTTTATTGGTTGACACTATTACCTTATATAGAGAGTGAAGAGTGTACGAGATTTCTAAAAGACACATCTTTATAATTGGCACGTCTCTTCCTTTAATTGGTGTCATTATGGTCGCCGACCTCGTTTTGTAATGTGCACCTTTATGTAACCAGCGCCCTTTTTCTGCAAGTAAAGGTGGATCCGCCACATCTCACACGGTCGGTCCCATGATCATCTGTGAGGAGGTCTGCAATTCATTATGGTCGCAGGATTCGAACCCTTGCCCTCTTTGCAAGTCTGTGCACCTCACCTATACCCGGGAGCAACCAGCGCCCTTTTTGTTCTATAACTGCTGTGTCATGTCTAAATTCAAGCGAAATTTGGGTGGAGCTCAGTCGTAAGTCTAGCAAGTCACTCAGGCATGACTTGGGATGACTCACCTTGAGCTCAAGTGCTTTGTCGAGTTAACTTAACATAAGCCGAACAAGTGCCAAGTTGATTGGAATTGAACTTGGAAGAACTGATCCGACCTGATTCGAGCTTGTTCGTGAGTCAAATTGATTTGATTCGAGTTCCATTCCGAGTCAGACTAATCGAGATCTACATTGACCAAGTCTTAATTCGTCACATGGTGCCTGCCGTTTCGGTTGGAATTGGACAAATCGTCGTCCAAATTAATTTTACACATTTAAAAACACAACTATTACAAGTGGAATAACTTCCCATGACTACACTTGGGCATGAATCGAATCTTGACGAAGTGGAGGCAATGCCCTTCTTCGTCCTGACCACCTGTAATTTTTCAATTTATCTCTTCATAAACGATCGTGAGACAGATTGTATGGAACCGCTAAGATGACAGATTACATATTATATATACAATCATAGGAAAAGGACGTCCAAGCCTTAGAGGATATTTGATTTATGAATCTAAAGACAGTTCGTGATAATCGTTCTTCGGACGACAAACAGAATAAAAGCAGAGGGAAATCACTAATTGATGAGATTTTTCCATTTTTCTTTTACTTTATGCGAAATCAACCGTTTCCACGCTTCGTCAGTCTTAATATCAAATATAACGATAGCTTTGTCTAAATCTAAGTTACTACAAAAAATAGATTTAGTTTCAATAGTTCATCATTGAAAATAAACACGTCTTGTCATGTTAGATATAATTATTAAACTTTTAAAATGTATTTTTTATTAGATTATTTATTTCTTTTTATTAACATTTTCCTCTTATTTTATGTCTTTCATTTGCAAGGCCGAGCGTAGAATAGTCAAACGTTTGTTCGATATATTTGCCATAAATGTCTATTTCATGATTAGAGCATTCAACTAATCGATAACAACAACCATTCAGAAGAAAAAGTCACCGAGGTTGAACAGAGAGAACGGGCAAACATTTGTTCAAATTAAGACCAATTCTTTCGATCAAGTCAAAGTTACAATTGACATCTCAAAAGTCAACGCCCTTGTCCATGCTCAGCGTTGACCCGGCGTAGAATAGTCGCTCCCATGCGACGACCATTTCCGGGTGGCGAACGCCACCACGTTCCTCCTCGCTGCGATGAGCCCCGTCCGCATCTTCATCGTCGCGCATCTCCTTTTCCAGCTCGTTGGAATCATGCCGGCGGTCGCTACCGCCTGCTCGATACTGCTGCCGCCGCTGTTGCTCTCCTGGATTTCGACTTCTTCGATAGCGGCGACGGTCCTCTGCTCGTCGTCCGGTCCCTCGTCGACGGGCTCTACGTTCATCGATAACTGGCCGCTCCGGCTCGCCATCAGCCGCTCTGCGCACTCCGGCGTCACTCCGGGGCACCGCTTCACCTTCACTTTGAGCAGCTTGGGGCATCCACTGACGAAGGATTCCATGCCCTGGTCGGAAACAGGGCACCCTTTGATGCAGAGCTTCTTCAACGAATGGCACTTGGCGGCGACGCAGGCGATCTCGGCATCCCCGACGGTATCGCTGCCACATAGCGCAAGGCGCTCGAGGGAGCCGCAGTTGGTCGCGACGAGTTCCAAGCTCCGGATCGAGGGATTGACCCCGACGAGGACGAGCTCTTGGAGGCCGGGGCAGCGTCGGGCCACGGCGGTGAGGCCCTCGTCGCCGATGCGGTCCGCCTTCCATCCATCGGCGTGGAGCTTGCGGAGGCGGGGGCAGCATTCAGCCAAGGAGGCGATGCCGGCGTCGGTGCATTCCGGCGTCTTCACGAGGCGGAGGAACTCGAGGTCGATGCGAGCAGATAGAGCGATGAGGCCGCGGTCGCTCACCTGCAGCCGCTCGAGGTGGAGCTCCGCGACGCCGGGGACCTTGCCGGCCATGGCTTCCAGGAGAGGGTCCCAGTCGCCGGAGCAGCGGATGAGCTTTAGCGTCTTGAGTTTGGGAGAGTTGGCGATGAGCGGCGCGAAGCACTGGGCGTTATATAGATCCTTGAGGCACACGGAGAGGAGTGATGTAACGCCGGCGACGGGGCCGGAGATGGCAGCGGAGTCGTGGAGGCCGCGGAGGCGCTTGACGGAGAGATCCTCGAGGAGGAGGCAGCCGCGGAGAACCACATCGATGCCGTTGGCGCCGAAGCAGCAGCAGCCGACGGAAAGCTTCCGGAGGCCTGGACAGTAACGGGCGACGGCGACCATGCCGGCGTCCGTGATGTCACTGCAAGAGCGGAGCTTGAGGCTGACCAGACGGGGGCAGCGCGAAGCGATGAGCGCCATGGCCTCATCGCCGACGCTCGCGGAGCGGCGGCTGCAGCGGAGGGCGAGCTTGGAGACGGCGTCGAAGCGGGCAAAGAGCGGGGGCACGGCCTGGAGGAGCGAAGGGCGGGCGTGGAGGGAGAGGCGGGCGCGGCAGCTGGCCTCGACGAGGAGCCATCGACGGCAGACGAGGGAGCAGGCTCGGCGGTCGGCGGCGGTGAGGGAGCCGAAGACGAGGGCTAGACACTCGTCGGGAAGGTCGGCGGTGAAGTCTCTGGATTGGGAGAGGAGGTGGGAGGAGGCTGATTGACCCATGCACGGAGGAGGAGTAGAACCCCGCAGCAGCTGCCGGAAGGAGGGTGCCTGCGGTGGTTGATTCTTGAGCCAATTCTCAGATTCTACAGCTAAAAGCAGAGCCACGGGTTGGATTTTAAACAGGAAGGCCATGGCGACGGAGGAGTTGAAGTTGAAGTTGGAATTGGGCGAGTCAAACAGAGGGAGCGCGTGGAGACACAGGCGGAGCAGAAAGAGAGCAAGAGCAAGAGCAGCCGAACAGAGGAGGAGCGTGCAGTCACGCGTTCGGTCATAAGTTCTTGAACAATTTTTCACTTTGCCTCCTGTAAGTTTATTATATTTTCACTTCGCGTCTATCAACTTAGTCCCTATATTTTTCCATGAATTATTACTATCGGTGGTTTATGCCTCTTTTAAATGTATTCTTTTTCAAACTTTGTATTTTTTTTATTATTTACAATTTGATAATAAATAATACTTCAAAGTTCAAAATAAGGCTGGCTCTAAAATCACAATGGTGAGTCACAATAAAAATAAGTAAATAAATATCATGGACTCGATGTCATTTATCCAATAGAAAATTGAATAATCTCTCAATATAGACATATAAATTGAACATCTCTTTTATCTCAAACTCGGTACCACTCCACTGAAAAAAAACATGTCTTCCCTCAGCAAAAAGAGAAAATTTTGTGAAAAAAATGTCTGCAGATATTATTCTATACCGTTCAATACTATTATCTCCTATTTAATTTTGACATTGTAGTATTTATGATTTCATAACTACTACAACATAATTCAACTCATTATTATAGCAATTAGGAAATCATAACTGTTACAACTGTTATAGTTGTAGCAGCTATGAAATCGTAACTACTCTAATTATAATAGTTGTTTATAATTGTAATAGTTACGAAATCGTAACTACTATAACATAATTTTATCCTAATGTATTGGAGGATCAACATTTAGATAATAACTCAAGTTCATTTGAGCATTAAACAACCAGTCAATCATTCTATATCTTACATGAAGAGTCCATTGGATGATTCCAAGGGCTGTGGAAGTCAAAATCATGGTCTTCCATTTGCTTGTAGTCTAAAGAATGACTAGTCTATATATGTATCAGAGTGATGATGATGTCGAACAGTAGTTTCCCACCAAGACCCGGCTGAATTGCTTTGGCTTTTGAACACTTAAATGACTTTGACCACACTCTTCTTTGATTAACTTGACGTGAGGATCAGGGTGAGACCTCTTAACTATTTGAGCTCCTTGTGTTAAGTTGTCAAAATATAGCACGCACTTGAAGGATTAGTTAATGCACATCTCTGAAAAAGAACAAGAAGTAGTAGTACCTTCTAAGAACTTTTACAATCAATCACTGCATCCTAGGGGAGCTTCAATCTCTCCACCTTCATAAATCAAATTTGAAATATCAGATATGCAGGATATTAACAAGCACACTTTTTTTTTTTTTTTTGCCTAAAGCTACATAAAGAGTTTCATTCATTCGTTCCAGCTGCAATGGGAGTATAAAATGCGTCAGTTCCGAAAATAGACACTTCAAAATTTTCTGAATAATTTGTTTTCTTCCTGGCAGCAGATCCATATTCATCACCAGCTACTTGTTTGTGTGGGGGTATAGAGTCAAACAGAACAAAAATTTATCATTCAAAAAGCAGAGATGGCACAATTTCCATTCTTCAGGCAAGCTATAAGCTAACCCTCATCAGATTGGTTCCCTGAGGCGTCTGAATTAGGAGCAGGATGGTTTGGGGAAGTTAGTGCTGATGATCGACCGTCATGCTCATTATTGTTCACATCCTGCTCTCCACTGGCATCTGTAGAAGCATTGAGCTGATCAAGTCCTTTCAGGACCTTAAAGGATGAATTGTTTGATGCGTTCGATGTAATCTCTCTACCATCTCTGAAAGGATATGGTTCTCCTGGCAGTGAGTGCATGGGTATAATCGGGTGATCAAATTTGCATGTAGCACCATATTTGCAATTTCCATGAGTAGCATAGTGCTTGCATTTAGGAGAATCCTTTACGAATGATTGATACGTACATGCATTTAAACAAGAAAATTGTTCAGTTTCTCAAATAGAACATAAATAAATAGGCACAATTCTGAAGAAGAATTACTGGTCTATGAGGCAGTCCATAGGGTCCAATGATGCAGTTAGCCACTTGGGTTGCTCCGTTAGGGTGATTATATTTGCAAGAACTACCATACTTGCAAGTCCCAGTCTTCAAGTAATATTGGCAATCTGGTTCATCGGGTCTCTCTGGAAAGATACCATCAGTGCTCAAACTTGGCTTTGCGTGATTATTACCAAGGCTACTCATAGAGGAAACAGTTATAGTGCTGGGTGCCTGTTTGACATGGTACACATGGTTAAGTGTTAATATCACTATGATGAGAAAGTTAACAACAAAAGGATGATACTGCAGCAAACAAAAGGAAAAGGAAGAAGGAAAATGACAAATGCCTTCATGGGAGACACAAGCATATATGAAAATTAATTTCTCCTCAGTATTAGTACCAAGTCACTTGAAACATTGGTACGAATTCCTATTTAGTGTGCATGAATTTATATCTGAGAGCAGCGACAATCAATCGTGAGTGAGGATAATGCTACGTATAAATCACACGTGAATTTTCTGTCTTTGTAAATCACAATTTGTAGGCATGTGTAAGCAAATATACATCTTGTTATAAGTCTATTTAAAGGAAGTAACATGTTTACTGGAGGGCAAGGCAAAATAACACTGCAAACAGTAACCTGACGTGAACACAATGTAATTGGAAATTTGTGATCAAGCAAATATACTGAATCTGAATATTGTCATTAAATCTCTATGCACAAACTGGTAAAGTTACAAGGGTAAGGAATCTCTAAATCAAGTTAAACCATGATAGATTAGTCACAACTTAAATTAATAAAAAGAAAATTTATTCAAAACCAAAGAGATAGATATGGATGCTTTGAGTTTCAAATATTAAGCACTCAAATTCCAATTTATAATGAGATTTAAGTCCAGTGGATTAAGTCTAGTGGTTCCATAAACTAGGTGCTAACCACATATGTGCACCAACCCTGCTGGATTGGCATGGTGGTTTGGTTAGTTGGAAGCGCATGAGAACTGTAAGCTGGGAATCCTTCCATATAAGAATTAGTCACATAAGGGTGCCATGATGTAAGCCATGCAGAATATCCACCAGCCCAGTGTGGTCCTCCTGTAGTTGCAGAGTATCCAGCATAGCCATAGACTGAAGGCCCTGGCCCAGGAAATATGGCTCCAATATTGTTAAGCTGAGGGTGATCATACTTGCATGCCATTCCAAATTTACAAGATCCGGTTTTCAAGAAGTAAGAGCATGACTCCATATCCTGCTAGATAAAATACAGCACATAAGTTCATTAGTCAATTAACTAAACTCAAGTAAATTTGACAATGACATGACAAAACTGAAAATTCAGAAACATTAATTTGTCAATTTCAAAATCTAGAGCCAGGATAAAAAGATGTTAATACCTTGCGAAGTGGCAGACCAAAAGAATTCAAGGGAGGTATCTGGATTGCATGTTTGTCTTTTGGATGATTATACTTGCAGCTTGAACCATATTTGCAAAATCCAGTTTTGAGGAAAAACTACAAGAGCAAATTCAAGAAATCAAATGAAAATAAAGAAACAGAAAAAAGAAACCATATTCTATCTGATGCACCAATAACAGAAAAGGAAAAAAGGAGAAATTGATTCAGCATATCAGTCTCTGAAAACCCCTAAATCCACTTGGTTTATCAAGAGGGGAAATAAAATGGTCTGCAAAACCAAAGACAACTTATGTGATCTAAACAGTTTTTTCTTCAATTTTTTAGACAAATTTTACCTTGAAGAAATACTTCCTTTAAAAACAAAAGAGAGTGTATAAGATTAAATGATATCAAGAACTTGCTCCTTTACAGATTTTTCTTCCTTGCCAATTCTTTTGTGCTCCATTTTGGTGTTTGCAATCGACCATATCTAGAGAACTCTACTGTTTAGTCTGTATCATCAATTAAAAATCATTTCCAAGGGCATAATTAAGGACCTAGGAGGAGAATTATCTACTACCATAAGAATTTCTTATGATTATTCATCAAATATCAATGCTTTGAAGATGCATCTAATCAATATAAATGTTCTTGTAGATATGGAATCCATAACTAGCAATCATAAACTCATAGTTATTCTTTTAAAATAAACGAATACAATGTGTTTGAAGCATCACATTCAATTCCAATCCAATCAATTTTGTAAACTGAGCACATGAAATTAATTGGCAGATATATGTAATGAATATGCAAACCAAGTAACCAACTCAGGTGTGTTAGTATGAAGGAAATAATATGTTTGCAGATATCAAATTCAATTCCAAGTCCAAGGAATTGCAATTTAGTAAATGAGGAATTACTGTGTATTCCATAGACAAAGTACATGAAATTACATATATGCAAATCATTGTGCTTGTGTGTGAATGAAGAAAATAAGATATGTGTTTGTGCAATCACATTGCAGTTCCAGTCCAAAGAAATGCAATTTAGCAAATGAGGGAACTACTGCATATTTCATAACCAAGTACATGAAAATTACATGACAAGCATGCAATAAAGAAGCTAACCATCTTTTTTGTGTGTGCGTGTGTGTGTTCTCATCTCCTAGTAGTTTTACTGCTATGATAAGAACTAAACAATTTGACAAACGAAACAGATGTCTTATAATTCACAAGTTAAAATCAGAAAGAAACTTTTTATTAGAATTGCACAGATAAGAAGAACCTGGCAGTCAGGTCGATCCTCCCTTTGGGGCAGCTCATCACTATTCTTAGTTTCCTGCAACAAAAATAATCACATATTATCGAATTAACTTACTATTGATTGGTAAGAAAGGTTTTTGATCAGAAATGAGCAAAAGCACAACATCATTCATTGCTATCACCTGTTCTGTGGAAGTAGGATGATTATACTTGCACTTGCTTCCATAACTACAAGAGCCGGTCCTCAAGTAGTACTTGCAATCAGGTTCTCCAGGGCGCTGAGGGTAGGGATTCGGGCGACCATCGGCGTCGTCCTTCTCGTCCCCCTCAATCTTAAAATTCTTCATCAGCTCTGCACCCGAAAACAAAGCCATCAAATTTATACACACCGATCCAACGAAAATCAAGTATCACATCATCCCAAATAGATTTCACGTGGGCAACTAGCCTTCCCCTTTTATCTAAAAAATATAATAAAAAAAACTTTCGCTGAAAAGAACCAAAACGAAAAGGAACAAAAAAAAAAGGGAAAAAACTAACCTTTGAGGTCCTCCGGCGAGGCATTGCACCGAGAGTCGGAGGGGGCATTTCCCCTATCGCCGGACATCACGGCGGTGATCGGCTAGTCCAAGGCGCTTTACTACTGCACCGAGATCAGAACCGGCGACGAAAGACAAATCAACTCCTTGTTCCCCGAAACCCCAACTCCGATCGCCAATTTCCACCTCGAAGCCCGAGAATTGGAAGCGGGTGATCGGAGGGCGAGGGAGCAGCTCTCCCTCAATTTATAGATCTACCGATCGAGAAATCTTTGCTCTGCTTGATTCAAAATATTCGATTCCAAATCGGCTCGGAGAAGAAAAACGTCGTTGTCGCCGAAGCTTTTAATCGCCGAGTGGGCTTCAACCTCCGCAGAGGTTCGAACGGTTCGCTTAAATTAATCTCGATTACGACGACGTCATTAGAGAAGATTACCGCGAAGTCCCGCGCGAAGCCATCGGAAGCCTCGCGCGCAGGATCCGCTGTCCCAGCCGAGACACGCGGCGCAACGGCTCTCCGATCCGCTGTTGCTTTGGGCCCCGAATCGGCGAATCCGACGCCCAGTGACTCGCTGCGTCGGGTCGGGGAGAGACAGCGGATCCTGCGGGAAGCAAATCTTCTAATAAATCGACTACGACTAAGGAAGGCATATATCACAATTCTTCGGCCCAAGACTAGGGTTCGATGGTATGAGATTAGATAACGACAGTTTAAATTTCACCTATAATAAATTATATTTAAAAAGTTTTAAAATTTTAATTTATTAGATCTTTTACCATCGATAAAATTTTTTTTATGAAACTGAATCAGAATTCTTTGTAAAAAAAAGACTTTTTGAGAGATTTTTTTTATAAAATTGATTCAAAGGGGGAATTTTCCCGATGGAAAAGGCTGGGAATTTATCTGATCGGATCACTGCAGAAAAAGATTGATGGAACAGAAAAAAAAAGTGTTCTCTTTCCGTTATTCTTCTTCTTTCTTCCTTGACTCGATAGGAAGGAACATTTCTACATGATGGAGTGTAAGTGCAAATCATCTTTCCCACGGAAGAATTCAAAAAGAATAATAAAAAGATTAGAATTTAAATTTTTTATAAAAAATATCTTAAAAATCGAATATGCATAAATTATGTTCTAGATTTATCGAAAGGTAAAAGGGATCATTGATGGAGATGGAGGTAAAGAAAAGGAGGGCTGGCTTTGAATCTTTTCAGCTCCTTTCTCTGCTGAGAAGAAGCAATCTGTCAGCATGATTCTAGTTCCTCGAGAGTGACATTGAAGAAGGAAGGAGACGAAGCATCGGTCCTTCCATGATTGTTATAACGAAGAAATCACTAAAATTATCCAAGACATCATAAGGGTTGAGCTCAAAGAGAACGAAGATTGTCTCAATTTTTCGCCGTTTCATCGATCAAGATGTAAGAAAAGTAAGGTTGATTAGCACTCCCTGAGCAGAAGTAGTAGTTAGAACAAGTTGCCACAACAATCAATGAGACTAGATAACATTCTTCCAATCAGTAAAGTGGAATTGCACCTCTGAGGTAAACACACACAAGGGACCTCAAAAATGGAACCACTCGCAACAGTTTCGATCATATTTACCTACAGAATAAGAGCTGAGAATCCTTAATCGACGAGCAAAGAAAAATAAAAGGCTCTTCATGTCGTGAAGAACTAACCCATTCTCATTTTCGAAAGAAAACATGAAGAAGCCTCAATATCCTGAAAATGAAGCCTGCAAATGTCTCAAGCTTGAGATATCAAAGCGCTCCATGAACATTTGATCTGAAATTCTTGCTTTAGCAGCAGCAAAGCGGAGGTACTCGTCGAAAATTGAGGCAAGGCACCACCTCTGGAGTTTTCTTAGGCATCCAACGAGGCAGCCAGTCCGATGCTACACACACAAAGATTGAATTGTTAGCTAGATAATCCATGGATATGTTTCAAGCAATGCATAGGAAATAGTTGAAAATAAGATGATTCTACCTTTCCTCGTTTGCAATGAATAAGAAGAGGGTGGTTTCCCACATCTACAATGTTAACGTTCCAAACAGTTAATCGAATAAAGTCGAATCATATGTGATGCTAGAATAAGGGAAGTAGGTTTGAACAATGCATACTGAGAACGACTTTGAGAGCTTCACGAATTGTATCTTCAGGAATGTTGACAAAAGGCTCCTGCAAATGAACGTACGCTAAGTCACGAATAACTTCAATGTTATCATTGAGTCTTCCAAACTGAGACATGCGAATGTTTCAACTTAGATGCTTATGTTTCACTTCTGTTATCACCCGATTGAGAGATGATCACTCCAACTGTTGCAATTCTTGCATCAATCTAATATCCATTTCTTTAGTTATTTATCGAAATGAATATGCAGCCACCAAAATGTCTGATAAAAGCTCATTTAAGATAGATTACTACAGAAAACATACTGTGTTTTGTGAAGACAACTTCCCTGGTAGATTTATTTCATTCACTGAATCACCGGTAGAGACTACCATTTGCTACGGAACTATTAGAACACGATGTGCCATACGGCCAAAATCCCCTATTTTCAGAGTGGAAGGAAAATGCATATCAACTTTAACAAATAGTTCGGTTATATGTATGCTCCATCCATATAACAAATAGTTTACAAACTTCATAAATCAGAACTAGAACTCAGAGCAGGTAGTATTATTAGAATTGTGCTAGTGACTTTCATAAACAAGATTGAAAGAGATGCAAATTGTTAATCAAAAAGCACATGCAAAATAGTTCAACTAATCAACATAGAGATGCAAACTGAATAGTTGCCTTGAGTTAGTAATTTAGAGCATGGAAAGAAGAGGCTGATCACCTAGCTTGAATGATGAAGCATCATTAACACAACCGTTAATTTGAAATAGGAGAAACTGACATAATAAATCTCGATGTTAGATATCAAACAAACAGTAAGCTCGAGCGTTGTCAAGTGGTTAGCTTATAGTTATTATACATTTAACAGGTAAAGATAGAATTCTACTCCTAGACTCTGCAAACAATCACGAAAGCCCTTACCAACTAAGCTATCTTGCATTTTCATAAACACTATCATCAACATAAGCAATTAAGGAAATTGGAGTCAACTGCTAATCTGATAACAAGGAATAAACTTAGGCATTAGCTTATCTAACTAACCCCTGAAGTGGCAAAGATTTACGTATCTAGTAGCAAACATGGATAAAGTACTTAGAAAGAGTTGCTGTCATCAAAGAGATCAAAGATAGACCAACCCATCATCAAGTAATTGACTGTGCACAAGGATAAACGATTTAGGTTATGTTGGTGACAATTAATCAAACACTAGAAGTGCATCCCAAACAGTGAACACGAACTGGAGGAACCAGGAACAGGGACATTAGCAACGCACCTTGCACCCTTCAATCCCGATCTGGAAGAGCTTAATTCCATTAGCCCTAAGGAAATTTAGGTTTTCCTCCGGGTACGGCTCCGGGCAAAGGCACCTGCACGGCGTCAATGATCAATCCACCGCGAGCAAACAAGAAAAACGGGCGCTTTTTGCAATCAAAGGAGCGATTTTTATTTTTATTTTTATTTTCCCCCTGCAGTACTAAGGTAATGGATGCGCACAAGACAGAGCGAAGGTGAAGCGAGCGGAGGAAACGGAAGTTGTTGTCGTCCGGGAAGCCCGAGCGGTAGACGCCGTAGTCCACCATCGCGAAGTTGAGCGGCGGGACCAGCAGCGCCTCCCCCGTGGCCACCGGAAGCGGAGGCCTCGCAATCCTGGCCGCCTCTGCCTCCACCGCGTCCAGCGACTGCTTTCCCATTGCCAAGAGTATATCAGTATCTCCTCTGCTACCCGAATCCGCTTCGCTGCACTGCACCGCTGCCCTGCTTAAAAAGGCAACGGAAGGAAGCAGCGAACCTGTAAACGACACAAAACAGCGCGCTTTTGGCCTTCTTTTCTATTTGCCCTGACGAGCATTCACAACGTGTGAAGTAACTACTGGTAATCACAACCACGGCAAAGAAATGGGAGAACGGGTAATTTGTCAGCGTTTCGGAGTTCCACTTGTTGACTCAAGCGAAGAGTCTGTGGTGATTGGTGAGTCACGTCCAGCGTTTGCCATGGAAGAAGAAAGCAACGTCTTCAGGAAGTGGTCCTTGACGATGAATCCGCCACTTTGGACTGATCCCCAAATCTTGATGCCCCGTGGGAGCTCGTAACGTCGCTGGTCCTCCATGGACGAAGGAGCATGCAGAAGCTGAAATCACGAATAAAAGCGATCCTTTTCTCTATCAAGATCTGATTTTGACGGCAGCGACGAAGGATGCGCCGTGGTATCTCATCAATTGGCGAGCGGCCAACTTCTACTGCTACAGCAACTCTGCGCATTGGACCACAAGGTTAATCAGCGTCGCCATCCCGAATTATTATACGGATATCTTTAGGCTTATAATTGAGGTGAGAAGGACGTGACGTGAGATTCACATCGATCCAAAAGCAAAGAGAGAGGACGATGAGTACATTCCGGAGAATATACCGGCGGTAAACGACGACGATTTTAATCCGTCGGCTGTCGACCATGCACGTTCTCGTGGCTGCCAATTTCTTTCGTCTTCCTTTAAATTTTTATATCCAGATCGCCGCAAACTAAATCCAAACTATTGTTGTCTTGGAGCAGCGTCTGCATCCAGATAAAAGGTTGCTGGATCATGCAATACAATTCTTGCACTAGACTCGCTTAATTGAAAACTTGGTACAGCACTTAATCGATCTTCCGAGAAAGATATGCATAAAGTAAAATAGAAAAGAAAGAGTGATCAACAAAAGATTTGAAGTCCAAGATTTTTGTGCACAACTACTGGAGTTTCTCAGAGTCAGTCAATCCCTGCTATAAATCATGCTTCGAAGCATTTGAAATGACTTAAACCAGCTAAAAACACCATGGAGATTGAAAAGGCTTCTTGGCAAAATCCTACAAATATTGAATCTTTGAAAAGTGAAGCCGTGAGTTTAATTACATGAGATACAAGTTGTTGCTAGTTAATAAGGAGTGCGAAGTATCTGACCACATCTCTTGCACATCAAATCTAAAATGGAGTTCAAATCTTCAAAGCAGAATACTACTGAGTGTTCATGAAATACTGCTGTACAATGGAAAGGGAAAACGTAGATCAGATAAGAAAGGCTGCTTTAATTGAAATGTGATTTCTAATCAATGGTAGAACTTCTACTCGCATGGATCACGTAAGACTCAACTTCTATTTCAATTAATCAACATCATCAATTCGGTTGGCTAATCCGTTGTAGTCTAGTTGGTTAGGATATTCGGCTCTCACCCGAAAGACCCGGGTTCGAGTCCCGGCAACGGAAATACTTTTTGGTTCGTGAGTCATCACGTAAGACTTAACATTAACTCCAATTTTAAAATACCATCACTTTTGTTCATTGATCCGTTGTAGTCTAGTTGGTTAGGATATTCGGCTCTCACCCGAAAGACCCGGGTTCGAGTCCCGGCAACGGAAATCCTTTTTGGTCCGTGAGTATCACGTAAGACTCAACATTATCTCTAATTTATGAACACCATCACTTTAGTTCAACAATCCGTTGTAGTCTAGTTGGTTAGGATATTCGGCTCTCACCCGAAAGACCCGGGTTCGAGTCCCGGCAACGGAAAAATTCTTTTTGGTCCGTGAACATCACGTAAGACTCAATATTATCTTCAATTTATTGACACCACCATCTTTGTTCAACAATCCGTTGTAGTCTAGTTGGTCAGGATATTCGGCTCTCACCCGAAAGACCCGGGTTCGAGTCCCGGCAACGGAAATCCTATTTTTGGTCGGTATGCTGTGAGCATCTAAAAGCTAAATCCTTAAAGGCAAAAAATTACAATGTGCCCAGCGTATCATAATTACCTTGTCATTTAACGCAGTCAGGGCCGTTATGTTAGGCATTAGCATCAAATATAAAATATATATTTTTATTATTATTTTTTTTAAACTAAACATTAAATCTTAAAATCTAAATTTTAAGAAAAAATTACAACAAAAAAAATTACAATGCTCACAGACATATCAAAATAATATATATATATATATATATATAAATAAAATATAATTATTAATTTATTTTAGAACCTTATAAATTTAGCTGATAAATATTTAAATTAATCAAATTAAATTTAGTTGGTAATTTTTATTTTTTTTATTGGTCAAAACAAGGGCCTATTTTTTTAAAAAAACATTTTTGCGAGATTTAGTGAATGAAGACCGAATTATGAGAGTCGATGTTTCTTTTAAGAGAGTAGAATCAAAGTATAGTATTGAATAAGTTGGTGTAACTGTTGAGTTCTATAATAGCGAACTCAATGGAATCAGTTATAGTGATCTTGTTACTGTAAAAAAATATACTAGACGTGCCCAATTAGGTGAAATTTTTGAATTAGATCGGACTACTTTAAAATTTGATGGTATTTTTCATAGCAATCTAAGGGATTGGTTCACTTTTGGTCATGCTACATTTGCTTTGCTCTTTTTTTTTAAACACATTTGGCATAATGCTAAAACCTTGTTCAGAGATGTTTTTGTTGGTATTGATCCAGATTTGGATGCTCAAGTGGAATTTGAAGTATTGAAAAAAAATAAGAGATTCAACTATAAAGAGACAAGTAGTCGATATAAGATTGCTCTGATATCTTTTGCCTATATTTAATTGATAATTTTTAATTTATTATAGGTCAAAATTAAATTTGGTGGATATTTTTTACATTTTTATTATTGATAATTTATAATTTTTGATGGATCATAGTTAGATTTGAACAAAATTTTTTTTTTTATGATCAAAATTAGATTTGATTGATAATATTTAATTTTTTACTAGATAAAATTAGATTTGGTAGATAGTTTGCTTTTTTTATTACCAAATTTAGATTAGATTGATAATTTATATTTAATTTTTTATTACCAAATTTAGATTTGATTGATAATTTATATTTTTTTTATCAATAATTGATTAATAATTTTTAATTTTTCATCAATTAAAGTTTGATTAATAATTTTTAATTTTTTATTGTTGAGTTTGATTTATTATTGTTAAGTTTGTTTAATAAATTAACAATATTTATTAGATTTGATTGATAATTTATAATTTTTTCTAATTAAAATTTAATTAATAATTTTTTATTTTTATGATAAAGTTTGATTTATTATTCAAAATCAAGTTTGTCTAATAAATTAAATATATAGATTTATTAGTTATATTTATTAATAATTGAGATTTTAATAATATTTTAAAAAAAATTAAAAACACGTTTAATATTATTTCTCTCTAAATTTTATTTTTATTTTTATTTTTTTGTTTTGTCGTCATTTTTATATTGTTATTATTGTGCCCTTGCTTCTCCTAGGAGTATTTGTCACATTTTTTTATACAAATTATTTTAGAAAAATACTTATTAAATATTTTTGAATAGATAAATTTGATTGATAATATTGACTAAATTTTGTTGATTAAAAATATTTATTAGGTAAATATATTATTTTTTAAATAAATTACATTTGAAAGTTTGAGATTTTTTTTCAATTTTACTGTGTGCAGAGAGCACCAAATAATCAAATTTATATTTTAATAATGATAAAAGGTTAAAGTTAAAATTATGTTGTGTACTGATGTAATAATCTAAATGTGTAGATAGCATAAAAAAGTTCTAATTGGAGGCTATGCAACACAAGTTTTAGTTGGAGACGAGGTAAGACAAGTTATAATTGGAAGCTAGGCAAGAAGTCCTAGTCAATGGGATTAGGCAAGGAAGTCTTGACAGATCGAAGACCCCAGACGAGAAGTCTAGGTGAGTCAATAGACTAGATGTCTAGCATATTAATGGGTTAGTAAGGATCAGACATTAAAAGGAAGCTCTAGGGGTTAGACAATTGGATGTCGAGTAGGAATTTCAAATAGGTCTGGAGGACCAGATGTTTGATAGACATGTAAACTCTATTGAGAAGAATAAGTGAGGATGTATTCTCTTAAAGGGAACAGTAGGTATTGGTTTGACTTATGATTTCACTGAAAATCTAAAGTCAAGACCAGACAATTATAAAACCATCTAAACTTAAATTCTTGCATTATACTTGTATTATTCTAACTCTATGATGTAGGAAAGTGAGCTTAAAGAACATCAAAAAAAAATAGATTCTAGACACCCCTATTGGATTCATGTACTGCTCAAATGGTTTGGGCGCTCGGATCTGATAAGGGCACCCGGATAGGATTTCTTTTGGGCAGTAAGGCAAATGAGATGGCAAGCCCCAATTAGCTAAGACACCTCAGCTTCCAAACGCCTAGAAAAGGATAAGACACGACGAAGCAAAGTCTGATCCAACAATCACCATGTCAGCCTCCAAGCCTCCAGAGATGCTAAGTTAGCGATTATAGCGGATCATATAGCCCACGATGAGGGCGCCCGAAAGGGGATCCAAGCGCCCGAATTGCTCCATAAAAGCACCCATGAACAGAGCCTTCAAAATGACTTTCACGATGATTCTGTAATTGCTGTTCACATGTTCTACGCTTCAAAACACTACTGCGACGTCAAGACACTACACTGACATCGTACTCAACCCCTTCAATCATTGTCAGTAACTAATAGTATAATTTTTTAAAAATGGTAAACATGTTACTGGTTCTTTTTTTTTTAAAAGAGATTCTTTCATAATTATTATGAGAAAAGAATCCTTTAGTATATTGCCTATCGAAAATAGTCAAAGACTGCATACCTTAAAGTAGCAGTCAAAGATTATGAATTAAGTAAAAAAGAAATGTGTTTTTTTTGTTTATACTCTAGTTTTCTATTCTCCGTTGCGTATTCAAAATAATAATAAATTAAAAAATGATGTATATTTTTCATCGTCATCCCCTCTAGCGCTCTAAATAATCTTATGAGGAGGTGAAACTTAATACAAAATGCGACTATGTGACGTAATTTTATATAAAAATAATAATCTTTTATAATGCACCGATCTATTTTTTAAAAAATTTATTAATAAAATAAATATTTTAAATGATATTTTATATAAAATTATTTTAAAATTTTAATTTTAAATTAAAACAATTATTTAGAGCTAAATAACTTTTAGGCCAAGATCCTTAAAAAAAAAGTAGTGAGATGGCCTCTGCGTGCAGCGGGCTAAATTTGGCAAGAACTCGAGGCGGCGTGCGCCATTTCTGCGTACAGCGCACCAACCTGAGTGAGAGCGAACAGGGGGAATTAATATGTGGAATAATGGAAATACGCAATTCCAGAGATTTGGTGAGGAGGGTGCTTCCAAGGAATGCCTCTCTCTTCCTGTTCCTATTGCATCTTTCTTTATGATTGCGAACATATATAAATAATAGTCGCATCGATCCTCTGTTTTCTTCCGTCTTCCTACTCTGTTTTGCTCTGATCTTCCTCGCCTGTTCAGGTTTCCGCAATGGTTACGAGATCGATAGAAGGAAATGCAGCAAAAGGCGAGATTTTTGCCCTAATTCTCGTGCCATTTGCTCTTATTATGCTTAATGCGGTAGTTTCGACCGCTTCCGGTGCTTCGGCGTTCGACTACGGCGTGGCCCTGTCGAAGAGCCTCCTCTACTTCGAGGCGCAGCGCTCCGGCCACCTCCCTCATAGCCAGCGCGTCACCTGGCGTGGCCACTCCGGCCTCCTCGACGGCATCGAGCAAGGAGTGCGTGCCTCTCCTCCTCCTCTGTTGACTTCCGGTCATGGAGCGCAACGCGCTCTGCGTGATTAATTAATGTTGATTTCGGTTCCTCACCTCGGCGCTTGCGTGGTACAGGTCGATTTGGTCGGAGGGTACTACGACGCCGGCGACAACGTCAAGTTCGGCCTGCCCATGGCCTTCACCATCACCATGCTGTCGTGGAGCGTCGTCGAGTACGGCGGCGCGATGGCGGCGGCCGGCGAGTTGGAGCACGCCATGGAGGCGATCAAGTGGGGCACGGATTACTTCATCAAGTCCCACACTCACCCCAACGTCCTCTGGGTTCAGGTATGCAGTTTTCTGTGTCTCTCTCTCTCTAGTCGATCTGCCTTCGAATTCAGATTCAATTCTTGAATCGGACGATCAGGTCGGAGATGGAGACACGGATCACTACTGCTGGCAGAGGCCCGAAGACATGACCACGTCCCGGCAGGCCTTCAAGGTCGACGAGGAGAACCCCGGATCGGAGGTAGCGGCGGAGACGGCAGCAGCCATGGCGGCAGCCGCGATCGTCTTCAAGCAGAGCAATCCGCATTACTCTCGCCTCCTTCTCCATCACGCTCAACAGGTAACCAAATAACCAATCAATCAATCCGCACCGCTAGCTTTCGATCGATCTCCCATTGCACCGACTAATCCTCCATGGATCAAAAAACAAAAAAATTGCAGCTTTTTGAGTTCGGGGACAAGTACAGGGGGAGGTACCATGAGAGCGTGGCCGAGGCGGCGGGCTACTACCCGTCGACGAGCGGGTACGGGGACGAGCTGCTGTGGGCGGCGCTGTGGTTGCACCGGGCGACGGGGAGGGCGGAGTACTTGGACTACGTGGTGGAGAAGGCGTACGAGTTGGGCGGCGCCGCCTGGGCCGTCGCCGAGTTTAGCTGGGACATCAAATACGCCGGCGTCCAAGTTCTTGCTTCCAAGGTACATCCATCGTTCACGATGCACTAGACTTCACTTCATTCGCATGCAAAGTTCACAACGTACGATAGATACCTCACTTAATTTGCATGCGACTCCCTAATTAATTCAATTTATCAGTTTTGTGGTTCTGATAAATCAAATTCAACCAAATTCAAATAAATAGATTGTAATGAAACTTTTAATTAAACTCTGAACCCTTGCAAAATGAGAAAGATCAGGAGGTAAAGTGAAATTGTGTGCTTCATGAGCAGCTGCTAATGGAGGAAGGGAGGCGCGAGCTGCGGTTCCAGGGGAAGGAGAAGAGCACGCTGGAGCAGTACAAATCCAAGGCCGACCACTTCCTCTGCGCCTGCCTAGCCATGAACTCGGATGACTCCGGCAGCAACGTCGCCCGCACCCCCGGCGGCCTCCTCTTCATCCGCCGCTGGAACAACCTGCAGTACGCGGCCGGCGCCGCCTTCCTGCTGGCCGTCGCCTCCGACGGCCTAGCCGCCTCCGGGGGCCGGGGCCTGCTCTGCCCTCGAGGGCCGGTGGGCCCGCGAGACATGATGGTCCTGGCGAGGGGCCAGGCCGACTACATCCTCGGCGACAACCCGATGGGGCTCAGCTACTTGGTGGGTTTCGGGCCCAGGTTTCCGAGGAGGGTGCACCACCGAGCGGCGTCGACGGCGCCGTACAAGGAGGAGAAGGGCTTCATCGGGTGCGCGCAAGGGTACGACGCGTGGTTCGGGCGGCGGGCGCCCAACCCGAACGTGGTGGAGGGGGCGATCGTGGGCGGCCCGGACAGCGGCGACGCGTTCGAGGACCGGAGGGGGAACTACATGCAGACGGAGGCGTGCACGTACAACACGGCGCCCATGGTGGGGGTCTTCGCCAGGCTGCGTAATGAGACGACGGAATCGAGGAGGAAGCGGGCGAACGAGGGGAGGAAATTTCAATCTTTGATGGATTTTTTTTAATAGAATTTTTGTTCTGTGATCAATCTCTTGTGATCGCTCGCTGGATCTCCAGTGTAGTAGTTATTGAAAGAAAAAATCCCTGTCAAAATTTGTTTACATGCAGCAAGAAGAACACAAACTTCACAGATTTCAGAGCAGCGTATACAAATCAACACCATTAACATAATCAGGTGTACAAACTATTTATCTTCTTGACGACTTTGTAACAAGTTCTTCCTCTGTAACTCCAATTGTTCTCGCTGCGATCGAGCAGCGACCTTATTCTCAAACGTGCGCCGCCACCTCGACCGCGCCAGGACCATCCACACCACCAGCGCCGCCATGACGGCGGCAGACGCCACCGCTAACCCTTCGTAGACCCGCTTGCTGTACCGGGCCAAACCCGGGCAATTCCCGACGCTTATCGACCTAAACGCCGCCCGCACGAAGCTACAGTCCGCCAGACCAACAAGGAACGCCCCGTACATGTAAAGCCCAGAGCCCACCTCTGTCGCTGACGTCATCTGGCGGTACATCGCCGGCGTCAGCCGGCCGACGGTCCAGCATGCGTCCGACCCGTTGGCTGTCCTGACTCGGCACACGTAGTTGGACCAGACGCGCGCCGCGTCGTCGAAGCCGAGTTCTCCGGCGAGGCAGGTCCGGTTGGTGAGGTCAGGGTTGAAGGGGTTGCAGAGGAGGGGAACCAACGGGCCGGACTGGTTGTAGTAGAGGGGCCGGAAGTTGGGAGGGTAGTTAACGTTGGAGACGTTGACTATGACGCGGTTGACCACGTCGACAAGCTCGAAGGTGACTTGCTTGCTCTGGTTGAGGGAGGCGCCGGCGGTGGCCTCGTCGACGCAGGGGAGGATGTCGTCCATGGCGGAATGCTCCTGTGGACGCACCGCCCACTCGTCCATGGCCAAACAAGTATCAGAGATTGCACTGTAATCATAAATTGGACAAATTTAGCAACTTTTTTAGGTGAAAATGTTAAGTATAATCGGACTGACTTGTGGAAGAGGAGAAAGAGGCCACTCAAAAAAAATGTTGCTGCCACAAGCAGCCATCCAACTATCACTAATCTGCAAATACTCGAAGAAAAAGTCAGTAATCAAGATATTGTTCTGGAAAAAATCGTTGGAAAAGCTCGATTAATCATAATACTTACGTATACACAAGAGACTTCATTCCAAGTATTGAAAATGCTGCAACAAAACAAAAAAAAAAATCATACTTTTTATTATTATTCAGGCTGTAGAACTTGATCTTGAAGTTAATGGATTCTCACTTAATCCAAGAACAGCCAAGAGAAGCAGAGCAGCCACAGTTACGATCAGTATAACACGCCTGCAAAATTGAACACGAAGATTGAATGACTGCAATGAGATTGAAAATACTTCTGAACAGCAGCACGTACACTTTGTCTAGATAGTTTCTGATCTTGTTTGTATTATCGGATGTCTTGGAAGAAACTTGATCCGCTGCTCGATGGACTCTCCGAACGACCGAATCTATTCTGGCTTTCTGATCCGAAGAGAGAGAGGCTTGGCCAACCCCAACGTTCTCGGCTTTCATCAAGCCACTGGAGAAGTTTCTGAGGTTGGAGACGGTGGTGTCGGACTGCCCCTCGATGAAATCCAAAGTTTTGGATGTGCTGCTGTGGAAGTTTCTCTGGCCGTCGAACAAAATGGCGCACCCAATTCTGGATGCAAACCGAGTCAAGATCGATTTTTGATGAGTTAAATTGTCGAACCGATGAAAAGGATTCGAGCTTACACGGTGAGAACTGTGAAAAGGATGAGGAGAATGAAGGAGAGTGCATGAGTTGTGCGGGAGTAGAAAGAGTGGCGGCTCTGTTTTGGGAAGCAGCAGTAGCAGCAGCAGATGAAGGCCAAGGCCAGGCCGAAGACAAGGAACCAAATGAAGCCGATGGAAAACAGGGGAGCAGCAGAGAATCCAACCGACTGCAATCGAAAGTTTGTAAGAGATTGAGAAGATGTTGGAAGAAAGAAATTGTTGATGTTCCAGGAGACTCACGGCTAAGTAGTGGTGATTGCTGATGTTCCAGCCATCGGTGTAGAATCTGAATCCATTCAGGGGATCTCTTCTGTGAGTCCGCTCTGCAGCCAAAATGAAGGACTTGTTCTGTTCTAAAGTCGATCTCTTTGGTGTGATGATCAAGAGATTTGCTGCAGTTTCTGTAAGAAAAATATTAAATGCCAACGAAAAAAAAGCCATCTATTTATTTCAATCCATTAAACATCTCCAAATCTTTTGTCTTTCCTGTTTTTCTTTTAAATGCTGTGATATAATTGCAGTTACATATAATAAATAAAGATCCCGTAAATTGATAAATCAAAAGAAAAAAAACTTCCAAGATCAATTCATGGAAACAAGATGAACAAAACTAAGAAAAAGTAGCCTTTTTCTACCAAAACATCTTCCCGTTTGAAGAAACTGGGCAAAGAAGTCTTCTTTGTATGAAGAAACTTTCTTTCTCCACTTTCAAGAATCAAAAAGAGATAAAATTTTGTACCTGAAGTAGGTGTTTCTCGAAGTGCAGGAAGAGCAGAGCAGACAGAAAAAATGGTGGCGATCACCAAAATGTTCAGCGTTCTGCGCAACGCCACCATGTCTTCAATCCAGAGGCCTGAGAAGGAGAAATAAGTTAATGAAGTTAAAGAGGGCAAGAAGATGGAGAAACAGATCATGGCAGGGAGTTACCTGTTGGGTTGACTCTTTCACATCTCCATTCAAAAATTAAATAAAGTTGAGGATCAAAAATTGAGATTTATCCACTTGGTGAATGGAGAATAGACGTTACTGATCAAATTCTAAATTAAACCTGAAAATAAATATACGGAAAGTGGTGGATCTCATCACAATTCCACCTGTCTCAATCTGAAATCACCACGCCATTCAAAACAGCCTAAACTATAGGGAAGAAGATATACAGTGAAATATTTTTTTAAGCAATAACGTTAGAGGAGAGCATGATATGTATTTTTTATGTCAGGCATTGCATAGAAAAGATGGTATTAAAAAAGTGTGGCAATCCTACAGATCATTTCCAATTAGCACATGCCCAAGAAAGCCAATTCCCAGAAGAAGAAAAAAAAATAATACAGATGAATTATACAAACACGGTTCCAAGTCATGAAAAACTATTCTTACATAGTTACAAAGTATGAAATGGATGAATAGTATATCTATTGGTGTTATAACATGTGTATGTGGCTTTGTATAGATTATATGGCTGCGTGATATGATTCTAATGCTAAATGCAACATAAAGTTTGCTGCTGCTGCTGTTTGGCTGAACCAGTGCATTACCATTGCATTACGGTTTCTGTGCAGAAAAGATGATAAAAGCTCGTCTTACTGTGCTTGAGTAATTAACAAGGCCGCAAGATTTGCACAAGTCTTCGATTTCTTTTTCAGTGAAATAGGTATAGCTGTTGGTCTCTTGCATAAAAAACTGGAAGATTGTTGAAAAATTAGCTAGATTTCTAGGCAAAGCAACAAGAATAAGAGATGGTTTGAGTGTACCTGTCTTAGTGGCCGCAATGCCGTGAAAGGCAACGGTGTATTTACTGGAGATGATAAAAAGGTCGTTCCGACAAAAACACCACCACTTCTTAGTGCCCGGCTTATTTCAGCAACCTGGTAGGCAGATGAACAAGATTAAATCTCAAAGTTGTTTGAGAAACAGAGCTAAAACAAGAAGTATCCATTGAATTGCAAAATCTACATCAATTATGATGATTGCCAAAGATATTTAAAACATTTTGGAAATTGTATGAACAGAGAAGAAGTCGCGATAAAAAACCTCATTCAAATTCAGAATGCCATATGTTTGGGACATTCAACATAATCTGCATGACTTCCCTAATTTTATTTCATCAAAATTGGGTAGATTTGAACTGACATATGATAAACTACTAGACATACAGACAAATTGATGATTACCGCATTGGAAGGAGAAGGCCAGCAATGCAATGCAGCACCAGCATGAACGGCATCAACAGAACCAGATGCAAAAGGAAGCCTCGACACATCTGCTCTTACAAGAGCAAGGTTCCTGAAAATGTGCTTAACATTTGCTGCATCAGAGGCAAGCATGTGTGATGTGTATCCCTCAATATTTTTGTGCTAATCTCAAAGCAAAGCAGGAAAAACATGTTTTTTAGAAACACAACTAATAAACTGTCTTTCAAGTCAGTATTACTTATCTGTGGAAAAGAAAAAGCTATGAACTATTAAATAACATATAATAACCACAGAATGGTAGCACCATCCTAAAAATTTGGAGTTGCAGCACCAACTGACAATTCCTAATTCCAATTTTAATTTATTTCATCAAGAACATCTTGTACACAGCGGAAAAAAAATTGTAAAGGATTTTGGTATAAATTATGTAATTCAACCAAAAACAACAGCAGAAATTTGATTGCTAGAAGAGTCATTTTAACTTCACAGCACTTGGATGATGAAGGAGCAAGCAATGTTATTTGGGAGCATGGCATGAGGCAGATATTTCATTCATTTCTTGGTCTACTCTTCAGGCCTAACTATATGTGAATGGATGTCAAATTTGAAAATTTTGGCCATGGAGCTAATGTATAGGCGGTTAACAGTTATCTAGTAGAGAATAGATGACCCCGTACAATATTGATTCAAATAGAAAGCTTGCACTTGTGGATTGACAAGAAGTAAAAGTTATTACTTGAAAATTTGAGCCGTGTTAGTAAAGTTTTGGATGAAAACATTATGCTATACATGAGGAAAATGCTTACGTTGTCAAAAGTGTATCATCTTGTTTAATGAACTCATAGCATTGGCGAAGCATATTCTCAGAAAAATCCAGTGCAACTACAGCCGAATAAGAACCAGATTTTGCAAACTTCCTCGAAAACAAGCCACTGCCGCAACTAACATCAACGAGCAGACCACCTTTGACAGGCTTGAAGTATTCTTGAGCCATGTTGAACTGCCAAGCCAATCAGACAACAATAATTTGGCAGTGAGAAGATTTAACTTTTTAAATATAGTTTTGAAACATGATCAAAGAGAAGGGGACCAACAAGATGAATGTTCTTTCATAGTACAAGGTGAATAATTTACCTCTTCATCAGGACCTGGAAACCCACTTCGATTGAAGTTCTGACGCCATCCTCTTTCATAGAGAAATGAAACAAGAGGGCTCCTAAGGATACAAAACAAGATGGTAGATATAGCATGATCAAACTGAAAAGTAGATCTCTCACAAAGATGTGATATAAAGAAGAAAAAGAAGAGGGCGAAGGATAGCTTAATGGAAAAGAGTCGCCTCCGCTTGCGAGAAGAAAACCATACCTTTGACCTATCCTCTTTGGGACCTATATAGCTATCAAGAAAGCATCTCTACGTCAACTACCATGCCTTCTCTAGTCCTCATTGTGATCCTCAATAAGAGGGCCATATCCGACATCTGTTAAGGGTCTCTCCAATTGCAAAACACCACCTATTTATCGGTCAGTGATTAGGAGACCAGATTCAACATCTGTTCTTATGCAAGACGGCGATTGGTGATTAGGAGATAAGATTCTATCGGCCTCTTCACTCATGATATGTCAGGTGTCTGTTAGTAGGCGATTATGGCACTAACTTCCCCTGGCTCTAAAACTACAGCTCCACGCAGGTTATCGGGCGTGGGGGCCGAATATTTAAGACTCAAGCTTCAAGCATAGTGCTCAGGCGTCGAGGCTGGTACTCGGGCATAAGGCTGGTGCTCGAGTTTCGATTTTGGTGTTCAAGCATCACTCGGCTTTGAATATGGTGTTCGAGCCTTGAACATGGTGCTCGGGCGTCAAATCTGGTGTTTGGGTTTCGATTATGATGCTTGAGCATCAACCCTAGTGCTCGGGCATCGAATCTAATGTTTGGGATTTGAACATGATGCTCGAGTGTCGATTTTGGTGCTCGGGCATCGAATTTGATGCTCGGGCCTCGAGCTTGGCTGGTCAAGGAACCAACACAGCCCATCAAGGAACATCCCGAGTACCATCAGATAAAATTCAATCATATATATATAATTAATTCAATACATCATCGGAGATTTAGAAATTGTGTTACCTAAATAACTCAGTTCTAGCAGGCTTGAACTCACTGTACTCAGTTGTCCCTGAAGTGACAGTTAGATCCAAGTAGACATCTTTGCTACTGAATGATTTGTTACATATTGGGCACTTGAAACCAGACCTGTATATCGAAGGGCTGCAGTACAAGAACAAAAGTTTAATATACCAAGTAACCACTGATGTGCCCAACTCAAAAGACATCAAATCCTTCATACAGGTTAAAACCTGAAGGTCCTTTTCTTATCAAAGGCTCGTAGCAAATTGGGCAGGAAAGCAATGGAATGTCCCTCGAGTCATCTTGCTGAGCTTTGGTTTCCTGAAAGGATTCACTTTCAGGAAATACACCCAACATTGTGTGAAAGTGCAAATAAAGCATAAAAATTATCATGAGATGCCACCATATAAAAGAAAGGTATCACTTTTGCAGGAAAAAGGTTTTGTTTCATTGAACAGATAGGCTACCTAACGTATTTGCCGCATTCATTAGAAACCTAAAAAAACAAGATAAAGTGTGTACGTTTAATATGGTTGACTCTTTAGCGGAAACAGGAATAGCTATAGGTTAGCTTGAGAAGTAATTTGCCAAATGAACTACGAAACATCAAAATGGCCGTCCCTTCCATGTGAGTATTTCAATCTATTCTAAATTGGAGAGAAAAAACAAATTCCTTGGTTCGAACTTCCAGTGCCTTCGGCCATTTAACAGCCAATCCTAAAATCATTTTTCCTAATACTCATTATATACAATAGAAAGAACAGATGCTTCTTTAAATCTTCTCTTTCAGACCACATAACACAGTCGCCATTCCTAGCTCTTCTATTTATTTACTTCACAAAGACCCGACACATAAAATGATAAATGGACGAATTAACATAATTCTCATAAATTTAAACAAGGTTAATTTTCTACCATAAAGTCTTTTCTGAATCACGCCCAGCGATCTCAGTCGGAAATATTGCAAAAAACAAAAAACAAAAAACACGATTTGAGGATGAATAAGAAGCTTATTGATCACAGGGAAAGTTTCAATTTAGGTATCGAGAAGAAGCTCACCGGCTCAACGGAGACCGAGACCGAGGCGGACACCCGGAGCCATCGGGAAGAGCCAGTGCTGAGGAACGAGGGGCGGTGAGGTAGCCGGAGAGTGAGCGTATGACCGTGAAAGCCTCGCGAGCTGGAGGGGCCGAATCGGGAGGAAGGGCAGAGTACTGGGGAAGAAGCGGCAGCCATGCCTCACTCGACCTTGTTTGGTGGACAATTATGAGCCGACGAGTGCTTTGTTCCTTCTCTCAATCATAATAAGATTTTTTTTTTAGAAATAAATTTTAAAAAATGAATTAGAAAGCAGTTGTCAAATTATGATTTATGGAAAGAAATGAATTAGAAAGCAGGGAGAAATCAATATTCGTATTCATGAGTTTATTTATGTATAAATCATATTTTAAATTTATTTAATAAATAAATTAAGAAGAAAATCTTCTATTTTAAAAATTATTAAGTAAAGTTCGAACATTTAATTATAAAAACAAAATATATAACCGAGTAGAGCATTTTGTTATATGTTAAAGAGAATTTATTTATAATTTTTTAATTTATCTTTTCACGTTTGTAGCCTCATGTGAAGGCGATCATATAGAGTAAGATTCACTGATAAATTTCATCTTTTACGAAAAGGATGTCTAACAGCCAATTGAATCATCATTGCAAAGGATTTTTAAAATACTACACATAGTCTCTTTACTTTGTTAATAGATAAATTTTCCGCTTACAATGTTTATTTTATTACGGCAGAAATTGTTCCATCTGAGTACTAACAGAGATACTTCCATCAAGTACTATTATAATTATTTCCCGATCAAACAAGGAGTACAGTGAGGATCGGACTTCTGCCCAAAATCAATACACAAATGTAGGGAAAAAACAGAAGAAATCACTTTTGCAAATCCTAAACGTGATAAATTCTCGGAGTTAATACTGCTAATAATTCATGAGCAAACTACCTTTGCACGGTCATATCTATTGCTTCGGATTTATGGTTAGTAGCCATTCAATGCCTTCTGAAGGGTACTTGTAATGGTTGCAACTTTAATTTCTATTGTTCGGTCAATCAATGAAGTTCTTCTATCTACGCTATGCCTGAGCAAGTTACTCTGGAAAAATCAACAGGCTGGCTGGCGGCAGATCATTGAGATCTGGAAGTTCGAGGAAATCTTTCCTTCCAGGAGTAGATGGAGCAAGAGGTTGGCACACTTCGAGCTGATGCACATCTTCAGCAGTGTGGTTGTTAACAGGTGGTTTCGTCAGCTTCAAGAACGACTGCAAGGACGACGAAGCCAATCAGAACTCAAGCAATGCCCAAATAGTAACCAGCTTAACATGTTATGAGAAAGTATAAGCTACAGGGGATAATGTCGCCATTCCAATTCTTCTTCCCATTCTGGGTTCAGTGTTCCTCCTAGTCTTGAAAAGTATGAAGTTGTGTGGTTCGGGATTAGAAAAAACAAAGAAAGTGCCTGGTACTTGGTCGGCTTGTGAGGCAGAGAGGAAGTCAACTTAAAGAAAAAAAAAATTGAAAATGATGACTCCCAACACAATTCTAGAGGAAGAGAACATGAGAGAGCAGGGACCTTTAATTTGCTGTTGTCCACTCTCATCTCCTCCAATGCTTTGCGCCATTTTCCAATCTCCTGCATAGTTTTGGACAAAAAGGGATACGGTAAGCAACCTTTGACAAAGAATAGAAACAGAGAAAAATAAGCAACCTCGAGAAGCTTCGTATTCTCTTCCAGCAATGACATTCGCATGGCCTGCAGCTCCACTTTCGTCTGCCGTCAAACCAAAACGACAGATTTACAGTCAACAAAGTCCCGACGAGCAGAGGATTGAAAGATTTCGATAGTTTACCACTTTTTTGGATGATGGCCGCCGAACGACGCGCGAAACCGTCGGTGCCCGTGGGTTCGTGGCCGCCACCGTCACGACCTGCAGGAAAACCGGAGTGATGGGAAATGCCACCTAAAGGCCGGAGCGTTAGAACGGATCAGAGAGACATGCCGCAACTTTGCCCACGCAGAAGGCAGAAAGATAATAGATTTTTTTTTAAAAAAAATGTTTTCGATCCCTTGGACGGGTAGATGCATGCTCCCAATCACAAGAGAGGTATAGTTAAGTAATGGCAAGCGAGAATTTATTGTTTTCAGTTTCTTTTCCTTTATTGCAGATCTCGCTGAAAAGGTCTTCTAAATGATACCTTCTTTTGTTATATACCGGTAAACCAACCAAGAAGACGAAAAGGAAGATCGAGAGGAGGAAGCAAGCCCTAGTTTGTCGAAAAACAAAACGCTCCTCCAATCCTTCACGGAAATATATTAAGATCAATCTTCAATTCCAATTGTTGTTTGGTCCAAACAGTAAGTACATGAATTGCAATGTCAGTTTCCCGAGAAGAAACAGAGATGTGTTGGGCAAAAAAAAGAAGTTTAAAGGATTGATAGAAAGAAAACTGGTGGCGTTTTTGGATGTCGACGAAGAAAGGGACAAAACGATGTAAAATAACTGCGACGGGACAAGGCTATTTTCGTCAAATCACAAAGCAAAATGTGGGGGAGGCAGCGCAAGAAGTGGGAAGGCGTCATCACCTCGTTGCGGCGTTCCTCCGGCGCAGCGATCGAACCGCCAGTGGATCTCCCAGCCTTCGTCCCCTCCTCGCCGCCGCTTGCCGAAGCGCTGCTGTAGCCCTCGAGAGGCGATTGCGGGCTCGCCCTCCTTCTCTTTCCTTTCCTATTAACCACCTTCGCCTCCACCGCGGCAGTCGCCTCTGTAATCTTCCTCCCCTCCCATGTTAGCGGCGAGATTCGGGGATCCTCATCCACCGCGACCGTTTGGTCCGTTTCCCCCACTCCAAGGACCCCATCGCGGCGGGCGGCGCGGAGGTGGACGGCCTCTCGCCGTCGTCAGCCTCCGGGCTCCGGCCTCGAAAACTGATGAGGATGGCCGCCACCAGATCGGAATTATGGTATGCCTCGCGAGCCCAGTCGGAGTCGTCGCCTGACGTCTCGGCGGCGGCCATGGGAGATCGGAGGAACCAACGCCAACCCTAGAGGAGGCGAAGCGTGAGAGAGAGAGAGAGAGAGAGGTACGTCGGGGAGGTGGCGGTGTCGGTTGGGCGGATGGGGAAGACTGAAAAAAATAAAAAGAGAAGGAATGGATTATCGTTATTTACAATAAATAAAAAATAAAATAAATAGTGTTGTGGAATAAAGGAAAGGGCATGATGGTAATTAAACGAATCGAGGCCAGGCTTGCATCGTGCTGGTTGAAGTTGACCTACATTGACAAGTGATGATGTGGCATGCTTCTCAATATTTATATTTTTAAAAAATAATAATAATAATAACATTATTTATTATTTATATTTATTTTAAAAATACGCTAAGCTAAACGGATAACAATCATCCTGAGAAATTTTCAACAATATATTATTTTATTTTAATTGAGTTTCGATTTCTATTTTGTGGTGTTCACTTTGATTTGGTCTCGATTAATTTATTTTTCTCGATGCTATTTTTTAAAAAATTTCATATAAATATTTTTAGACTGTTTAAAAATATTAGATTTTTCCATGTGTAAATTAAAAACCTATATATCGCAAAAATTCTGTTACGATAGAAATAGAATAATTCAATTTATCCTATTAATTTGATTCAATTAGGAGATTAAATTATAGAAAAAAATTTTACTTTATTTTTTTAGTTTTTCAACATACAGATTTTTTTTTCAATATATTAAAACAACTTAATTGAATATGATCATACATAAGCATTATATCAAGTACTGCATGCTTGGAAGTTTCTTGTCTTCCAAAGAAAAATTGGAAGAGAAAATGAAATGATAAAAAAGAAACAACTAGAGAGAATGAGAGGCCTCCCTTGCAATCAATAGCCTCCCTTGCAATCAATATTTTATTTTTTTATATGACCAAAATAAGGAGCACTGAGATTGTTGGGTTTTAGGGATCATGAAGCTGTGTTAGTACCTATTGTGAAAAGCTCTGACCAGTATAGACAATGAAAGGGTGCTCTGATTAATAATGGTAAGGGTTTCTCTCTCTCTTTAGTTGGCGTCATGGTTTTCTATATTAAAATATTTTTGAAATTTAAAAAAATATATAAAATCATGATTATATGAAATTTAACGTTGAACTATAACTCAACATATGAATGAAGAAAAGATTAAAGTTATATGATGGATATGAGGAAATATAAGATAAAATAAAAGATAAAAATATAAAGAAAAATTAGGATTGTATCTTAAAAGAAAATTTAAGAAGGCACATTTAAAAAAATTAAGAATATATATATATATATATAATCAATATTATTTTAATTAAGTGATGTGAAATCATGACAAATATATACATGAAATGAAATGAGAAAGATAAAAAAAATATAAAATTTATTTAAATATAATGATGATATAATAAAGGATAAAGTCAATGACATAAAAGGATTCATATTCTACGAAAATTTTTTATTGATCATCAGAATTAATAAATCATGAAGCACTTGTGATAATCCATCCAATTGTTTATCTCAGGATTTTTTTAAAACACACTGCTCATTAAAAGAAAATTACCCTTATAATGTGCCACAATTAATTCTCAAATTTGAGATTCCTAAAATCGATCGAAGAATTTTACTACTGCACCATTGCTCCGAGGAAAATGATCAGAGTTTCCTCGGATCATGTCTTGCTATTACAGTAGATGGCATGCCCCTGTTGCACCTCCACAGATTGCAAAGAAGTTTTGGAAGTGATTGTTGAAAAAATGATGATAAATCTTAATTAGTCTCATTGACTCCTGGGGGTGATCGATCATGCCTCTAAAAGTTTTTTACTGACCATCAAAATAAATCGGAATTGAAAGTGATTGTTGAAGCCTCTACGGACCATGCGCTGTCACTGCCCCAACCTTATCAAAGCCTATGCCCGGGGCAGGCTCGGGCCTACTATCAGAAGTCAGGTCCATCATGAAAGGCTTTGATCAGAAGCCCATAATACTTGGAGGAGAGGATTTAGCATAAAGCCTGGGCTGCAAGTCACGTGGGGCGCTCCTGAGGGTCAACTTGAAGGAGAGACTCGGATGGATGAGCCATGCGAATGGACTCAAAAAGTCGGGTCAGAGGAGGTGACTTGGGACCATCGCAGCTACCGACATTGTTCTCAGCGTCGTCGTCTTTCCCGAATTCGCGAGCAGGCTCCCCGTACTCGTCGCACCTGCTGCGTGGCGCCTGCCGATACGCCCAGGCAACGCCAGCGCACGCGGCCGCTAACCCGACTCGCGAGCGAGGCGGCCCCCTCCATCCCGCGTTTCGACCACGTCGCTCTACGCGCGGGGCACGGCACGCCACGGCACGGGCCGAGCCATCGCCATCTGCGGGCGCGCACGTAGCAGCCCCCAAGCGCCATATCCCGTCGCCCCAACCCGAGTGCCTTTTCTGTTTTTCCCTTTAAATACCCAAAAAATTTAGCAGCACGAAGAAGATAACAACGACATTGTCGCTAATGATCCATTGATTGATCACGAGGGACGCGCACGCACGATCAAGTGCGCGAAAATGCAACGACTGGAGCGGTTGCATGAGCGCACACCGCGTGGTACGACGATCACCCTCGTGAATCCGGTCGTGCCACGCTGTGTGCGTTCGTATGCATCCCGCTCTATGCACACAATTTTACTTCGATACTTCTTCATCGATCTCTACACAATTTTACTTCGATCTTCTTCATCGATCTCTACGCACGCACTAGATCGAGCTTTTCATAAATTCGCCACTCGCAACAAGGTATGCACGTACGTACGTATTTTTGTGTATCTCTAATGCATTCCAAAGAGGAGGAAGTTCAAGCTCCATAGAAGTTGTATGCATGCATGCATGGAGATAGAGGAAATCGCACGTAAGGATCGCTTCTGTAGATATTGTATTAGATTATATATATTTTGCCTGTAAATATATGCTCTCCTGGGGTTTTTTTATGTATATTTTAATAAATTGAATATATATGAATTAATTAGAACAAGTAGTATACGGATTTTAGGGTAAAATTCATACTTTCCAATTTATCATGGTAGCCGATGGAAAATGGGACTGGATCGATCACTCCAAGGATAGTCAATGAGAATGAGGTTATCAAGGTAAAATTCATATTTTTTTTCCTGTGTGTTTCATCGAAATACAATTGATCGCTGTCCTTACGAAGTAGTTTGAAATAAATTAGTTTTTGGGTTTCAAGTTGTAGATATGAAATTTGGCTTTTGCTTTTTGGAGGTTTTGTTTATAATTTCAGGATTTCGAAAGGTTTATAGTGCTTAATCACATAGGGCCCGCAGTGCTACTCAAATTGCCGTTATTAATGTCGTTATTCTTACCGTAACGTTTCGGACGTTTCGTTACGCGCTTCATGTATTTATTGACTGACTGAGGAATAGACCTTATCAATATAGTGGTTGTATTTAGCGGGTACTGTTTCTAATAATTCTTATCAATATAGTGATACCGCTTCAAAAAACTTAAAAGAAAACCCATTATAAAAAATTTATCTAGAAGCTGTGGCAGTTGGCTCCTCACGTTTGCTTTTTGTTGGCCATGGTCGGCCTCTCGATGCTTATGCAGTGGTGCATAGGGTTTTGGAGAAGCGAGGAACAGATTAAGGCGGCGGAGCTGTTCTGGAATTCGTGAAGGGTGTGGTAATGTTGGTGAGTTAGGCATCCTTTATCTCGTTAGAGAAGTTTTTTTTTTACTCGAGATCTTATTGTTGGACAATATTCATACATCACTAGATATGTTTCTCATCAAAAAATTTTGTCAGATAATGTGATAACTTGTTCAACTCGTATTCTGAATGAAATAGTAAATCTTTCTTAAGGATTCAAATATATTTCCTCTTGATTGCAGGGGGACTCTGAACTTTTAAAGAATTAGAGATCTTTTTGATAAATTTAGACTTATTGCAGTATTAGAGACAGTATTACTGTGCGCATCTGTTGTTTCAAATTGCTTGGAATTATGCTTGTGAAAAAGTCATACAAATTTTGTTCTTCGACTGATAAAAGAGGCTATGCCCTGTGAGGATATTTATGATTATTATACTTAGATTTTTTTTTGGAAAAAATGATATTCAACTGGAAATTCTGCCATTGGATTAAAACTAATAAGCTACCGTGGACCTTGTTGGTTCTTGAAGTCTATATATCATTACTTGAATAAGGCCAGGACATGCATTTTGGTTTTTCCTTTTCTACCGTCCTTTCTTTTTGTTTTCTTTACCTCTGTTCTTCTTCCTAATTGTTTTGTTTTTCAGCTGCTGTTTCAATCTCCGGTACAGATAACAAGTATAAAAAAACAATCTATTAATATACTTGTGTTTAGAACTCAATAATTGCATGCTTTCCAATCTATTTCTGGTATAAGATGATGAGTGTAGCACATCAGGTTTGTTTTCCGGTGGTCAAGAGCACAATGGATTCGAAACACTTGTATCAGGAGGTTTGTTTTCCGCACGATGTGTGGTTAACCGTATCGGCATTTTCTTGCACCTAATGTTACTTTGCTGGTGGACAACATGATATGCAGGTTGCTGCTGTGGCTTTACTGTGTGTGCAAAGAGAACCAAGTGAGAGGCCATTGATAACTGATGTGCTACTTGCTCTCTCATTCCTCTCCTTCCTATAGAACATGGAAGGACAATGAGAGTTGCTAAACCATTGTAAATTGTGAGTTGTTCTGGCTACTGAAAATACATTGTAATTTGTTATGTAATATAATCAGTAAACTCTTTTAGAGGAAGTAAAAAATAGCTCTTTTTTGGTATGATCGAGGTCGATTTAGCTTTTATACAAGACTGACCATCCAGATTTGTATATGATCTATTATGGCTTTTATACAAGAAAAAAATAGCTCTTTTTTCTGGCTACTTGCTCTCTCATTCAAGTTCTGTAATGACAAGGAATCTAAGAGGAGGCTAATCATTAGGAAATGGCTATACAGTCCAAAAAGTCTCATCGCATAGTGCACATTTCGGAATTGTTTTATATTCTCACTAAACAAATCCCTTTTGTATCAATAACAAATTCAGAGCAAACTATTCCAAGTAATCATCAGATCCAGTCGCCTACTTCCAATGATTGAAACCAGACATATCCCTGCTAACGAGATGATTTGAGACTTGAGAAATGGAAACTTTTGCAATCATTTTAAATTCCAACTGGAACAGTCCCTGAGAAATAATTATAACCATGTGTAGGCCCACATTGCTAAAGAAAGGTTTCCCAGTCTCATCCACCAGCACAAGAAAATGCTAAGCATAAATCTCAGACAATTTCATTTACATAGGTTGTTATATTCATGAGAAGTAAGCAGCATCACAGGTGTTCAGAATTATGGCATTTTTCCCTTACAAAAGAGCTACGAAATATTCATCTCCTCCACGGCTCTTGACAATTCCGAATCAATTTGTTCCGTCAGTCCTTGATCTAGTAAGTTCTCTCTGGCTTTGAGGTTAACGGTTACCGTAGCTTCGTGGACTTCGTTTTGACTAGGGGAAGCAGCTGTTATGCACTCCTCGAACCGGAAGCAGCTAATGAGGTGATCATTTGTCAGTCCAGCAGCCTGCATGAAGGAGTATACGACAGTTTGGCCCACGCTGCGAAAGCCTCGCCGAACCATATCTTTGCTTATGACATCTGCTTTTGGAGTCTTAGCAGGCACCTGACGCGGATAGCGGAATCTGCTGATGATAGGTTTGTAGTTCACAAAGCTCCAGCAGTATTTATCAAATGATCCAAACTCATCTATTATCTGTTAGAGTATAACAGAAAGAGGGTCAGTAAGATGAGCTATGAAGCAACATATAGCAAGGCTCAGATCAGTGTCAGTCCCCAAGATGATGTTCACTATTTGAGCTGTCATTGAGCATCAAAATTTCTAACGCAGATGTTAAGGTGCCGTTTTATAACAAAATTAAGCAAAACCGGCCGGAAAAACTATCAGTGAGAATAATGATAAAATGACAAGGAATGGAAAAGGGATGAGATGGACCTTGAGTATTTGGCGTGCATTCTCAATGATAGCTCGCAACTTTGGCTCCGACAAAAGGGAGCTACCAGTGCTTCCAGGTGCAACAATCTTCTTCTCATTCAACTTGGAAACTGCAACAGGATCGAATTCCAAGAAAACATCCCTGAAATAGCAGTACTATGAGCACTGAGTTAATAGTTAATTGTCTATTTTCTAACATTCTATGAAGTACCTAAATATCTGCCTTTTGGTGAGGATAACAGGCCATGTAAACTCAGCTAGAGCACCAGAGAGTACAAGCAGCTCAAATAATTTCCTGTGGATTGTTTATTGTACCAGACAGCAAGAAAAATCATACTATGAGTCTGTACACTGTCCCCTCTAAAGCTTTGATAGAAAAATTTGATAAAAAGTATAACCTATTGTAGCTTACTTGTCATCATGAACAGGAATCCCCCATTCTTCATCATGGAATTGAGCATAACATGATTCTGCAGCAACATAGGAACAAAAGAAGAAAAAAAGACTTTAGCTTTATTGCACAAGGAGTAAAGCAGCAGAGAGAAGATGGAAACACACGTCTTCACAGAATAAGCATACTATGAGATGGAGAAAACAATTTCAAGTCAGAAATAAATACTATAGTAATAGGAAGCAAATAGGAAGAAAACAAATCATGGTAGATTTTAGGTTAATGGATAAACGAGCTTGGAATGCCATGGACATGAAAGAGCTCACTTATTTGCTTGGATTCCACTGAGATTACACCCTATTTAAACATATTTTATGGGGAATGCAAGACATTCGTAAAATACCATTGAAGTAAAAGCCAAGAGTGTTGTTCTATTCATTAATAAGACCAATGCTCCTTGCCCGTGTAAGTATGATGCTTTCACCACGATGACTAATATTTATCAATAAAAGAGGGCCTTGATGTCAATCCAACCAGCATGTATTTAGCTTAAGAAAAGAAAAGGAATCAGATAAGTCTTTACCAACTCGATGTACGAAAGGTAAATCTTCTTGTCAAACTGTAATAGATACCCTCTCATGCTTTAAAATAATCACAAAAAATTTCACTGACAAGATACTAATTGGTTTTGAATGAATAGGCACCAAAGTACTACTGAGAGCATAAACCACACTTAAGTAAATTAAGCCGTATGTATTCCTTAAAAGATTTCTCATCCTAAATTTAATTCTTTCCAACCTCAAATTATGTGGCAGGGAAATTACTATACATCAGAATTTTGCCTTTTGTAGGGGAAGTCTACATTCTACACGTCTGACAAATGATCTTCCTCAATTTCAAAAAGAGTATGATGAAGCAATTATTGGTTCTGCTACACCACCATAGCAACACGGGCCAAATAAGTAGACTTTCCATTTTTTCTTCTCCCAAGATCTTGTACATAATCATAGATGTGACATTTTTGCAACCTCTAAGTCCTAACAAGTCATCAAATGAAGTGCACTGACAATGTACACTTAAAGGTATCTGCTCTCTTCCCAGAAAAATGATCACTGAAAGGTGAAGCATTTGTGGTACAGTAATCTATTTAAAAGATTTGTTGCCTCTAAGTTCTAACAAGTCATCAATGATCATGTACAAACATTGTACATTTAAAGGTCTCAGCTCTCTTCCTAGAGGAATCAATAGTTGAAAGGTGAGGCAATTGAGGAACAGTAACCTATATAAAGAAACCACGACAAAATCAGTGAAGAATTATGGACCACATTCTCCATTATATCTATACTTCTATTTGGCATTGTCCTTCTTACCTTGTCTCCGTGCACATTCTGGTGCCTTGATTTCCAAGCACTTTATGTTGGACAATTTTCACAATCTTTACCCAGAAATTAAAACTTTTTCTCTTACCCTTCCACTGGGTATCCTTGCAAGTCCTTATGACCATTGAAGTGTTTCCAACAAACAACTTGAAAGACCAACATCAAAATGGTAAGAAGTTCTCCATACTAACCAAACACTGGAAAGACACAAGGAAAAAGAGAACTCAACTGACAAGGAACCGATGGTATGACTCCTATACTAAGAGGTAATGTTTGTCATATAAGAGAACTCAACTGACAAGGAAAAAAGAGAACTTGGCTCAATGAAGAGATAACAAAAATCCAAGTCACCAGAGCATAGACGATCTCTCTGAACCAAAGAAGGTCACCTGTATTGGCTGTCACCCAAGCACACTTTCTCTTTCCATGCACAAGTTCTGGTAAAGACATGGCTGCATCATCTGGAACATTCTTCTCAGCCTTAGCCACAATCTTACTTACAGTAGGAATGCTCTGTCTCCGCTTGCTCATCAAGTTTGTCCTACCAATCCTTCCTGTGGAGGCTCGGCTGCAGAATGAATCTGTCGACGCATCTGAGGAGCAAGAAGCATTCATCGATAAACTTGATTGTAAAAGCCAATCATGCCTCCTAAGAGCTGAGGGAGCGCTTAGACTAGAACGAATGGGTGGCAGGTTAGCAGTAGGACTTGTAGCCTTCTTCTTCTTCTTATTCTCAGCAGCTGCAGCCTCTGGGCTCTCAGTTTTATTCAAAGGCTTCGAAGCTGGCTTTTGAGCAGCTGCCACAGACCTTGCCTGGTTTCCGCCAGGCACTAGGACAGGTCTCGCCTCAGAATCAGCCACATTGATGGAACGGACCTTTGGAGCTCCTGACATGTCTCCAAAAAAATCCAATTTGTGTCACAGTAAAACACCCTAGCTCCAATTTTGCTCAGAACACTACAATTCCCAAACCAAAATCAAAGCAAAGGTCGGACCTTTACAGCCACAATCTCAAGGCTATTCTCCACTCACCCCTGAGCGAATGCAATCTCCAAAATGCACGGCGAGATCAAAAGCCTCCGGAGCCCACACAAGCAAGGGAAAGAGAAACCATCTCGCTAGCTCAGACTGCAGACTACACTAGGGTTTCCGAGGCAGCAATCCCCGACCTTGTGTCCTTTGCACAAAGACCCACCCACCGCGAGGCCCGACGCAGCTCAAAATCGACGCAACCTCTTAGAAACAGACAAAAAAACACGCGCACATCCAGAGAGACTTCCCGAGAAAACCAGCATGTAGCCACGCAACTTTCAAATCACAACCAAAATCCAGAAAAATGGGGCACCGAATCAACTAACCAGGCGGCATGTAGAGGCGTAGAAACCCTAATAGACCCTTAAAAGCTCCCGATCTGGTACCAGAGAGTGGGGCGAAGCTGGAGAAGAGCCGCTTTCAAGGAGGAAGACAATGGCTGAAGAAAGAGAGACAAAGAGAGAGAGAGACGGGTATTTACCGGTGGGGAGCAGGTAGACGACTGGTAGCAGCAAGTCACCTTGCCGGCATGGGAATTTCTAGGGAAACTTTCATTTTGCCGCCAGCATGTTATCCATTTTTTCAAATTGCCCCTGTTTCAAAATCATTAATAACAATTAAAAAAATTAAAAAATTGATTAATTTAAGTTAAAGACGCTCAATAAAAATATTAAGCGATTTTCAAAAACTATTGGGGTATCATAAAAACGGTCAAACTTTAAGGTGTCAAACGAAAAGATTCCTTTCTTTTCTAAGATTCTCATTTGCAAATAAACACTTAGAATACAGCGTTACACCAACTCCTTAAAAAAATAAATTAAAAAAAAATCTGACGAAAGAAAGTAGTTTAATAAAGAACATTTTCCTGGAAAGGAAAATAGTATTTTTTTTTCCATTTAATGAAGTTTTTTTAGGCAGAGAATAAACAAAATCCCAACAATTATAATTGACCTACTAGATGCGAGGAGTCATTTAGAAATATATTAAATACTTTATTTTAAAAACAGCAAAGATAATTTTTTACTATAATTAGTCATACTTTCTTAAATAATCTATCTTTTTGTTATAAATAGAAAATGCATCTGTCTTTTTTTGGTTGACCATAATTTTTAAAATTTTTTAATATTCTAAATCTTCAGATTTTATAGATAATCTTTCATTTAGTTTGTCTATCGATTAAATTTGAAATATAGTTCACATATTATTATAGATCGGTATAGTAAAAAAAAAAAAAATGAAGATCCGATCTGATTGATCGGATTAAAGACTAAACCCCATAGCCGACAGGTTCAATTGATTGCCTAATTCCTCAGTTGACTCGCCTTAGCACCTAGCTTGGTTCTATGCCCGAGCTTCGAGTCTAAGTTGCACGACCGCGAACTCTGTGTTTGAGCTCCTCGCCTCAACTCGGTGTCCGACCTCTTGCTCGACTTCGACCTTGCAAGTAGTGCTCGACTTTGGCTCGATCGACTTCATGATCAAGCTCATACCCGACTCCTAGATCGCTCAATCGCCTGAGCTCCCCACTCTAGCTCAATGGCTAAGTGGCGGCTTGACTCCCGAATGAATTTGTAATCTCCTAACTATAGGTCTACCCCTCTATCAACTCAACCTCTCTATGTCCGCGCTTCTACCTAGTCTGCCGCTAGAAGGACACGTCCAATGATACAACATGACTAAATAACTAATGCAACATGGTCCGGGACTACACCGAGCATGGACGATATGACTCTTAACTACCACGGTGATAGGATATTCTCTTTATCAACGATGGGACACTCCCCAATGACTCCATATAATGAACTCGTCTCTCATGGGCGTAGGTACATGCACACATACAATCAATACTCTCCCTCTCTACATCTCTGCTTCTTTTATATCTTCAGTTCGTGGCCTGACTTAAGTATCGGAACGGTTGAGCCAAGGCATTCTGATCTCCATTCTCACCCTCCTTCTCTTTGCAGCTTCACAGGAGCTACACTGTCTGTGGGTTTTACGCGATTTCACCATTATCAACTGGTGACTCATATGTAAGTGAACACATATATTTAAAAATTAATCTTTAGAATATTTATTTTTATTTAAATTTAAATAATGATTTTCTTATTTATTTTTAAAATATTTTGCTATCGCGAGAAAATTATACAGGGTTTGCCGACCTTATCTCGATTTGAAAGTTAAGAAGGTAGGGTAAATGGTAACATTTTATAGAAATTCTGGAGCGGAATAAAAAATGGGCAAATTTAGAAACTGGGAAAGTGAAACTTTCTCAAAAATTGAAACACCACCAAACCTTACATTAATTTTCTTTTTTGGTGTATTATTTATTTATTTATTTTATAAAAAAATGGAAGAGGAGAAATTCTAATGGATTAATTATAGTTAAATAGCAAATCATTGGATAATGGACTAAGACAAGCTAACTAATTAACATTAACTAACATTTAAACATATTCAATAATTAGTGGAAGGATATAATAATTAAAAGTATGAGAAAATTAAGATACTCATGTCAATAATTATAATTTCTATAGAGAAAAATAGACTATAAAGCAATCAAAAGCTAATAAAGCTCCAAATCCAACAGGCGTTACTCAACCAAATCTAGGAGACGCCATTTCGAAACCCACCAAGAGTTGACCTTAAGTACTCTACTTGGAACTAATCTCCTCGTAATCACTCTGCTCCTCGTTTTAGATGATCAAATTTGTGATTTACTCTTTATGCACATTCAAAAGTCAACTTCTAAAATATTAGTCCCTAGTAAAATTCAAATTTTGATCATTTAAATTGTTCTTTTGAGTCTTTTAGTATTATATTGCACCATTCTTGTGAGGGCATTAGATTAGACTCTTGATAATTAACTTCTCTATTGTTGTTTTATTTGACTGATAATTTTAAAAGAATGTGTTTTGATTACTTGTATCTCAATGTATTGAAGGCCTTGTTTTCCTTAATGAAAAGGGATAAGGCTAAGAATGAATCAAATGTTTATCGAACTAACTTATTTATTTATGTTAATTCAATATATACGATATCAATTAAATGAAAAAACTTAATAACTCATTAAACTAGCTAGCTCAACTTGAATAACAATTTCAACAGCTTGATTAATTTTAGACTCTGACTCTTATCAAACAAATTTGAATCACATGATCAGCTGAAGCTGATGGAGGAACAAACTGCAAGGATCAGTAGAAAGTGACGCAGACTGAGAAATTAAACATGGCAGTCAACTTCTTACTCGATCGATCATTATGATGTGTTCAATAATACCATTTGATCACTTCAGACTTTCAGTACTCACTAAAAGTTTTCAAACGTTTACAGCTCTTTGTGGCCACATGAATATATGTGTCTGCATTATCGATCGATCGACTGGAGGGCAACAAAAGAGAAGCTAGTGATCCTGCATTCATAGTCAATATTCTTGGACCAGCACTGCATGCAATAATACAAAACCAATTTTGACAGTCATTCATACCTTTCATCTAATCATTTTCATCATGAAGAACAAATAGATAGCAGTATAAACCGACAGAGAGCCAACCTAAGGATGAGGGGCTTCACTCAATCCAAAGTTGAGAAACACAGTGAGATTCCCTACTAGTGAAATAGTGAACCATGGTGGTCAAGAAAGAGAGAGGAAGCATAAGGGAGAAGCCTAACAAAGCATCATGGTCTCTTCTTTTCTTTTTCTTTTCTTCTCTACTTGTGGTGTAAGTGGTGCCTTTACAGGTCCAAAAGGTGCCTGTATTGAAGTTGAAGACGAGATAGGAAATGGGTGTTGGATATCTAAAGTTGGCTCATGCATTACTCATCATCATCATCATCATCAATTCAATTATTTACTTTGGTCTTCTCTTCTACAATAATGCATGGCTACTTTTTCTGAATATCCGAAGGTGCTATGTGACTACTAATTAACTTATAGGACTTTCATAGACTACAATATTTTTCTATTCTTGTTTTGTTTTTGTTTGTTTGTTTGCTCGAATCGTTTGTTCTTGCAAGCTTCCAAGTTTCTTCCACTGTATATTATAGGCACTTCTCTCGTTGTTTGAATCGTTTGTCACCATCAAGCATCAGTTCATTTGGGAAGCACAATCCATTTAGCCTACATAGTTGCCATGTTCTAGATCAGAATTAAGCCTGAAGAGTTGTCATCTGGTAGAGTTACGTTCTTGTCGAGTCAAAAAGGCAGCTTGAAGAAATCAAACTCATGCAGTGCAGTTTCGATTCAGCTTGTACTGCAACACTGCACGCCACTCTTTTTCATGGTTGAGTGGAGTGTCAGACACCTTCACTCCCTTTCTCGTGCACGAAGCTTCCATCAATACGAATTTCAAGAACGGATCTATTATACGTAATCTTATCCTACTCACTAAGCATGGATTTTAATTTTAACCTCATCAATTACTGACTGTGCTGCTGATTTCTGTGTAGTAGCATTTGTGTTAAGTTGGGTCAAGTTTTAGGTGCTGTCTGACTCACTCAGCACTTTGGAAGCTGCAGGCAGGGTCATGCCTTGGCTCCTTCCACTTTTATGCCCACCATTAGGCTTATAACTTCACCTACCCGGCCTTGCTATAAAACGGCATCGGGTCGGTTTGATTCGACCGCCGACCACTCCATGTCTCGTTTGATTTAGAGGCTTGATCGGGCTAGACGATGACCACGTAGGAAATAGAATTGTAAGTGACAATGATGCATTGTTTTGGGATGGATCGTTGTGTTGAAATTGTAGTGTTTTTTGTGGCTTTTCGATTGTGTTTTAGGCCAACTACTCCACTAGTGGAGTGGTAATGGCAATTCAAATGCTTATCAATCTCTTCCTTTTTAATTTTAAGTTAAAAAATAAATTAATATATTTGGTAGAGAATCATATGAAAAATTATTTATACTTTTATCTCTAATTGTTTAATAGCCGAAAGAATAATGCAATTATTGTGGGCCCGTTTGGACTTTGCACCTCGGGCCCCACTTCATGATTTTCATGACTTTTGGATCTTCTTTTAAATGAAAAATTCAAATTGACTTTTGTTTTTTTAAAAAAAATTGGAAAATTGCTCTTCCAATTATTCCAAAGGTCAAGTAGGACTCTTTTATTCTTTAATTATACTGAAAAACTATTTAATATAGCATTAAATAAAAAAGGAAATAATTATTAAATGTGACGTGCCCAACATTTTAAACTAATTAATTCCAAAATAACACGGTTAACATTAGAGGGGGCCCTCGAATGGAAACCTTTTAATTATTTTCCCATAATTCCAAAATACAAAATATATATATATATATATATATATATATATAACATATCATTTACTCGACGTTGTAACGGTCCGAGGACCCGGTTTATCCGCATTAATAACTGGTTTGGACTGGTTACGGGGAATCGCAGCGCTTTAACAAACCGAGACGTTACGTGGCCGATACTGCCTGCGTCGGGAAGGCCGCCACAATAATGGTATCAGTTTTTCTGTAACGGAAATGGGGTCCAGTCTTTGCCAATGGTGATTCGACACGTTGCAAGGTAGGCTCGGCTGACCCTGCCTGCATGCTGGCAAGCGAGCGTCGGCATAGTATATTTCTATGCGGGAGTAGGTATCGGTGTTGAGGAACGAAGAGGACTATAAAAGGCGGCGGAGACACTTCTTCTCTGTAACGAAGAGGAAGCTTTCGAGGCTTCTCCTGTGGCTTCTGCTTTTGGTCGTCCGAGCGAGAGAGAGAACGAGAGTGCTGTTCTCTGCTCGCACACGGATCGAGATGGCGGGAGCCAAGGCGATAAGCTTGGACGAGATCAAGAATGAGAACGTCGATTTGGTATGTGCGCATTTCCTTACGCTACTCTTCTCGATTTATGGTTCTATCTGTAAGATTCAGTTATTGATTAGGTCTTATAAGCTTGTCTTATTCATACGTTTTGATTTTTCTTTGCGTGAACCGAATCGATCTGAGTGCGTTTGCCTTTGTTGTCTAGTTCCTCTCGGTTCTTGCCGTTGTTTGTCTGGAATTTCAAATTGCATTCGATACCACTTTGCTTTTTTTCCGTAAAATTTTCGCCCTTTTTTCCGTTTCATTTTGTTCTCAAATCCTAGTGTTTATGCTGGTTGAAATATGCTATTCTGACACTAGACAGGTGAATTTTTTTACCTTTTTCATGAGAAAAGAAATGATAAAAAGGAAGAAAATTTAAACCGGATGAAATGAAGAAAGCAAAGTTTGGTTTTCCAATAATAACTAGTATTAAATAGTGAAATTACTTTCTTTCCTTTTGTTCTCTTCAAATAAAAGCAGTAAATAAAAGTAGATGGGAAAACAATATAATATGATTTTCTTTGACTACTTTCATCCTTTGTCTGTTTACTTTGATATAAAAAATTGAGATGAAAGAGAAAATTGAGATAAACTATTTCATGTCTCCTTGAACTTTTGAGTGCGTTGGACTTTATCGTGCGCTCCATTGTTTCCTCAGCGTTCTTTGGATCCTCGATAAAATGTCATGTTTTCAATTTGTTCATCAGAATACACCATCTTCTAGTATTAAACACCATTTCGGTGTCGTTTCCTTTTTTTCTATTAAAATAAAAAATCTGTCCAAGTCTTAGCCTGATTGACACAAATATGATCAGCTATAAATTCTGGAATCATGATCTATAAATTGGTAGCGCTCATCATCAGACACCGGGTTCGTGGTGATAATCCGTAGCTTCTACCCTTGTTCCAGCGGTGTGCTGGCAGCCTTTTCTTCTACAGTCGCGTGATAACAAAGTTATCAACAAAAGTTTGTTTTTTTTTTTTAACTTTGTAGAGCTGACGATTCCATGGAATCGATCCCATTTTGATTCTTTCTGCTTAAGAATTGTGGTTTCTATAGCAAAAGTAGTTATATATTTTAAAATACAAATACAAAGAAGAACTTGCATTCTGGAGGAGTTAACTTTGATACAAAAGTTGGTTAGTCCCTAGGATTTTGTATTATTTTTGTTAATACATCTGTCTTGGTCAATCTCAGGAACGGATTCCTATTGAGGAGGTTTTTGAGCAACTGAAATGTACCAGGGAAGGTCTCTCTTCCGCGGAAGGAGAGAACCGACTCCAAATCTTTGGGCCAAACAAACTTGAAGAGAAGAAGGTTCAACTTTCCATTTATTTTATTGTACTGAACTTTCAGATTGAAAAAGATATACCGTTTCTTTTGATTTGCAGGAGAGCAAATTGCTCAAATTTTTGGGTTTCATGTGGAACCCCCTTTCATGGGTGATGGAAATGGCTGCCATCATGGCCATTGCCTTGGCCAACGGCGGTGGAAAGCCCCCAGACTGGCAAGACTTTGTTGGTATTGTAGTGCTGCTCGTGATAAACTCAACCATCAGTTTCATTGAAGAAAACAATGCTGGCAATGCTGCTGCAGCTCTTATGGCTGGCCTGGCTCCAAAAACGAAGGTACAAGCTTATAAGGTCCCTTGGGAGCTTTCTTGCTTTCCGGTAAATTCTGTTGTTTACCTACATTTTTGTCGATTTGATGCTTTCAGGTGCTCAGAGATGGTCGCTGGTGCGAGCAGGAAGCTTCCATACTTGTTCCTGGTGATATAATCAGCATTAAACTTGGAGATATTGTCCCTGCAGATGCCCGCCTCTTGGAAGGCGATCCTTTGAAAATAGACCAGTCTGCGTTAACTGGAGAATCTCTCCCTGTCACTAAGAACCCAGGAGATGAAGTGTTCTCCGGGTCAACTTGCAAGCAGGGTGAGATTGAGGCTGTTGTCATTGCCACTGGTGTGCATACATTCTTTGGGAAGGCTGCTCACTTGGTGGACAGCACAAACCAAGTTGGTCATTTCCAGAAGGTCCTCACAGCCATTGGAAATTTCTGCATATGCTCCATTGCTATTGGAATGGTTGTGGAGATCATTGTCATGTATCCTATTCAGCATCGAAAATACAGAAGTGGGATTGATAATCTCTTGGTCCTCTTGATTGGAGGCATACCAATCGCTATGCCTACTGTCTTGTCAGTGACTATGGCTATTGGATCCCACAGGCTGTCTGAGCAAGGCGCTATCACAAAGAGGATGACGGCGATAGAGGAGATGGCCGGTATGGATGTTCTCTGCAGTGATAAAACTGGGACACTAACACTCAACAAGTTGAGTGTCGATAAGAACCTCATTGAGGTCTTTGCAAAGGGTGTTGATAAAGAGTATGTGGTCTTATTGGCTGCAAGAGCATCGAGAACTGAGAATCAGGATGCTATTGATGCTGCCATGGTTGGGATGCTTGGAGACCCAAAGGAGGTAGTACTTTATGTGATGCTTTCTAATTCTTATTCTTCCATTGATTTTGCTAGGTTTAACAAGCGTTTGATATCAAATACAGGCTAGAGCAGGTATAAGGGAAGTACATTTTCTTCCCTTCAACCCTGTTGATAAAAGAACTGCTCTGACTTACATTGATTCAAATGGAACCTGGCACCGTGTAAGCAAAGGTGCTCCAGAGCAGGTATTTTGTTTTCGATATTTTATCTTATTGTCTGTCATAAGAAAAAAAAATGTCCACTTTTCGTTCAGTTTTGTTTAAGCATTAACTTCTCCTTGGAATTAGATTGTGAGCCTTTGCAATTGCAAAGAAGATGTCAGGCACAAAGTGCATAGTGTTATTGACAAGTATGCTGAACGTGGATTAAGATCACTGGCTGTTGCAAGACAGGTTGCTTTTCCAATCCATTAATCTAATTGTATTATATTGGATTTACTATTACTCACAAGTATTTTTCTATTTGACAGGAGGTACCAGAAAAGTCCAAGGAGAGTCCAGGGACGCCATGGCAGTTTGTTGGTTTATTACCTCTATTTGATCCACCTCGGCATGACAGTGCAGAAACTATTCGCAGGGCCCTCAATCTTGGAGTCAACGTCAAGATGATTACTGGTAGGAGAACATCTATTTCCCCTCTTCTTAATGCTGTCTTTAATTTAATTTCTTTATTGTTCCTGACATGATTTCTTCATATTCAGGTGATCAACTTGCTATAGCTAAGGAGACAGGTAGAAGGCTTGGAATGGGAACCAATATGTATCCTTCCTCCTCATTGCTTGGCCAAAATAAGGATGCATCATTGGAGGCACTTCCAGTTGATGAACTAATTGAAAAGGCCGATGGTTTTGCTGGAGTTTTCCCTGGTGAGCTTGATGACCTTATGCTCTCAACTTTTACTTTGGTTCTCTGATCTTAAAAATATTGATCATTTTCTTTCTGAGCAGAACACAAATACGAAATTGTGAAGAAGTTGCAGGAACGGAAGCACATTTGTGGAATGACTGGAGATGGTGTTAATGATGCCCCTGCTTTGAAGAAAGCTGATATTGGAATTGCAGTTGCTGATGCCACAGATGCAGCTAGAAGTGCTTCGGACATTGTCCTCACTGAGCCTGGGCTTAGTGTGATTATAAGTGCTGTCCTTACCAGCCGAGCTATTTTCCAGAGGATGAAGAACTACACAGTTTGTACCTAACTTTCACTACCTTGTTATTTTTTCTCCTTTAATATTTCTGATGTAGAGTTATGATTTTCTTCTACTCAGATTTATGCTGTCTCCATCACCATTCGTATTGTGGTAAGCATTGGTTGAAACTAACTGTCATTTTGGTGATTTTTCTTCTTCCTTTTCCCTCCACTTATAACTTAATTTCTTGCAGCTTGGTTTCATGCTTATTGCGCTAATATGGAAATTTGACTTTTCGCCGTTCATGGTTTTAATCATTGCCATCCTAAATGATGGTAAGTTTAGACAACAAATATTTGTCGTAACCATGCCCATCCCATCTTTTACCGTCATGCTTTTATTCTGATGGCAAGTTGCTAAGTTGATTTTGCAACATCAGGTACAATCATGACAATATCAAAGGACAGAGTGAAGCCATCCCCATTGCCTGATAGTTGGAAACTGAAAGAGATATTTGCTACCGGCGTTGTTTTTGGAAGTTACATGGCTCTAATGACTGTTATCTTCTTTTGGGCAATGAGAGACACTGACTTCTTCTCTGTATGTCTACACTGACTCTTATATGGCTCTTCACTTTTGGAAAATGCAAGATTGATTATACTTTAACTTGCTATACTTGAACTTTTAACATGAAATTCATGATTGCACATCATACAACTGCCTGTAAATCATGCTATACTTTAACTCGCTATGAATAATACAATAAGTAAACTAACTCGGCTGTGGAGATTAACATTATTTCTTTCCTTTGATATCTTCGCAGGATAAATTTGGTGTCAGGTCATTGAGAAATAGTGAAGATGAGATGATGTCTGCTTTATACCTACAAGTCAGTATCATTAGCCAGGCACTCATCTTTGTTACACGCTCCCGCAGCTGGTTTTTCATCGAACGCCCTGGACTTCTGTTAGTCAGCGCCTTCCTTATTGCTCAGCTTGTAAGATCCACCTTCTCTCATCCCTTTCACCTTCAATTTTGTTTCTGTTATCACTTTGCCGTATCCTTGTTGCTATTGCACATGGCACACTACTCTATTTGCTTTTGCGTAGGTTGTAAAATTTATGAGGAAAGTGGTTTACTTACTATCTCTGTTATTGCTAATTTTTAAGATCATGTTCAGTATGTAACCTTTTATTTCAAAAGAATTGTTTCTCTACATAATAAATTGATACTAGACATTGTCTATATAATAGAAATTGCTGGTCAGAATTGTTTTAGCTCAGACAAGATTCGACGAAGAAACTATCAATCATATAGATTTTTAAAATCTTTAAACTTGGTGTTTCGATTCTGGCAGGTTGCATCTCTGATAGCTGTGTATGCCGATTGGGGCTTTGCAAGGATAAAAGGTATAGGTTGGGGTTGGGCTGGTCTCATTTGGCTTTACAGCATCATTACCTTCTTCCCGCTCGATTGGTTCAAATTCGCAATTCGCTATATTCTTAGTGGAAAAGCTTGGGATAACCTCCTGCAGAACAAGGTTCTTAGTTTGTGCACTTGGAAATCCTCAATCCTATCGGCTAAGTTTGCACATTTCTTTCTGTCATTCTTATCTTGTTCAATTTACAGACTGCTTTCACCACCAAGAAGGATTACGGTAAGGAAGAAAGGGAAGCTCAGTGGGCAGCAGCACAAAGAACTCTTCATGGACTACAACCCCCTGAGACTGCCAACCTCTTCCCAGAGAAGAGTAGCTACCGAGAACTCTCCGAGATTGCTGAGCAAGCTAAAAGGCGAGCCGAAATCGCAAGGTGCCAATTCACCATATATTTTTGAACAATCTGAACTTTTCTTTAACTAAAAAAAAAAAGAGAAGCTTTACTGAATTCATATCTCCTAATGTTTTGGGAAAATTTTAGGCTTCGTGAGCTCCATACTCTCAAAGGTCATGTGGAATCAGTGTTCAAGCTCAAAGGTCTCGATATCGACAACATCCAGCAGCATTACACAGTCTGAGAACAGAACAAAGAGGGTGGTAGATGAAGTGAATTGCGACTGGAATGGAAGAAGCACACTTTGCTAGAGTAGGATGGGATGGCCATGCTTTTCTTTTCGTTTTTTTAGTTGAAGTATTGGGTCTTCCCACTATAATTGTGCCATGGTGTGCTCATAATGCCTGTGATCCAGGTTTGAAATGACTTCTCTATGATAAAAATGAAATTTTCTATAAAATTAATATTAATAACTTTGAACTTTGAGTTGTTTTTTTTTTCAATTTGTGGGCCTATCTTTTATACATCTCAATTTGCATGGCATCCTTAGCTTGGCCTATGCTCGAGCTAGTTCAAATTGGTCATCAAAATCACTTGTCCAATTGTCGAAAGCATTCTTTGTCGCCCTATATTGACTCGATCTTTTGAGCATCGTTTTGTTATAATTTTATTTAATATTACAAAATTTATAAATATTGCAACTTAATTATTATGTTAACTTTTCTATGGCAGCTGGATCATTTGTTATGGTAGTTATTTTATTTATACTTTTATATTGATTCAAATTTCCCTAACTAAGATACTATATGTTTACTAATTTTTAAATATTTATTTAGGTACTTAAATAAAAAAGAGAGAATTCTAAAGAACAATATAAGTTGAATTTTAAACATTTTATAATAATTATATTAACATGAGGATTTTTTTTTTATAAAAAAAAACAACTCCATCCACACCAAAGAAATTATAAATATTTCACAGGATTTGTGTTAAATAAGGAGGCAAACCCACTAGTCTCTTTATTCGTAGTGGACAAATTCTACAAGTTAAATACAATTCAGTATGATGATAACGTCAAATGCCCTATTAGCTTCAGGGAGCCAATTCAATTAAAGATGGAGATTCTGCCTGCAGCAACAAGCACTGCTTCTTACTATCATCTCAAGCTGCTATATATCAAGAGGGCATTTGGATGAACCCAAAATGAAAATAATATTACAAAACTGTTAATTGCGATCGAGTATCCTTCCTTGCTTTCTCCCGAATGGCCTATCGAGAGCTTTCGACTGAGGTTTTGCCTCCTCTACACCACCTAACTCTGGCACCGTGTCATTTCTAGGAACAATTCTTAAAGGATGAGCTTCGGTGTTGAAAACCCACTCGTCAAATGAGATGACCGACGGCGGGGAAAACAGAAGGTAGAGATACTTGAGTGTCTCCGCGAGGAAGAAGCTCTGCATCATATTGTCCTTCGTACCTGTGTTAACCTGGAAAATAGAACATGAGTTAAATCTGATTGAAGATAAGTTGGATCTGTTATTCCTTTGATACACAAACCATAAAGGACGAGTCCAAAATAGCAAAATTTGTGATACGAGAACAGACTGCACAGCTTATGAAGCTACCGTATTGTTGATGGGGAAATTTTATGTGTGCTAGAAAAATCGCGTAGCTAATCACTCTAAAGCACCCAAGATACCAAGATATCTATATGACTAGTGGTTTGTACTGAAAATTCATGGACTACGAAATAACCAAGGCTTCAAACATGAAATTAAGGATCCTCGAGGTCTTAACTCCTAACCCAATCCTCGAGGTTAGAAAAGAGTGGCCTTTCTTGGAGGACAATAACTATGAGGATCTCATAGATGATAGACAATTGTAGAAAGATTTTAAACACCACGTAGTCAACACGAAGTCATTTCCTTGCTTCCTATTTCCTTATATCAACTATCAAGAGACTTTAACTAATACACATAAGTAACCAATAAATTTAAGATGAAATCTGTAAAACTTACATCCTTTAGGCCAACATATCCAGAATCTATCCGAGAGTTCTTTTCGAATGCTTGAAATATGTTCCAACCCCATTCTTGGTATGTTTTGTTTCCAGTTAAACGCCAAAGGTACATAAGTGACTCAACAGTCTCGGGTCTCAGTATATTCCATGAGGTGCCAACACTCATGTCCTGCAATAATATATCAGAACCATAAAAAATTGTGAACAGTGTGATACCAAATTCAGAACAGAAGTACAAAGAATTGTCTGACCTGTCCACCATGAAAGAAGTAATTTTCTCCAGCTAATTTTGTCGGGGTTGTTTGATAAAAATTATAGCAAGTCCAAGCAAGCTGCACAATCAACTTCCCAGTTAATATAAAGGCCTTATGAACAAGATAAAGTGAAGAAAAAAAGTGGTAAATGATTTCAGCACGTACCAATATGGTGTAAGTAAATAAGGAAGAAAGATTATTAAAATTTGATAAAATAACAAAGTGCAATATGAAAAGTGCAAGCGAACATCAGGTTTTCGACTTTAGACAATAATTCATAATATAAAATGTTAAAATTATAACTGCAAACATGCTTACTAACTCAAAAATGGCCAATAGATCCATAGCAAAAGTAAAACAAAAAAGAATTAAATAAGAAGAATTTCAACTAGAAGATTTTAGCTTTGGGCATATCACATCAATTCACTTCATATAAACAAAATCAGCAGTTAACTGACGGCTTGCATTTCTGCTATCTCAAATGTGATCAAATCAAATTTTCTTTCTGAATTGAGGATGAAAAACCCCTCAGAAATACCTTTTCATGGCAAAGTAATGGGAGAGAAGACAAATGTATACATGCAAAAAAATACCTCTTTTGAAAGTGACAACATCTTCTCAGCTTTTTCAGGGTCATATCCAGAGGATCCTAAAGCTAGCATGCCCGGCGCGAAGCATGCCAACTCATCCATCTGCTCAGGCCACAAACATAAACTTAACATAGACCAAGATGATATCAGTTTTGCCCTTGGTTGCAGAAAAGCATACCTTGTCAGAGAGAGAATTGCCAGTTTTCTCACAGATATATGAAAAAGAAGATGGAGTTGATTTCCGTATCAGACTCACTAACCCTTCCATTGATGTTTCCCACATTTCTCTGCAATCATAGCTTTAAGATATTAGCAAGTTATCTTGCACCATGATTGCAACCTTATCCGTTACTGATATAATCAGTATGGAGCAGTTCATGTAAAATTTACAGCATTTGCAGAATATAGAAATTAATAACACAACCAACCAACCTATAATGCTTCAAACCTTCTGTTTTGTTTCCTTGTATCCACACTTTAAGTAAATACTCATAAAAACTGCAAGCAAATAATTCTCAAAATCAATTGTCCTCGAGTAGAGAGAAGACCAAACATAGAAGTATTAAAAAAACCAAGTATAGAAAAACAATTATAAGAAAGAGGTATCCCACCTTCAGAAAAAGAAAAATAGTATTACCTGTCACCCATAGCACCAAAGGTTATTGTCGAGTATTGTGCTGCTACACCTGAATGAGGATTTATGTATATTGGAAGTAAACCATCACTAGGATATATTTTTTGCAATTGCCTGATGACCTTCTCTACCTAGCAAATTGCAAAGCAAGATTTATCAGTTGGGGTCTCTGAAACTAAGATTTGCTTCTATCATCTTATACTAATGAAATCATAATCATGCAGTTATTACACTAGTCACACAGCTAGCTGAATGACTAGTCTACCAATCTCAAGGACATATACTCATGTAACAAGTACGTTGAAGAACAAAATCATAATAATTTATTTCCATATTATTCAACCTAATGAAAAAGTTATGAGCATCTACTAAAACTAACTCTGTGCTAATTGAGAAGTTCTTCTATAACATAAAAAATATTTTAGTTGTTCATCAAAGACACAAGAATATTTTTGCATTAAATGTATTTGATTATTTGCCAGCTGACCAGTATCAAAAAACCTTTCTCTACATTGCTTGTAAGAAGAAAATGATCTAAGGATCTATAAGATGAATCTAACAATCAGAAAGTGATAGAAAGTTCTCAGTGGATAACACAAGTGATGCCCACTTTATAGTCCCTTGCCAACCAACTTATACTCAAAATGATGAGATAGAATTTATAGATAATACCTTCTGCTGGTATTTCAGATCTCCTGTTCTTTGGGACAAAGCTATAAATTCAAGCTGTTCAGTGCCAGAATCTGCCAGAATACTTTCTCCCTGCAAAAGAAATATCAAAGTAAAAATGTATGTTGAAAAATACAGAAATCGCACAAATAAGGAAAGAGGAAAAATTCAAATTGAAGAAAATGTCAAGCAAGAATACCCTGCTATGTGGCAAAAAAAAAATCACAAGAAACAGTTATGAATCCCAATCGTAAATCTTAACACATGAAAAATATAATAATCAAGAACAAAGAAGAAAAACTCAAAAGTAAAAGATTAATCCCATGAAACTGATACTTTGTTATGACTAATCCAATGAAACTGATATTTTGTTACAGATAAATTCTAAACCATAGTGGCATTCCGAATTCCTTTTTTGAAGATAAATTAACAAAAAATGAAGAAGATAAAATAATCTAAATGAGAAGTTTTTAATTCAACTTTGCATAACTTCATAAGCTCAAATGACCTCATCTTAGTCTATGTTTATGAACTGTCTCAATGCAAGAGCAAAATGAACTTGACGATCAAAGTTCTGAAATCACAGAACAAAAAACTAATATTAGCCTGATATTTCAAGTAGGGGCTATTACAACTGAAGAAGCAAAATGGTTATTAGAGATGTACCCCAGTCCATCCATGGTTATGAGGGTTTCCATGAGCCAAGTTAATTCTATTGTAAGGAATGCCAGTTGGTGTATCCCATGCTGGTAACAGTCTATCAGCGAGGTCTTTAGCCTTGTCAAGAAATAACTTGTCCCCAGACAGGTCATATGCACTTAGTAGTCCACCCACAACTCTGAAATTGAAATAGAAATAAAATGAGATATGATCACAAATATAGTTTGAGAAAATTCTAAACCAGCTTAGTTTCTAATACTAGAATCAGATGACAAATTTTCCTAGAAAAACCAAAAAGCAGCATGGTAATAAAAAAGTTCAAAGGCACTGACTTGAGACATGTTACCTAGAAAATAAGAATAAAGAAACATAAATTAAACCTTACAACGCCACCTTATGGTTGTCTCGAAAACACTTGCTACATAGTCTTTGTTGAAATCTAATGCAGTTGCAACCCACCTGCCAATGATTAGTTCAAATCAGTTACTAGGGGAAAAAATAAAACAAACTCAAAGCATTCATATCGAATAGAATAAACTGAGTAACTGATATATGTTTCTCTGAAGTCACATACCAAATATCTCTAGTTGTTTATTTAACTAAGCAAAGTGAAAAGCACAGCAGCAAAAACAAATGCATTGGACTAACAGGGCAAACAACCATCATCTAAGTGTATGGTTTGCAAGTAGAGAAACCAACAATAGTCATTCTATAAACTTAGTTAAAATCCATGGAAGGTGTTTTTAGTTCTTCAGATGGTACTACGTGGAACATTTTCAGCCAACATGTTCATTTTTTGGGAGAGAGATCATGCCCTCTTCTCTCATACAGTCTCCAACTCTCCACCACGTCTAATAACAACGAGAATAGCAATGGAGCACGCACGCGCGTGCACAGATGTGCGCACACTCTTGTTGATGAATTTTTTCTCCACTCCCCACACCCCACATGGGAGATTGTGATTGCCTCAGCATGCAGCCTCCTCTCTCTCTTTCTCTCTCCTATCGGTATTCACATGTTGCCTTTCCCTCTCTCTCTATGGAAGGTTACCCCTCTCATTGCTCACCGCCAACCCAAGCTATAGTTGCCGCACTTGGAGTGGCCCCTCCCCCTCTTTCTCACTGAGGAATCCCATCTGTGTTTGCCTCATGTGCACTCCTTGCTAAAACTTGTCACTACCTGGTGCCACATCAACTGAACTTTGCAGGAGGCCTTGTTGTGCCTGCCTTGTCAGTTGCTCATGCTATTTGCGTGGGCCACTGGGTAGTTTGATACAATTTATAGACAAAGTTCACATAAGTCCATCAAACATGCTAAACAAACTTGAGTCAAGTACCCAATATTACCAGTTATCTTGTGTATAAAGTATAAACTGAACAACTAAAGCATCAAAATAACAAACTATGTAAGCCTCAACTATTTGAGGTCTGCAATATGGATGTTTTATTTCCATTGAAATCAATGCAAGGACATGCCACTCATAGCTAGAATTCAACTTAGTTTTTATTATGTCGTCTAAATCATCTTTAGTCTCCCTCTAGCCTTCACACCTGCAATTTCAATCAATTAAATTTGTTTAACTAGAATACATTGATTGTCTTTGAACATGTTAACATTATCTTAACATATTTAATTGTATCATTTGTAGCATACTCTGAATTGTAACTCTGAATCGTAAAGTATAAATTTCTTTAACTTGAAGGCATACAATGATCATGCCATGATACTCCAAAAGCTCTTATCCATGTCAACTATTCAATCTTTTATCCTATCAATAATATGCCCCATCAATATCTACTTGTTGCATAACCAATCCAATATGTTCAAAACACTGACAGGAATTTCATGTCTATCTAACTTTACTATTTATCTACATCATTTTCTTAGTTAAAATTACAAATGTATTCAATTTCAGGTTTGCTTAAAACCTTTAGATTCTCAAGTTCCTCTCCACAGTTCAAGCTTGAGTTTCTTCTGCACTCTCATGGATAAGCACAATATACTCTACCAATAAAATACACCATCGAGATCTCTCTTGAATATAGCATGCAAATTTATCTTTTACCAACATTTTTAAAAAAGTTGCATTATCATACATAGTTTCTATAACATCTTCCAGCGGTACCCAAAGTCTACAAGTTTAAAATTCAATTTCTATTTCACCTATTCAATGAATCATGAATGATCTCATATTTTGTAATCCGATGTTATTCTCTATCATGAAAAATAGAAAAGTTTCCAATATACTATTCCTCAAATTAAAGCCCTATAAATTGCTTGATTCATGCATTTTTTTTCACATCACACAATAACGAATTTATAATCAAAATTTCAAGTTTGGTCAATGCAATAAGGAAACTTCAATAAAGTTAAATAAACTACAGGACAGGTCTAACATGAAAATTCACAACTTACTCTTTAGCTTTCTGAAATTCATCTTTCAAGCCCATTATATACAATGTATCCAAAGAGTCTATGAGAGTTGCTCCAAGGCCACCAAAATTATTTGCACCAGTCTTTGATTGTGGCTGGACCAATAAAAGAAAGATATTATGTTATTCAAATTCTTAGAAAGAAAAAACAAACCTGCGACTATTGATTAGCTCATGATTCCATAAACTTCAGTTAGAAATGTTTGTGTGTCTCATAACACACCTGAAGCTCGTCTTGGCCCCATGCATACTCTACGTATGAGTTCCATGCGTGAAGCATAGCCTCTTTGACCTTTTCCCTACGTTCATCGTTGATGGGATCAATTTCAACTTCCCTAGTAAGTTTGACATGCTCACTCACATCATCTGAAACACCAGCTTTTCGCAACTACAAGAAGAAACAGTTAATGGAATCTTCAAAAACCATTCAATTGTAGGCACAACAGGCAAGCACATAAATAATCTAGATACCTGATCTTGCAATCTGTTTAATTGTTCCTGGAGCACAGCTATCTCTGCCTGCATTTTTTTCAGGTCATATTAATATCCCACCCATATAAATATAAAGCCATTGGTAGAATCTAAGTAGATACAGCTGCTTAGCAAGATGATAGCCTATCTTACTAATAGCAATCACGCCCGACTAGTCGAAGCCTCCAAAGTAATCCAACCTGTTCCTAACAACATTCCATCAGTTTTATGGTCCTCGTGATTAAAGGACACGTTTTGATCAATCTGTTCATCATGAACGGCACCACCATATCCTCAAACTATAACCTTCCCAGTTCCTCCACAATTCATTAATTCAAAAATCAAAAGGCTTCGTAAACAATGGCAAACGGATCTCCTATCCCAGCAAAAAGCAACTCGAAATCTAGCCAGCGATCCGAAGTTTCAGCGTGAACGAAAAACGTAGAGAAGAATCGGAAAAGAAAAAGGGAGGACCTCGTGATCGCGGATCAGAGACTGCCTATCCCAGAAGGCGAAGGTAGCGACGACGAACGCGATGAAGAGGAAGGCGAGCCGCTTCGGCCGCTTCAGGTAGTATGCGGGGTGGAGGTACCGCCACCGTCCGGAGGTGGACGACCGCCGCGCCATCGGATCGCAACGCCCGAGACGGAGCCCTGCCGCCGACCGGAGTCCTACGCGACCCCCTCGATCGCTAGACGCGGAGAAGGAGCGTGCGATTGGGTTTGGATCTGCGCGTGAATGAATTCTTTTTCTCGATCGAGTCGCTTTTCAGTCGATGATGGATCGATTTGATCCCTTCCTCGTCTTCGGCTCGATGCTCGACTTGCTCCTCTCCAGCGACAACTTCACAGCCGCTAATTTAGAAATGGACGACTGGTAAATTTAGGACGAGCTGACTAATTTATGTACGGACAGTTCAATTTTATATTCTGTGTATTAAATAAATAAAATTTATTTAAATTATAGAAAAAATTTCTATGATCATGAAACGCTTTTAAATAAAGTTTAACAAATAACTAATCAAGCAAAATCACATTTAATCAACTCGAATCACTTTTCGAATAGGCAAATGTGCTCTTAACTTGAAACAAGTTGATACATCAAGTTTCAGAGTGAGCATAAATGAAGTGAAATGGGAAAATTACTTGGTAAAAGTTGAATACATTAACAAGATTTTATGTCCAACAAAGGACAAAGAAAGAAGAAGAAGAAGAAGAAAAATACATGACATAGTGCCCCAGAAAACAGCAGACGCCTCCCTAACATGATCATACAATCTTCCCCAGTGATCGATCTTCCACCTTGTCGATGCTCCGGACACGTTAAAAGAGTTTCCCAGTTTACACATGTATTCTCAAGAGATACATTACTTGGGGCGAGCAAGAGGAGGTTAGATGTAGAGACGGCACCAAAGAATAGTGATCTCGTAGATCATTTAAATGACTGTATTGTTGGAGAACAACTGCATCAGACTGTCAAGGGCTTCGGGCAAAAATTTCCTAGCAAACAAATAACATGGCCTTCGCATTCCATTCCACAGACAAGGCGTCAGTGTCACCACCTTCTGCAATAATCATATAGCAAAATAAGGTGACAGATTCTGGGAACGTGTTACTTGTACTCAATTAGCTGATGCATATTGTTTTTTACAGACAATTCAATTATGAGATCATTTGAAGAATTTGCAGAGAACAAGTGCAAGGCATATTAGCTCCTTTAGGAATGCTGTACAAGATTAGCTTTGCAGATACTGTTAAAGGAAACTATTTTTATTTTACACTTTTGGTATATTAATGAATGTAAAATAGGAAGAAAAAAAAAGTAGTTACCTTTTCATCACTTGTGGTATGGAAATTATCACCAACAGACTGCAAACACAAAATCAGAAAGAGTGAATTCAGAATCTTCACGACGGACTGAATATAGTATCCAAGTAAAGAATGCATGTGACAGATTGGAGATAGTAATCCAAGAGAGCAAAGAATGGTTACAGTTATATTCTTCAGTAGTTCATATTTCACATCCATGGCCCTGTATGACTTTGGATGCCATTTTCCTTCAGACCAGTCCACCCATGTCACTGACCAGTTTGCAATACCAGTAGGATCAATCATCTGTAGGGCACAGATACGTAAATTTCAGGAAACCAGTAACTAAACTACAATGTGTTTAACAAATCAAACTAATAGTACAAATGGTTGCTGACAGTGAATAGAGTCGGCAGGTAGTGTTCATCAGCATAACAATTACGCCCATCAAAACCTGGCTGTCAAGATCAAAATACAATGGTCGCGTATGATTTTTCATGGGAACTCATACACAAGCTTTCATAAATAGCAATTCCATACAGCTGGAATAATTCTCAGTGGGATAAATAATAGGAAAACAACATAGGTATGTGGTTAACCTTGCAATAAAGCTTGAACTTTGTGAAATACAAGTTATCTGCCATAACTATCAAAGCATGTTGGCGCTTCATTGAGAACCACTGCAATTTGACATACAAATCGATGACATAATGGCAGAAATAGCTTACAATACTAGAATGTTTTCAAATTTTTATAAACATAAAGCTATACACCTTTGAGAAAAGTTAAAATGAAACCAAATATCTTTTATCAGAAGAGTTTCATTGAATGATGTCAAAAAGTGAAATCATGCTATCTTTGTTGCACATGGGAATAAAAACTTCAACAAAAACCAATTGAACTGCCAATATTTTCTCAGTATTTCCACTTCCTAATAAAATTAGATATATGCCACAAGATGTTGGAGCTGCCCCATTTAGGAACTGGTCAACAATCAAAGCAGTACTGCTACCAAACATGATCACTCTGATTCTTTTGGTTCCCTGGGCATGTGTTTTATGAGTCATCTCCATTATATATTAAAAAAGATACCAGATTGAAAGACCATCTGGTCCGACCAATTGAATCATCATATAATCATTGTGAGACTATTATCATACCATGAACCACTAGTTGTATCACCAATTAGCACTATTTTAAATTGTATGCAATTCTTAGCTTGATTAATTCATTTAAAACTGAGAGGACTTCAATCAATTGGTTAACCTATCTTAGCTTGCCTTTTTCCACTTGCTCAATCATTGTGCAGTATTCGTTTTCAAAAAGAAAAACACGTATGCAACTGTGATGCATACATAATATTGTATTTTTAATAATATTCTGAAACTGAAAAGAGGAAATTGTATATATAAAAATTGTCCTGTTCAATGAATTCATTTTTGATGCTTGCCACTGAGTTTGATTGAGTTTGACTGATTTCCAATCTTACAATTTGTAGAATTGGATTTTCTGTGCATATAACATGTTTGCTTCTTCAGACTTGTCTTGTGTTCCTCTATAGCATGTACAAATTCTTCCACAATCTCCTTTTTGTATCGTTCTTATTTGGTTAAAAATTGTCATTCTTACTTTGTACTAAATTGAGCCATCCTTTCTTGTACTTGATCACAATTATACATTTGTCAAGAAAAGAATTTCATGGTGTTAAAAGTTGGTTGGCTAGCCATTTATCCTAAAAGTTTGAGTTGCTGTATTGGTTTAAGTCAAGCCTTTGGCCTTCACCATGTTAAAGTTGATAGGCTAACCACTTATATCCAAAGCTTGAGCTAATGGAAAATTGGCCATTTTTATATTTATATTCTTAATACACAGGAAGTATGAATCAAATTACCTGTGAACCCTTTCGAAAATCCTTCTCTTCAATCTCAGGCAGCATATGCTCAGTATACCTTGCATTTCCATGAGCACCAGGATCCCAAAAGCTGTAACATTTTCAAAGAATTAGAAAAATATGGGTATTGATGATTGATCAGTGTGTGAAAATTTATGTTAGGAGAACAGTTTACATATAAAAAAAAAAAATTGGTTCAGAGTTGCTACAGTTGTACATAATTTATCAAACTTACAATATTCAGAGGCCAAAATCAATAGAAGAAAGCTAAAGAAGTTAGTGAAACTGATAGGAGCATTACCTATCAATGAAGCTGATGTTTGTTCCCATCAGATAGTCGTACACATAATTGAATTTATGTAAAGGAATACAACTGTGAATAAACAAAGATTTGTATTCATTTGACTAGGCAAATTACCTGACAAACAAATCACAATCAAAGGACCCAGTTACCTGTCAGAAAGCAAAACAAAGTGCTGATTACCAGGGTCTTGGAGTGCATTTGCCAGGAGCCTTTTCTCTGCCTCCACCATGGAAATTTTACCCCACACAACCTGAAATTCAACTTTTTGTTGAATACTGGTGCTCATTTGAGTTTTAAGCAAGTTAAAAAATATCCTTTGAAAAACAGCTCAACCGGAATTGTATTATAGATTTCAGGTTACAGATTAAGTTTGTCATTTCATGCTGAAATACAATTAGCACACATGGTGAACTTTTATCAGTTTGGCCACTTTGCTTAGTTGTAGTCTTAATAGTACGCAATGCATGATTTCAGATATCCTCCTGAACTCCTCGTAAAGAAAAATGCCACAATGTATAGTAACAAAGACACAGTACATAAGCCACTGTGCTGACCATTTTGCTCAGTGTAACTACATATATGATGATCTATGGCCTTTGATTTATCAAGGAGAAAAGCATATAATACACCCAACATTTCTGTATTCTTATCTCAATGAGAGTGAAGTCATCCATAGTGGAGTGGAGTGGGACTAACAAAAGCATTTATTCAATCTAGATGAAGATATAGATTTACAAACCTTTGCACTCCTAATGTCACGTCCAATGAATAAAGGACTCACATGTATTGGCTTCTCCCGTGATGCATGTACATAGATGGAAAATTTTCCTTCATGACCCTGTCACATTTAACCACATAAGCAGACAATTGTTTTAGCATCTAATATTTTACAAGAACAGCATAAGCTAGCAAAACATATTGATTGCTATGTCAACTTGGCATGACATGCAAGTTTGAATCTCATTTTTTTAAGAAACATACATACATATATCAGGGCTCTTACATGTTTTAATGAAATAAGCATTACATAAAGCAGTTACCAGTCTAGAGTGAAAAACATCCTAAGGAATTGCAATCTATTGTTTGTTGTGATATTTTGAGATTCAACATAATTACTGCTATCTTATGCTTGTTTTAGTTTTAGGCAAGTTCCATATAATATCATGTGTGCCTGATGAATCCACTAATTTTTCATAGCACTAGCTAACACAAGGATTCCAAACCAACTCTTGACCGAGTATTCATCTTTTTCCAATTAATTTTCTTCTTGTCTCTTACCATTTCCTTTGTCATGTTATCTTATAGTTTTTCTCTGTTCTGATCAATTTTCTCTCCCCTTCTTGTTTTCGTTCTTTTATTCCATCTATAAATTCTGTGATGTTTATTATAATTCAACAATGATGGATAGAAATGATAGCCAAAGCAAGGATAATGGGGTAGCATGATTAAACTAGATCAAAGTGTTAGATAGCTGTGAGGTCATTTGGAATAAAAAATGGGAATAACAAAAGCATTTTCCAACTTTGTTATCTTAGCAGTCAGAATTATCTGAATGTGAATAAAGGAATCTTAATGATAATAATCTTTTACTTGTTTTTCTTTCCTATAGGATTGAAGATGTCAAAAATAACTAATTTGGCATAAAAGACCCCAAGAATATAACTTGTAGTTTTTATGGGAACCAACGTGTGATACTCCACTGAATGAAGGATCAAGTAAAAATAATTAGTAAATCAATCCCAAAATTTTCATTCCTACTCTCCATTTTCATTCTCTATTTTATACATTCTGTTGGCAGGAATACTTGAATCTGGTCATTAACAAAGAGGGACTGAGAGCAAAGGATATATGGAATCTAACATAATCATGCTAGTCTTCTTTCAAGAGACTTTCATCTTCTCCAGAAGAATCAATAAACTGACTTTTGTTTCTTAATTGCCAGAAAGTTTTGCCTTTCTTAATCAAACAACTTTTTCTTCCAAAGCATGGCATTTTCCATGCAATATACGTCAAACTTCTACCAGATGTGGAAACAAGGTATGCTGTGCAATAACCAATCAATGAAACTTACACATGTTTGCTTCTTAACCAGTGAGTCATAGATTATCATCTGAAAGTTTATTAGGACTTTACGAAATAGGGAAAGTAGAGTGGTCAGATTAAATGGCTCAGCGGAAAGAATCATAAATGAAGAAGAGAAAAGAAACCCAGTTAACATTTCAGGTTTTGACATAAACACATATATATGTATATATATATATATATATGAACAGCATATGACAGATACACTGGATAACATGGTAGTAAGCACGGAACCATTGAACTGGAGTAAGCCAGTAATTTTTGTATAATGATAATAAATGGAGAACAGTGCATCATAGAATGTAAGGAAAAATTCATCTAATATCTAGGAGAGACTGCCTCTTCTACATGATTGTGTGTTGGTCTTGATTTGGGATACAATTTAGTTCAAAATACCTAGCAAGGCTGATGCCTGATACATATAAAATAGATGTTGAACATTCTCCAGTTGTATAGTTTGATCACATTACATGAGCAATATTAGGAGCTCTGGGTAACAGGAGATGCTGGATCACAAAGTATCATTTCTGAACCATGATATTGATTGCAAATATTAAACTGAACTGAGAATTTCATGATCCATATAATCTACTAGTTCTTTTTTGTTTGCACTGCAAAACAGAACTGCATTGCTATTTCATCTTTTCCTGGTTTTCAAAGACAGAGCAACGAATGTCAGTTTATAACTTCATGCCTCATTACTGATACTCACATCCTATTTCAATTATACTGCATATGCAACATTTATTCATAATTGATATGCATGTGTGACTTCTGCATCTCAACAAAATTTTCAGCACTGAGGAACGTCAATATAGGTCAGAGTCAAACATAACAAACAAACAAATGTAATTGAAAGGATAAAAAGTAAATCATTTCAGACATGGAAAGAAAAAAGGAGTAGAATGGTATGAAAGAAATACTCTTACCAGGAAAAAAATCTCCCAGAGTTTTTCGAAGGGCAATGAACCTGGAGTCAAGAACATAAAGGCAATTTTGGGATTCTTTGGTTGCACTAATGGGGTTGAAAGTATTTCTTTAATGACAACTTGAGAAGCAATTTCATCATCTGTAAGCTCTCGTGCTATAGGAGGCAGCCAATCCATAATAGGACTGCAAACCCGTGAAGAAAAAAAGTAGCAAGCTGAGTATCGCCGAGGTGGATATACATAGGCCCCGATCAAGGATACACATACCAAACATACTAATATCAGTATCCAGCGAGGTGGCCTTGCAGATGGCCTACCACGTGACACTGGCAAATATTGTGTGTTCCCATTGCCATAATGCAATGCATGAGTAACTTTCATCTTCTTCTCATCACAAAAAACTCATACTAACTACTAGATCTTCCTGTCAAGACACATCCATCAGAAGTGCATGAGGAATCATCAACCACAAATCTGCTGAGAAGATCGCAGGAATTGTCAACAAGATGACCTAACTGCAGCAAGAATGAAGTTTATTCTCCATTTCTAAATATAAACATTTTCCGAAACAAGATATTGTATAAACTACTCAACCCATAAACTAAATAGAGAATGAATCAATAACAACAGCTGCAACATCTAAAGACATACATAAAGAGCATGACCAAGCTACCACCTTTTTCCACCTGATCCACATTATCCAAAACTAAAGATTTTTTATTTTGTAAAAAAGATAAAGGTATAAGTTTACACAGCTTTTACGCAACGGACTTACAGTGCTTCATCTACCAAAGGATATGACTATGTACACAAAATGTAATTGTCCCCTCGTCCTCCCAACACTATTCCTCATGAGCCTCCAGAGCAAAGTTTTCTTTTTTAACCTTTCACAACCTATGGTTTCAAAAATCCGCAAAATCCAAGAAATAGTCAACCCGTAACCAAAACCCCTATGGTTTCAAGTGAAGATTCCACAACTGGAACGGGGTGTCGTGTCTCCCAGTTTCGACGCTCGAATTCAGATCGCATTCCACTAAAAATAAGCCCCGGAATACCTACCACCCAGCTGCCAAATCATGCTCTACCACCGGCGCCTAACTCTCGACCGCCAAATTCCCAAACCGAAAGCCCCATGGAGCTGCATGCCAGACCAAGGAACCTCGGAATTTAAGAATCGGAGGAAAACACAGCCAACAACAGAAGGTGGAACGGTTCCCGGCGGATTCCATGTCCAAATAGAGACAATGCCAAAAGAAATCGGAAGATCGAAGCGATCGGCTAAAGGGCGGAGCCTTACCGTGGAAGACCGGCGGGTATACTGCCTGAAGTCGAGATCCGCAACGGAATCAAGAGACGAAACGAAGAGATCTAGCGAGAGAGATCGACGAGCTTAACAAATAACCTAACAATAAGGTAGATCAAGAACTCTGCGCTGATACGCCCAACAACAACTCGCTCCGCAATAAGCAACAACGTACATGGGCATTATTGCTCGACATGGGCATAATAATAATATAATAATATAATGATTAATAAACAAAGGAAAATATTCATTTTGCCCTCTAAAATTAACTTTGTTTTCAAAATTTTGTAGAAACTTTTTAAATCACCGTTTCACTCTTGATTATTAAGAAAGTTTTGAATATTATATGCCAATTTTACTGAACCTGCTACTTAACTTTTTCTGTGATACCAAAACACATACCTAAGTTTTATATTTATTAAAATGTGTTCTCATTATACGTCTTCTTTTATTAACAGTTTATTATTTCTTTATTAATTAAATGTTAAACTTTCTATACTTCTGTTGTTGGTGACAAAATAATTTAAGGTTATACTAATTTTAAAAATTCCTCTTCATTTAGCTACCTTTGATAGCATTATTACTTTTGACAAAGTCGAAGTAATATCTTCCTCTGTCATATTAAATATAACTTTTTAATTTACCTCCTCACAGATAGTCATTTAGTCGATTGTGTAGAGCTGGTAGGATGACAGATTCCACCTTTTGTTAAAGAAAAAGAGCATGATTACATTCAAAAAAATTATAAAGTACAATAAATTTAATTTAAAATGTTTCTAAGGTGTCTAAAGTCAAAACTCATTGACAATCTTATAATATCTAATATTTTGAAATCTTAATATGGTTGTACCATAGGAATCTTTAAAACCTTTTGACAGTGTTGGTAAGTGAGCAATGTAAACTTAAACTCTTTAATAAATTTATGTCAAATTGTCTAGTGTTTAAAGGTTTATGAGGTTTAGAAGATCTTAAAAACTCACAACTCTAAATTTTGGTTGTTAAATCTATGTCTAAGTATATAGTTACACTCAGGAGGCTTCCATAAGTGTAACTGTCTTGATTTTAAGTAATTCTGAGATTCTTAAAATCATCATCGATTTTAACCAAAACTCATTCATGATCCTATAGTGTCTCAAATTTTAAAATATTGACATGGTTTAAACTAAGGAAATGCTAAGAACCCTTTAGTGATATCAACGAGTAAGTATGATAAATCTAAACTCTTTACTGAGCTTTTGTTAAATTATATTAAGATTGTAAAGATTTTAAAAATTTACAATTCTCAATCTAAACTATAGAATTCAAATCTAAGGACATGAGCATAATTATACTTATGACACTCATGAATGTAAGTGTTAGGCAGATATTGGTTTGAATCAATTATGAGATTCTTAAAGTTATCAGGAATGTACGTGTTATGGTTTGAATCAATTATGAGGTTCTTAAAGTTATAACACAAAACTCGCTAACAATCCTATAATATCTAAAATTTTAAAATATTAACATGGTCTAAACTATAGGAGTCCTAAGAATCCTTTAGTGGTGAGTAAGTATAACAAGCTTAGATCCTTTAATGAGCTTAGATCCTTTAACAAGTTTATGTCAAATTATCTCAAAGTTATAAATATTTTTAAAATCCACACTCTCAATCTACTCTCAATCTATACCGTAGAATCTAAATTTGAAAAACGATTTATGAAATGACAAAAACATTAAATTTATGAGAATGAATCATGCATCTCAAATATTTTCTTTATATATAATATATATTTGGTCTTGCAAATTCCAATCTTCCTGTATACTATACCCTCTCTTCATACAAATCAAGGCACTAGTTATGCCGGAAACATACATCCCTTATTGAACCCTTTCACTTCACTTTATTCAGTCGCTTCCTTCCTTCTGTTCCTCGATCACCCAGAGTTTTTTGTTCAGTCGTCAGTATACTTAAGCAGCAGCAACACCTGCCGGGATGAGCAATAAAGCCGAGCAAGGAGAAGAAGAGTACTCGTAGTTCTTAACTGCGCTGGCACTGAGCTTCTCGCCGAATTCCTCCACCAGCATCTGCTGGTATCTGCATTCTTCACTGCAGAAGGCCTTCCCTCTGTGAAACCAAGAGAAAACAGTTTAGCAAAAGCACAAGTTTTAATTGTGTTTGAATCTACTTGTAACTTTCACAGAATACATGGGACGATGCGTCTATTGATGTTTCATAAGGAAAGATCAATGTGCAGGATGCACAATTTGCAGTCATTGAATTCATAGAATGCATGGACGAAGAAGGGCATTCGTGCCACCCGACAAGTCATTAAGTAGCAGTAGTTGTTTGAGGAAGAGCGAGTTAATGGAGGAGACCGATGCCGACTCCTTATAGTTAGTTTGGGAGGAGGTGAGGGAAAGGGAGAGAAGGGTAAGGAAGGGGAAAGAGAATCTTGACCTGTGTTTGGGATGGAGTGAGTTAAGACGGGGAAGGGGAGAAGGGTAAGTTTTCCCCTTGTATGCCTATGATCATAATTCCTCGATTTGGGATGTAAAGAAGGGGAAAGAAAACTTAAAAAATATTTATTCCAATTTTATCCTTATGTTAAAATATGCATTTGGATGCTATTGTACTTGGATGATTTTGGATGTTTGTTAAATTATTATTATTTAATGTAAGATTTGTTACTTGATGATTTTGGCTATTTGTTAGTTTTAGATTTTTACATCAATAAATTTTTATAAAAATATATGTAAAAATGTTGATTTATCCTTTGTCGTACCAAAGTGTACAGATTCTGTATTTCACATATTTATTATATGTCTACTCATTATTTCTTTAATTTTTTTATTTATTTAAGTCGTAAATATTAATTTTTGTTGGTCTCATGAGTTAAATATTTTTTTCACATATAGATTTATTTTAAAAAGTAAGGATATTTTTATAATTTTATATATTTAACCTTCATTCCTTTTCCTTTCCTTTCAAACAAGGTAACACATGTTACATTAATGAACCTTCCTTTCCTCCCAAACAAGAAAAATATAAATACTTCCTTCCCCTCCTTTCCCTCCCTTCCTCTTCCGTTAATGAACCTTCTCTCACCTCATTCAAATAAAGCGTTAGGGAAAATGGAGGTAAGTGAGGGTGGAGACATGATGATGCCTTAAAATGAAAAGCAAAGAATTGTATTGTTTTACATTCTTCTAGTTACAAGATAGATAGATCAGTGGTTTACAAAAGATTTCTTTAAAAAAAGGAGATTTATTGGAACTTCGATCTTTCTTTTCCTTTGAGTGAATTACTCGATCCAATATTATTCGTTTGGTCTTTCCTAAATCCCTTCTTCGATGATTTGTTCTTCTTTAACACCCCCTATCAAATTCAATCTACGAGAGGTTGAGTTTGTTTAGACCCGGTAGAAGGCAGATACATAGATGGATATGCACATTTTAGATGAGACTTCAACTGGCGGAAGACAGTGAGTTTGAAGATGGAACAAGAGTGCGCTACGAGCAATTGCAAAGCCAAATGTTTTGGCCAAAAGTAGAAGCAAAGTTTCAGACAAAAAGGAAAAGGCAAACTCTGTGAAGCAAATTTTTAGCCAGAGGTTGGATTTTAGGCAATGTTTAAGCAAAGATTGTAGGCAAGATTTAGGCAGGGTTTAAGAAAAAAAACAAAGTTTAGGCAAAGTTTAAGTAAGATTTTAAGCAAAGACTAATTAGAGCTCATCTTATAGTTGAAGATAGTATAAGGAGACTTCACTATCGCATTAAACATCAGAGTTCTACCTACGGCAGCTCAATTCTATCGACTCGTTTAATCCCACAGAGAAAACTGTCTACAAAGTATCACTTGCTAGCGACTTGAATCTTTCCATAGAACTCTAAGCTTCTATTCAGAATATTGACAATTTCAACTATAAGACCTTGAGAAATGAGCTATTTCTGTTCTAGGAAGGAAAGCTGATTAGTTCGACAAACTTGAGAAAAATGAAAATGTTGTTAATTTCAGTGCTAATACATTTAGCTTCACAAGCTGTTGGCAAAAGAGACAATTAAGATGCATAAACTATACTAAAAGATCACAGCAGCCAGCATGTGTGATTATTAATGATGAACAGTATTCATTATAGGCACATTGAACTCCATCTCGAGAGCTAAAATAGATACCAAACCAGATGTGAAATAATCCCACAAGATTTTCATTAATCAAAGCAGGTTATAGAAATGGATTAGAGTTAAGTTTCAGTAACTCAAATGATTTGATTCTGATGAAGAAAAAAACCACACAGCTTGCAGAACATGTTGATATGTTCCAAGACTAGAAATTCATCAAGGTACATGTTGACAAAAGCCTTGATGTACTCACCAGAACATTGAGAAATAAATGATTGATTTTTATGCCTTGGATTAAAAAAAAATGCAAACTTTTGTATCTGAGAAGATTGAACCATCTCAAAATTTGAGAACTAGAGCAAATCGAAGAACAAATTGAAGAAGTCGACGGGTACCTGTACATGTAGACGTCCGTTCCGCCGAGATGCTCCTTGCACAGGAAGCAGCACCTCAGGAACTCGGCCACCACAAAGGGTGTATCCTCTGTACCTGCTGGCGGCGGCGGCCACTGAGGTTCTACGAGAAGGCTCCCGCCGTCCTCGCCAAAATACACCCTTTTCTTCACCCTGCTCCCTCCCAGGTGCGAAATCACGCAAGTATAGCTCTCCGAGAGCTCCGCGTTCTCGTCCTTCGTCGAGGCGGCGGCGGCCGTCATGCCGGGCTGCGCCGCCACGGCGCTGATCCGGATCGGCGCCGACCGGTAGGCGGCCGCCTCTTCGCCCAAGGCGGCGACGATTGCCAACCCGACAGCGCCATCGCCGGCGGCGAAGCTGCGGGCGGAGCGGGACTTGGACCGGCGCTCGCCGAAGGCATCGGCGCCCATAAAAAGAGCAATCTTTAGGATGGACTGCCACTTCTGATCGCCGGAGTCCGCCATGGCTGCCTAGTACCTCAAATTTTCTCAGGGAAACCAAACAAAGGAGCGATTTTTAGGCCTCGGCCTGCGAGGGCGTATATCTATGGGAAGATTTCCGGTTCCTCTCCGGGGAAGTAAGCGATCGGAGAGAAGGAAGAGGGGAAGCGGACGGCGAGGGGGAGGGAGAGAGGAAAAAAGAGCCACCTTTTCCAGCTCCTCTCTCTCTCTCTTCCCCTGCTCTGTTTCCTCCTCCTCCTCTGCTCTATCAAATCAAGTGCAAGGGATTGAAGATAATATAAAGCACATCATGAAAAATAATAATAATAATTAAATAATTAAATTTTAAATTGGGGACATTTGGACTATTATTCTTCGTGATCTAATTGATGGGATTCTCAATATTTTGTGGATTATTATAGGGATTTTAAATGGAGGCTTGGATTTATGCACCAAAGCAATGCTCTTCTTTTGAAGTGTGCATGTGCCATGCATGGGTTCTTGCGTGCATTTACCTTCTTTTTTTTCCTTTTTAATGATCATTAATCATTCATTTAGTTTATGATTATGTCGAGACCAACATTCATGAGCAATTTCTTCATTTACTTTGTTCTTTTATATACATATATATATAAAAGGTCTTCGAATTTTCAACCACAAAAAAAAAGATAATTTGAAATTAAAATATTATGGCTCCCATTTATTTTTCTCATTTGATGTGACAAACAAGCTCCTTCACACCATTCTCGTGAGGCTTTACAAAAGGCATTGGGAGAAGATAAGCCTTCGAAGAACCACTCCATCATTAAGTTCACTAATCTTGAAATTCCAATCCACTAAACAATATTAAGGTCTCTTAATGACTAACGTGTCTCTTTCATGCACTGCATAATTTTCAGATCCTAGTGATCTCAGAAAATAAATAATGAAGGGCGTTTTATGATTCCGAAGGGGTACAAGAAGGTTTGGATTATGTTCTACACTTAACCTTTTTTTTTTTCACTTCCAAAGCCAAGATTAACATGTACGGTTGAAGGTAATGACTCATCTATATGTATTGGATTAAGTTGAGAATTAGTAATTCATGTGTTTAGTTCTTATTAGACTAATAAGTTTTATCTTTTGTGACAATTATTTGCATATATGGTCTCCCCATAAGTTCCCATATAATCTTGGTGTCACATTGCCATGACAAGTGATTTAACTTAATTCGATTAAATTGAAAGAAAGAAAAATAAAGAATATAATTTTTTTCTTTTTTTTATAAAAAAAATAGTCATCCACTTAGACTTGTTCCACATAATTTGTGATTTTTTTTTGAAAAAAGGGAAAATAATAATATCCCTTCATTTACTTTCTTTTTTGTTTTGGCAATGTATGGTGCACCTCTACTTTGCATCTTTGCAAGGTCAGTGTGGCACTATGTAGGGTTCAAAGAATTAATTCTATGTTTAATTCCATATCTTTCTTAACTTTTACAAATAAATTTTGATTTAATTTTTAAAAAAATCTCCTAACCTCTAAATCTAAGTCAATACGACCCCGATTTAAATTTAATCTAATTCAACCTGAAAATCTTTGTTTTTTTTTTCAGATTGGTCCTTTTTAGCATCCTTCTATTTCCCGCGCCTTCCCAGATTCTCCCGCCAGCGTTACGGGAGCCAATTATGCCCGCCAATTTCAACAAACTCCCCTATTTAAGCCACCGATCCAGTTCCTTCGAATGCTGCCTTTCTCTCAATTCTCTCCGTCGCTGGCGCAATTTCTGCGGCGCGATGCTGGTGGTTTTGGGTCCAGGGAAGTTCTACGGGAGCAGGCTCCCGCGCCCTCGCTTCTACGCCCACGGCGACGAAAGAGTCGATCCCCCAGTGCCCGTCTCGGATCCGCTCCTGGCGTGGGCCAACGAGGCCCACTGGTCCATGAGCGGGCTCAGCTTCCATCGCCATCGCCTCCAGGGACGCATCGAGGGCTCCGTCAGGAGGCTCCGAGCGCAGCGAGAGGAGATCCAGCAGCGTCGGACCACCTCACCTCCGACGATCTCCGAGAGCCCATTTCAGAATGGTGGAGCGGAGGTGGCGAATCGAGAGGAGGAGCCTTGGAGGGGAATCAAATCTTGCAACCATGCTCTTCAATCTGTGAACGGATCTGCCGAGAGAAAAATGAAAAGGGTGAGGAAGCTCGAGGATGAGTTCGACAGGATTGCGTTGGATCTGTTGAAGGTCCCGAAAGAGGAGGCAAGCACTGCGGCGACGAGGATGCGTAACCGGAGCTTCGTCGGGGAGGAAATCGAGCTCGACGAATTGGAACACACTACTTTTCACAAAAAGGGGATCTATAAGAAAAAGAAGAGGAAGGAAGTGAATACGAAAATGCCAAGAAGGTCTTCTCCAAGAAGCAAGCAATAGACTTCATCTTATCCCGAGACTGAATGGTGCGTTTCTTAATCTTTTCGATCTTCTTTTCCCAAATAATTAATCTGTAGTTTTGATTCTAATCTAGCAATGCGTGGAAGTCATTCGTTCATTCTCTTTCGTAGAGATTAAAAGTATGGATCTGAATGAATCATGCAAAACTATTTCACTGAGAAATGTAGTGTTGATTGTGCTCTAGGAGAAGAGTTATTCACAACAATACACAGATAGCTAAGATTGGATCCTGCTGTTGATTCATCGTTCTAGTGAAACCACAATGATATATATGGGTGTGGAAATGAACAACTTCAGATTGTAATATACAAATAAAATACTACTGTTCATACAACAAACACTTATTACATTGCATTCATTGAGTATGTTATGGAAGCAGAGTATGTGCTGTTCCTTCTTTCTTCCTCTATTGCTTTGAGCAAAATAATCGAAGTACAATCCTCACCAAATAAACACTGGGAATAGAACTTTTTTTTTTTCTTTTCATTTTTGATTGTAACAGGCTTTCAGACAAGCACTTCAGTAACTCAATGCAAGCACCAGAAAATCCAATCCATCCTTAAACTTGAAAGGAAAGCATGAGGTAGAGTATTTGATTCGATGAGATATACCTGAGCTTCTATACTATTTATGGTTTTTCTCTTTCTGGCTTCCTCTCTTCAGCAGATGCCCAAACTTATGTAGCATTCCATTCTTTTTCTTGGGCTGCTGCTGGATGTTGGAGAACGGGTGTATCCCTGGGCCATTGCTTTCTGTCATACTATTTGTCTGTTCAAGGCTACCATAATAGTTATGAATCCTTGATTCATCATCGTCGTCATCAGTTTCTGTCTCATGATCCTTTTCTGATTTGAAGTCCTTGGGCATGGCATCTGTGTGATCTTCATCATCATCATTGTAGTTTCCTTTATCATTCTCCTCGTTCATCTTTGGTCCATCCAGAGAAATGATTGGCAGCGCATCGTGCGTATTTTCATTCTCTGGTAGCTCAATCTTCGCATCAGTTTTCTTGGCCATGGTCTCCTCAAGCAACAAAGAAAGCTCTTTGATTTTCTGCAGGGCAGCAGTTTCCTTGATCCGAAGATCAGCATTTTCTTGAGCGATGCTCTGCAACTCATTCTCCTTGTCCAACAGGGTGTCCTTCAATCCCAAAGTCTCAGTCTTTGCTTCTTCTGCTGCTTGATATGCAGCAGCAGCTGCAGATTCAGCTTGTTTCAACTTGCTTGTCATCTCGGCTTTATCTGCTTTCGCTGCCTGTGCTTCTCCCTCTGCTGCATCGAGTGAAGTGAGAACCTTTTCCATTTCAACCTTGAGGGAAGCAACTTCATTTTCAGACTTTTTGATGTCATTGAGAAAATTTAGCTCCTTTGTACCCAATTCAGCATTATAATTATGCATTTCAGTTTCAAATTTCTCTATAGTTTTCTTTAGGCAAACTATCTCATATCTTGCTTCATCGAGCATGACCTCATATCTCTCTTCAGTGTTCTTGAAAGCTGAATTCAATTGCTCTATCTGCACCCGAGAATCATCCATTTCAGTTTGCACTGCTAGAAGCCTTTCTTGATTTTCTCTTACCTCACTAGACTTGTCATGCAATGCTGAAACTAATTCTTCCATTGCCTTTTTAACAGTTTCCACTTCATCTTTACTGGTCTTAAGTTCATCATTGAGTTTGTCCTTCTCCTTCAACAATTTCTCAATGCCAAAAGCAGCAGCCTTGTCCTCGTCGAGCGCCTGCAATTTCTCCTCCTCCAGTTTCTTAACCTCATCTTTTAGCACTTTAACTGTCTCGCTCAGGCTCATTACCTCTTCTTGTGACAAATCAAGATTTCTCTCTGAATCCTTGAATCCAATTTTGCAATTGGCCACTTCAATCTCCATGTGTTTGACTTTCCTTTTAAGATCAGCAATCTCAGTTTCCGCATCTTGCAGTAAAGTGGTGGATTCTTGAATCTTTTCTCTTGCAGTTTCAAGAGATTCAGTTGCAGATTTCTTAGATTGATTGGCTTCCTTCAATTCAATTTCCAACAAAGTCACTGCCTTTTTCAGTTCTCCAACTTCCTTAGATGCATCTGCTGTAGCTTTCTTTGCATCAGTTATTTCCATTCGGAGCCGTTCGACTAGTGCTTCCACCTCGGGTAACTTCTCTTCAGCTGTCTTAGCTCTTTCAAGCTCAACTTGCAAAGCATCTATATCAGCATTCAACTTCTTAATCGTCTCTGCTGCTTCTTTGCTCATATTATCCAGCTTGGAGTCGAGCAAGGATTTTAAGTGGCTCACTTCTTTTGACAAGGCCTCTACCTTCTCCGAGTTTGATCTAGCAGTCTTCTTCGCACCATCAGCTTCACGCAGGGAAGCATCTTTTTCATTGGTAACATTAGCTAAATCAAGCTTCACTTTCTGCAGTTCATTAGTCACAGACAGCAGTGCTGAAATATCCATAGCATGTTGATCTTGGATCCTTGCGAGTTCTTCTTGATGCGCCGCCTCCATTTTTTGTGCAGCTTCAATGCTCATTTGCTCCAACTCATCGGTACGGAATTTCTGAATCTCCAAGCTCTTCTCAACGGTTTCCTTAGAAATAATTGCCTCCTGGAGTTTCTCATTTGCCTCACTAGCCAATCTCGTAGCTTCAAGCAAGTCCCCGGTGGTGCGGATCTTCTCTTGCTCAGCATGAGACAGCTCCTCCTTTGCTTTCAGCAATTCTTCCTCAATAGCATCCAACTTTGCCTGCAGCTCGGAGGCTCTCGATGATCGCTGTGGCTTCTGAAACAAAATTGTGATCTCCATTAAAGCTATAAAAAGCACTGCTAAAGGAGAATCAGCAACTATAGAAGAGTAGGCCTGGCGAATGGAATCAAAATTCTTACATCAAGAGAGAAAGTGGTCTTAATTGTTGGTTTGGATTCGACCGAAATTGGCGATCGGTCAACTGAAGGGCGAGGCTTCACTGCAGGAGAAGAATGAGAAGGCATGCTGCTCTTGATTGGCGTTTTTGAGTCAACCGCCTTTGATGATCGCTCAAGCAAAGAGTGAAGCTTTGGTGAAGTAGAAAATCGGTCAAAAGTATGCGACTTTGGAAGAGGAGAAGATAGCTTTGACAGCGATGTGGAGTCGGACTTGGTGGTCGATCCATTTCCAGCTACCTTGCCAACCCTGGGGGTCGTCGATGATGGAGGCTTGCCATTCGAGGCCTCAGGTACGCTAGATCTGTTTGATGGTAGATTCAATGAGTTCTTCTCGCACCCAAATGACAAACAAGGAATAGAATGCAATTCATTTCATGCACCGATGCATCGAACAAGCTCATCATATCAAGAGGAGTATAAGCAATAAAGATCGACAGATATCACAATTCAAGGCTAAATGGAGATAGATAAACAGCATTGAACAATGAAAAAGAAGAACGAATGAGAGGCACAATCGAAACCAACAAAAGAGATCAAAACCCCCTAGAATCAGAGAAAGATGGCAGTTTGTGCAGAACGATCCATCAGAATTCAGATCCGGTAAGAAGCGGAAACTTACCGGGCCTTGGAGCTCAACATCGCCGCCGACGGAGATGAAGGCGGGGGAGAAGACGCCGATCAGTCGGAGAGCGACGGAAAATGCGGATCGGAGATGGCCCAAGGCGGAGACGGAGAAAGTAAAGCCAGGGCAATCAGCACACTGAAGCAGGAAGCATAATTTATTAATGCAGAAAAAGGAAACAACCCGCAAGAAGGCGCAGCAAACATTTATAGTAGTCTTGAAAACACAATAATGTGATAGACACTTCCATTTTATTACTGAAATTTTATGTGATTTTTAATTTTTTTTATTTCATTAGAAGAAAATGTCTTGTAGTTCATCGTTCAATTCTGATGCACATTCGTTTTGTATTTTAATTTTAATTTAAAATTTTGAATCAGATAAATGAATTTGTAAATGTTATTCTAAATAAATACAAGTTAGAAAACAGGGGAACAAAAATCATATTGGTTTTTATTTATTTGCTATCACAAAACAGTGAAAGTTGGAGACCAATCTCTTCATGTCTTTTCTTTCTTTCTTTCTTTTCAATCATATTATTTTAATTCACGTAAGGATTTCTGCCAGGAAACTTCTGTTTATGTGCTGACAGGGGCAGGCACTCAATTATCACTGAGGTCTTAAAAAACATATATGTATTAATTATCACATTATCTATAATATTTAACATAGAATCAAAAGTACAATTTTATCACAAAAAGTATTTCAAGAATTAAATTATGAGTGAAATAGTATTTTTAATAATTAAAAAAACTAGCATTTGGATTCTTCTTCATCGACATCACATGGTGGAAGAGACTTGGTACAAGATATTTTAGATAGAGAGAAAAAACAAAAGAAAAAAAAAAAAAAAGAAAAAAAAAAAGACAAGATATGGAATGCACATGGATGAAGATACCAAATAGTCATGTTCCTACTAAATGCACCATCTTTTTCTTAGTTTCTTTTAACAACTCATGGAACAAATGACCACAACAATTATTTTCAATTGAATTTAATAAGTGATGATGGTGATGAGTCAATAAAACAAATTGCCACCCACATGCTCAAGTCCGATTTACCTCCCTAAGCTTTCTTCGTCTCTCGAACCCACACGATCGCAACCGTCCATCATGCATTTGGACTCTCATCTAGGGTCTAAAGAAGCCAAAAGCAACTACTAAATCTCACTGATAGTAGTTGAGTTAGTTCATCATAAACTATATTAGCCAACAACTAAGAGGTACAATCCTTACATAAAAATAGACCGAGGAGCAACTACGAATAGTACACCGATATACTTTACAATCCAAAGAATAGGTGGCCGACATCTTGACAAAGCACACGTTGAGAATTACCTTTGTGGACTCGTATCCAAACCGAGTATGGTCGAGACATCTTCAATTTAGGAGTGTGCTATAGTCGACAAAATCTTAAAGACTAAAATCGGTTTAATATCCGTAAGATTGATTGTATTCATCTCGTTTGTTTTCATAGTATACACTAATTGAGATTAAATAGTGATTAACTTGCTATATCTCACAGTTCAATAAGTGAGGTCGATGGATTTAGCATTTAATAGTGCCACAATGATGAGCAAGCAATAGTGTATATTTCTCCCCAAGTCAAGCCAACAACACATGCTTGATGTCGACTATTTGCTTCACCAATAGCCAACAACACATGTTTAATATCTTGTAAATTCATTATAAAAAAACATAAATTAAATTGAATGATGGAGTGACAATTAAAAATTGACAATATTAAAAGCATATAAATTTTAAGGCAAGTCAACTTAAGATAAAATTATGTGATTATGTTTAGATCACCTTGAAAGGTAACAATATTTCAGAGTTAAGACATTGCTCTTACTAATAAATATCATGCTTCTCGTACATAATTAGATCATGCAAACCATGTTCTTGTTTATATGTGTTCTTGTATTAAAGATCTAAGTTCATTGCAGGAGAGATGTTCAAAATACCATTGGAAATTTCTTCCTATTACATGCTTTACCTTGTTGTATCTTGGATCAAAATTTGCCCTCAGATCATTAGGGAGAAGCACTTATCCTTGGCGAAAAAATTTAGTTCCGAATTGTCGATGCGAGAAGCAAATCCTGAGCAGAGTCCACTGCTGCAGCTATCTGTGGAACAAAGACATTTTGGTTAGTATCAAAGTAACTAAAAAATCACAATTATGAAGCTGCAATTTCGGTGTATATGACTATACTTGCTTAATAGTTTGAATGAGTTCTTCATTGCCATTGTTGCAGGCTTCACCAGTAGTCCTTGCAAGAACAAAGACCATTCTTGAAATGATGAAACCTGTTAATGTCCCTAACAACTATCTCTCTCGCCGTCAGTTTAGATATGAGCTTCGTAGCAGAATGACAATTGTTGCAAGAGCGAAGGTTCTTCATGATCATGATCGTTGATCCAGGATCGGTCATTATGAGACCAAAGGCGATCGCAATCATCTCACTGTGATGGAACAAAGAAACTTCCTTCTCTTCCATGTTCAAGTCATGCAAGTCAGAACTCAAGTGAGGAACAAATCCAGACACCTTCAACTTCCTCTCCATTTCACCGAGCATCGCAAGTATATCATTCATTCTCGGGTGCGACCTGTCCCCTGCGCGGAACGAATGAAGCTCGCCTTTTAGATCGATGGTGCTGCACCCAATCGCCTTAACCACACCCCTCTGTTTCATCAACGCCCGGACCTTGGCAACATCGCTCCACATGCCTGCAGAGGCATAGATGTTGGAGAGCTTCACATAGTGCCCAGCATTGAGAGGCTCTAGAGCAAAAACATGCTTGGCTGCATACTCCCCCAACCTCACATTCCTGTGGATCTTACACGCATTCAACAATGCGCCCCAGACTGTCAGTTCGGGTTCCATCGGCATTCCCTTGATGAATTCAAACGCTTGCTCGAGCTTCCCAGCACGAGAAATAAGATCGACAACACACGCATAATGCTGATGTCGAGGTTCAATCCCATGACTTCTCATGGAGTGAAAATAACCCCAACCCTCCTCCACAAGCCCAGCATGATTGCAAGCCGATAGCAATCCTATAAATGTAACATCATTTGGCTTCACTCCGGAATGCTTCATCTCATTGAAAAACCTGATAGCTTCGTGGCCACAGCCATGCAATCCGTAACCCTTTATAATGGCACTCCAAACGACTACATCCTTGTCGACTACATGCTCGAATATCCTGCGGGCGCGAGCTATGCTTCCACATTTAGCATACATGTCGATCATGGCAGTGTTCACAAAAATGTCATCTTTGAACTCAGTGCTGTTGGTGAAGTCCTCCATCCACTTTGCCAGCTCTAAAGATCCCACCTGTGCACATGCCAAGATCGCCGATCCAAGCGATATCGAATCGGGCTTGATTTCTCTTGAGACCATCTCGCGGAAGAGCTGGAAGGCTTCAGCAGCATGACCATTTTTGGCATAACCAGAGATCATCACGTTCCACATGATGATATCAGTTGATCGAACGCTGTCAAACAACAACCTCGCAACAAGAACTTCCCCACATTTCGCATACATTGCGGCGAGCGAAATGATCAGGTCATGTTCATCTTCAAACCCACTTTTGATCACCAAACCATGGACAGACCTTCCAAGCTCCAGGTCACCCACATCCATGTAAGCCTTTAGCACACTAACCAGAACTATGAAGTCAGGAGGAGCATTCGATTCTCTTCGCATTCTGCCGAACACCTTAAGGGCCTCGAGTGGGAATCCATTCTGAGTGCAACCTGAGAGTATCGAAGTCCAAGAGATCACATTTCGAACACTTAGCAGGTCAAATATGGCACGGGCGGAGGCAATGTCGCCGCACTTGGCGTACATGGAGATGAGGCCGTTTTGGACGAATACGTCGGAATCGAAGCCGAGAGATAGCACCCGAGCGTGAGCGGCGCGGCCGGCGGCGAGGGACGGGAGGGCAGCGCAGGCCTTAAGCACCGGAGGCATGGTGAATGCATCAGGGATGACGCCGGAGCGAATCATCTCGGCAAACAAATGCAGGGCGTCTCGGAAAACGTTGTGGTAGGAGCAGAGGCGGATGATGGCGTTGAAGAGGAGGACGTCCTTTCGGTGGGGCATCTCGTCGAACACCCGGCGGGCGTGCGGGAGTTGGTGCGCAGCGGGAGCGGCCAGGAGGAATTTGGCCGCGATGAAGGGTGAGTGGTGAAGTCCTGCGGATATAATGAGGGCATGGATTTGGTGGAGGTGGGAAGAGTGGGTGGCGGCAGAGAGGAGGGAGATGACGCGGTCGATGGTATCGCCGCCGGCTCCGCCACTGTTGCGCATGGAGACATCTGGGAAGGGGGAGGCGGTGAACTTGGAGGAGTTTAGCAGGCATGGGAAGCGGTAAAAGTTAGGCGGTCGCCGGAAGGCAGAGAATCGCCGCCATGCCGGCGCTGGCATGGCATGGCGGCTATGGTTCAGTTTTCGTGTTTGCGACCAACAGGGACATTTCTGTAATTATAAACCTAGCAAAGATTTGGATGGATTGTTAAGACTCATTTGTTTATTTTTGAATTTATGCTAATGATTAATGAAAAATTAATAATTTTTTATAGATCGAGTAAATCAGATAAAAATAAAAAAAATTATACCGGAGATAAAGAGTAAAAGAAAAAGGATTCAACCGACATCCTTCCTTCCTATTCCATTCCATTCCATTCCATTCACCAACGCGCAGTTGACTGTAGCAGAGCGACGTGGGACTGTGGGAGAAGAAAAGAAAAAAATGAAGAGTAAGAAGGCATTAATGATCTCAACCAACAAAAGCAGACAAGTAGGAACAATGGAGACATGCACGTTGAGCAGAAGATCCCACTGTGTACGCTCGCCAGGGGCCCTATTCCTTTCATATGCATTCACTCTAATCTGATTCTCATAGTGCAAGTGACACGGCTATTTTGTTACTGTAGCAAAAGTTGATATTCATCGCTATAGGATTCTTTCAGTATTTTCTCGTGCGATCTGAAAGTAAGTTAAATCACGAAAGACTTCATCCGACTAGTGATCCTTTGCATGGGAGTTAATGAATCAGTGAAGTATATATTTCACACCACGATAGAATCGACTTCATGGTATATTACAACACCGCCATGTATAGATACCAACTGTATCATCTCGCGAGAACCATATGACAGTGTTTGTATGTGTAGGGGTAAACAAAGATTAGTTAAATCGAATTAATCAATTGAATCGATCGATTTTAAAAATTTAGTTTGATTACTTTGAAAATTCAATTATTTTTAAAAATATAAGCTATTTTGAATAATTCAGTTCAATTTTGATTTTAAAATTTTAAATTTGATTAAATCAAATAAATCAATTTTATCAGTTGATTGATTTAATAGTCAATTGATTGTTAATTATTAGCATTGATTGATATACAAAAATCAAACATAATGCTCTATAATTGATAGTTCAACTCGACTATTCATTATCAGTCAATTGTTGAAAATCTACAATTGTCTCATAGATTTTAAAATCAAACAGAATGCTTTATAATCAAATTCTGTTCATAATCAATCGATTATTAAAAATCATCATCAATCCATTGATGATGAAAAAATTGATTAAAAAATTTAACTAAATTAATTAATATTTTATCAATTGAATTAATTAATATTTTATTAATTGATTTGACTCGATTTTTATTAAAAATTTGATTGATTTAATTAATTCTAAAATATTTTAGTTTTGATTCAAGATTTGATCATTAACTGACTGATCAGCCTTGTGTATGTGATATGAGTACTAACTAATTAGTGTGTGTTTATTTATTAATTGTTGTATTTTATTGAATTCTCGAAAACAGTGGGAAAGAAAAAACACAGAATAGATCAAGGGGATGCTGCCATTTGGAATTAATTGTAATTCTAAAGTATTAATTATGCAGACATAGCACCTGTCCTAATCTAATCTTTGACAAACAAGCAATACGTCCATAGCATGAGTTCATGGAAGTCTCCATTTGTTCACGTCGCGGTGACCGCTGGACTCCAGAGTATTTAATGCCCACCAACCAGCACCGCCACCTCTGCCTTTTGACATCGCTGTGCCTCTCGCACAGCACGATGAGATCAGCAGCTAAGTGAGATATGTCATTTTTGTTGAATTCACGTAGAAATAAATATAGTAATTAAATCCAACATATCTGATCTGCATAGTAAATGGAGCAGGATTAGGGATTTCAGATGATGAAAAATAATCGAATCAAGTCAAATTAAGTCGAAGTATTTGATGGAAAAAGAATTGCTAGATCAAATGATAAGAAGGTGAACTATTTTTTCTCGTTAGACATACTTAGAGGTTTGAATAGATATTTATTTTCGAGGATACGACGACGAACTAAACATTTAACTAGACTATTATCATAAGAAAAACAGAAAAAGTATAGAAAAATAATAATAGGTTGCAACTAACATTCAATGCATATAGATTTTGTTCATCCATAAGTCAATTGAGTTTAGTACAATTCACACTCTTTATAATTCAATATAAATCAATGACAATTTTACGCACTGTAGGATGATTATCTCAATTAAATTTTTATTCCATTTTCCAACCAATTATTCAGCTGAGAAAAAAATGAGAAAAGAGATTTTGTTTATTTTTATTTTCCTCTTGAATTATCATTGTTATTATTTATCGATTATCCACCGGCTTTCTTCGCCTTGAGCTTTGAGGTGTGCAATGCAGTATGGATAACGTGTCCTGGAAGATCTTCCAGGAGCAGCGGGCCAAGATCGACGATATAAAAAGTCAACTCCTTCTCTTCGTGTTTCTCACTTCTTTCAAATTACTCCAACAAATTTCAACGCAAATTCTATTTACAAACGTCTCCTTCAGTCCCCTCTGTTTTCCTCTGCTCTCTCTCTCTCTCTCCTTTATAACCACCTCCGCCTCCTCGCTTCTCTTCTCTCCTCTCTCCTCCTCACAGTTAGCTCTGTCTCCCTGTTTTCATGGCGCGAGTTTCACTCTTCGGAATCCTCCTGTTCCTCTTCCTCCTGCTTCTCGCTCCGCGGTCGACCGCTTCTCGGCCGCTGAGCATGGATTTGCCGGTCGACGGAGGGGTGATGGTTCCGCCGGAGGCGGAGCGACTGGCTGAGAAGTACAAGCCGCTGCTGCTCAACTTTCTTCCCAGAGGGAGAAAGCCGCCGGCCGGGCCCGGCCCGGGAATCGACGACCACCGGAACTAGCAGTCGAAGAAGGAGAAGCCGAAGAATACGTATATATATATATATATATATATGTATAATTGTTATTTATTTGTTTTTTTCTCCTTTCTCTCGCAAGGAGAGGAAATAAGTCTAATACAATTTTTGATGTGTTATTGTAAGTATTAATTTGGACGATAATATGCGAACTTGTTATAGGATGATTGCTATAGAAAGTATTTTCGTCTCCTTTGTTTTTTTTTTGCAGAAGTTTATTTATTTGGAGAGTTAGGAATTATTAGATATCGTCACGTAATCTACGAGGAAAATTGGGGATGGCAATAGATTTGGTCAAACTTTTGACTTTGGAGTTTTGAACGAACGCCGACTGGGAGGAGGACACGACCCCACGCGTACGGGAGTAGTTGGCCGACTCCTCTTCTGTTGTTATTTTTCCGACTTGTGTCATATTGGATTTGACACTGTTATTTATAATTTTAGTATCTAATTTTTAAAATCAAAAATGTTACTTGTTTTAGAGATTAAGCAATTTATTAGAGGAAGGGACGTATCATTTCTAAATATCTAAATTATACATTTGAGTTTTTAGAATTTTAAATTATGTATTAATTTTCTAAAAATATGCCTTCGAGTTCAATAGGTTATAAGGTCTTTTCAAGACAGTCAGTACCACCCACCACGCGGTTATTGGCCACAACTCTGCAATTTTCCTCCACAGAGATTTCCTAATTTCCCAGAGAAAATGAGCACAATCTCCACAACTATTCCTCCACCAATAAATACCTAACCATATGATTAAAACTTGTTAGCAGTTACTGAGATAGTACATACAGGAACCAATAGATAGAACTAAATGACAGTTATGGAGATTGAGCACATTCATCTTAAATGTGAGAAAAGATCAAGAACATCTAACACAAAGTACTTGATATTTTTTTCCTGTGCATATGGACTCACAATGATCAGCATCCGACAGTTTATGTTCATCCGAGAAATTCCCTTTGTTTCTCCAAAGCAAGACAGTTGAAACATTTTGACAAACAGGCCAAGTTCATCCAACATCTGAAAACCATACAAGAAACTAGTAGTGGTGTTGGTGATGGTAGTCATCACTGTGCTCCAACCCAAGGCACCGTAGGATGGGGTAACATGACGCGAGTATGCAGCTCCCAATTCCTGTAAACCTGGACTCTTCCCGGTCAGCAAAATCAACAGCATATTGTGCTTGAATAAGGAAATAAACTTCAACAGCAAAATTTAATCATTCTAGAAATGTCCATACTATCTAAACAATATCCAATCTAAGTCCAACAGAAATGGTTAAAGTATGATCTTACTAAAACCGAGTTTACTTTGATTCAACTAGAGTGGAAATATGAAATATTTTGCCCAAAATGATAATCCAATGCTATAAATACATAGAAAGATATAATATACTTTATTTATAGTAGTGTATCACATCTAATCTTGGATATGCATATTCTATAATGAGAAAATATGATACCATATTAACTTCCTGTTGTAAACAATAAGGAGTCATTATGATACAAGAATGTCTCTATAATCATCGTTTTGTACAGTAATGATTTTGCTCCAACATACATTTGGGTCCTGGATCTGCCACTATGCCTATGGCAAAGTAAAGTCTCTATGGATGATTTTGCTTTCCCAATCAAAGGATAATGTGGAACATGAGGTATGTAAAACAATTCCGATGGTAGGGATTTTAGTCCCATTTGACTTGAGATGAGAGGCTTTATTAAATTGTATCAAGGAGCTTCGTCCTTCCCCTAGAGGCGTATTTTGAGAAAGGGGAAATCCAAAAAGAATTGCTCTAAAACTAAACAATTCCTCAGTAGGTGATGTGTTTGTGTCAACGAGCAAAAGATGTTCTCTTTGGATAATGTCACTCATAGGTACAACAAAAATACTTCTGATTTTTCAACTAAAGGTTGCTAATGCGGGGATTACTAGTTCCACAATAGTAACCGATGAGGAGCCTTAAACTCTTCAATGTGACAAAGTGATCCTTAACATTAAAGACACTTAAAGAAACAAAGAACGAAATGGCCTTATTGTTTGAGTGAAAATAATAGACCTACAAGGTTGGGCTAATCTGCAAAAAAAAAAAAAAAAAAAACCTCATTGAATAGTGGCATCCATTTATTAACATTCATTAGATGATGTTGTCTTCTAAGAACACAAGGTTTCAAGTCCCTACATAAGGTCTTTAATGAGGGAGACTCAATCTCATGTTGGCTAAATATGGGGATCTTGTGCTTTTATAACACACTCCTCAGCTCGTAATACAGAAAACAAGTATACAATTAGTATACAAGTTGAGAACTGCGAAACCTAGCAATCAATACGTCCAATAAAACGTAAGATTTGCCTTCTTTCAGATTATTGCTTCAATTCGTTACATATGCGCAATATATTCCCGATGGGAAGCCAAAATCAAACAGTAAGGAAACAGTGGAAGTTGAACCGCGACGAACAATTTAGACATCGAACAGATAAACATGCACGATCGATAGGACGAGAGATCACAGAATATGCACAAAACAATGCCGACACGCAATTTCTTACCTCACCGTTGTTCTTCAACCATGAGATCGCGACGCCACGGTCGAGAAATCTCGAGCTGGCCGCCGCGGGGAATAAAGGAATCGACCGACAAAAACTGCAGGTAGAAATCGAAGAATCCGAAGAGAATCGGGGATTAAGAAAGTGACTTCCAGGGGGAGAAATGGAGGAAAGGGACGATCAGATAGTGACCGTTTTGTAGATGGCAGATAAAGCGGATCGAATCCGGTCGAAACCCTACAATTGACATTCAAAACCCAGAATAGATATATCATAATTTCTATTTTAAAAATAATAATAATAAAAGGATCCCAAAAATTATTTTCCTTTTTGTTGAATCTTATTCAACTCATCAACCTATTTTTTTAAAATTGATGTACAAATACAATGAACTATTTATATTTAGTTTTATTAATCTAGTTGTTCAATAAGAGTTTTTGCTTGCTCAACCAAATTATGCTTTATGCAGGTTTCAAATCCAAAAGACGAAGCAATAAGGTCAGAAGTGTTCTTGCAGTACCAAACACGAAAAACTCCACCACCACCACAATGCCATAGCAAAAGCACAAGTATCAGGAAGCGGGTGTTTGAAGTCGCCACTCTTTCCCCTCACCCAACTTCTCCGGCCACCATCGCAGACTCATCAAAGATGCAATCTTTTGCAGCGGCATTTCCTTCTTCCTCGAAGAGGACCTCGAGATTGTCTTCAAACCCACCGCCGGAGAAGAAGCTGCCGTCGAAGAATTGGTCCATGAAAGGACTCCACGGCATCATGTTTTCTTCTTCGAAGACACTGTGGCCCTCGGCGTGAGGTTCGTCAGAGTTGTAGTAATCTTGGTTCGCCTCCGGAGGAGGAGCTTCCGGAGTACTTGTGGCTGTGGCAGGTATCTTCTGGCAGCTCATGTAGTTGCTGATGTTGAAGTTGGTGACTGCGTTGGGGCCTCTGTACTCGATCGCCGCGAGGTCGTAAGCTTGGGCTGCCTCCTCCTGTGTGCCTGAAATGAGATTTTAGGAGACTGACAAGAAGCAGAAGAAGAAGAAGAAGAAAGGGATACGAGGACTCACTGAAGGTTCCCAGATAGAGATACTTGTTGCCAAAAACTCTTCCAATCCTCGCCTCCCACCTCCCATTGTGGTGGTGCCTGCCAAATTCCAGCCGTGTCATCAGTTTGTTTTCAGAGCACCGGCCTCAAATGGGAAATGTGTGCATGCTACAAAACGTACTCAGACTCGGCCAAAACATTAAATTTCAGCAATTAATTAGCTAAATGGCAGTTACAACTCTCCAACATTTTGAACTTGCAAAAAGAAAAGCCTTTTTGTTCAAAAGATCAATTACTCCTCATCGACACGTTCTTCAAGATGCAGAAAATGAATATAAAATGGGAAGAATGAATGATTCAGGTTTGAAACGAAATGGTCAAAGCACTAACAAAAGATAATACTAAATAAATGATCCTTTTAAAGAACATATTTAATACTTAACCTGGCCACCCCACGGTACTTGGAGACGCCTCTCGAGAACCCATTGCTCCTGCGCCTGAGAGAAGCCAAGTACTCCTCCTTCGACATGCTTTGCATTTCTTCGTAGTCCTTTCTGTAGCTATCAAACTGGATCCAATATATGTATTATTTATTTATTTATTTATCTATCTATCTATTATTTTATCACAAAACAGATTTAAATATCAGCACATACAGGAAAATTCAGAGCTGTTTCAGGACCCCAATATTTGAGTGCAGCGAGATCATACGTCCTAGCTGCAGCTTCTTCATCATCATAAGCCCCTTCACAGTGAACACCAATTCAAAGATGGATCTTTTTTATCACACTTGTAAGCAGTGACTTACCTAAATACACTGTACCAATGCCGCATGAGACCCCCAACCCACGTGCCGTTCACGAGACAAGATCCAAGTGAGAAAAAGGAAAACAAATGCCATTAAAATAAAAGGGCAGAATAAATAAATAATTGGCAGCGATCATGCTCATTAAGTAAGTTCCTTGATGTGCCTTTCTGCTAACCTTGTCTTCCTTTCTTCTTCTGAAGGGGGTTCCAGAAAAGCTTGTCCCATAGGTGAGCTTCATACCTCCCAGTCCATCTATGCCTATAGATCGACAAGCCACAAATCTAAACACTACACACAATTAGATTTTTCTTTGTTTTAAGTTTAATTGTTACCTGGTGACGCCTCTGAAAGAAGAGCTTCTCTTGCCATTGCCGTTGTCCAAATTCTTCTTCTTCTTCTTCTTCTTATCCGAGTTGGAAGCTTTCTTGGAGAGCCTTGGCTTCCTGGCTTTGGTCACTTGAAACACATTGGAGGGGGAGGAGGAGGGGGAGGAGGAGGGGGTGGAAGGAGAAGTTTTCATGGATTTGGAGATTGGAACAATTGAAGGAGGTTGTTTCCAGGGATCGACGAGGCAAGTGTGAGTGCATATATATGGAGAGGAAGGGGTTGGTTTAAGCTTGACCATGGGCTTACAATGACAAACTCAATGGATGGATTTGCTCAACTCTTAACCATGGTTAAAGTGCTGTCAGATGGAGCCAAGTGGCTTGGGTTAGAGCTCTTGGAGGTGGTGAGAGACAAGAGATGGCATGCCTTCCAAGACAACTTCGTCTCCACAGCGCACATTTTAAGTGTCAGTTTAGCTTCTCTGAAGAAGAGGTTGAACCTTTCTCATGCCATTGTTCTCAATTAACCCCATCTGAGGAGAAGACAAATAAAAGAATAGAATCCTGTTTTTATAATTGAGATCATTTTGAAAGTAAAAAAACGAGGTTGATCAGTGGATACAAACAAGTTAATCAGCTTGGAGACCCAGTTTTGGTGTGCCAATCAGCAAGCAGACGACACAGTACAGGTCCAAATTCTTCTTCTTCTCTGAGTTGGAAGCTTTCTTGGAGAGCCTTGGCTTCTTGGCTTTGGTCACTTGAAACACATTGGAGGAGGAGGAGGAGGAAGGAGAGCTTTTCATGGATTTGGAGATTGGAAAAATTGAAGGAGGTTGTTTACAGTGATTGATGAGGCAAGTGTGAGCGCATATATAGAGAGAGGAAGGGGTTGGTTTAAGCTTGACCATGGTTTTACAATGACAACTCAGAAATGAAAGGATTTGCTCAACTTTAACCATGGTTAAAGAGAGGTGCTGTCAGATGGAACCAAGTGGCTTGAGTTAGAGCTCATGGCGGTGGCTGGTGAGAGACAACACTTGGCTCGCAATACAACTTGTACTCCACCGAGGACACTTTGTGTCAGTTTAGCTGCTCTGAAGAAGAGGTGGAACCTTTTTCATGCCATTGTTCTCATGGAATTCCATCTGAGGAGAATACAAATAAAAGAATAGAAACCTGTTTTATGATTGAGATCATTTTGAAAGTAAAAACGAGGTTGATCAGTGGATGCAAACGAGTTAATTAGCTAGGAGACCCAGTTTTGGTGTGCCAATTAGCAGTTCGAGTAACGTACATGGTATAGTTGGTAGGTCACCAAAGGGCAGTCCTCACAGTTCTCACGGGTGTCACGGTAATGATGGCATAAAACAAGTCATTAAAGACATTCTCCAGGAAGGCATCTTTTTACTGTTTCAAAGCTGCATCGCAATAACTTAAAAGCAAAATAATAATAATAAAAATAATGAGAACGCAAAAACATGTTTAGCAAATCAATTCTTTTGTTCCCAAGATTGTCCATACCAAAGTTGCTGTGAGCTGGAGACCGCACCAACCGATTCAACAACCCGAGAGAAGCTTGAACTCCTTAAACGAGTTGGGAGCATGTTTCCTTCCTATCTACCTTGTTTCCTATCATCCCAAACTCGTTCCTCGGTTTGCTTGGATAGTAGGTTGCCAAATTGTAGGACTAGGAGCGTAGCGTGGTGCCATGCCTTTCTATATCCTCCTATCTAACCTCTCGCTCATATTTCCCTTTTCTTTTCCTTGCAAGATATCATAAGATCAGAAATAACAAATGTGCAGTAATGCAAGAGTCAAATCTGAATGGCTCAACTTCTACCAAAATGAAGGACTCTCACAGCCGCATGAGGAACCGTAAAGCATCTACGAAACTTGTTTATATTTTCCTGCAATCAAAAAGTGAAACATTCTAGGAGAGTTGTCGCAAATTGGGAGAAAATGCAATTGCCCATGACGTATTCAGTCAGATGAAAGATTCATCTAAATCTGTGACTTCAGCAATCCATCAATGTAGCAACTGGCATCTGCAATCAACAAAATATAGCCACAAAAATATCAATCAATCTATGAATTTAGGCCATTAAATTCCTCGGATAAGCCAGCACAAATTTAACAATAACCATATGTAAAATCCGGCACTGCTAATCTGGAAAGCCAAAGTGATGGCAACTGAATTCAATATATATTGGTTCCAGTGCAAGAATAAATCAACTGATCAGAACAACAATAACATGTCAGTATTTCAAACTAAGCAACAGATAATCGTTGTGATGAAACTCAGTGATACCATAAAATGCATGTCATCTGCAGATATATTCCTGCCACCATTCTACATTCGCTCGCATATTTGCTCGGCTGCAAGACATCCAGGATGCCATAAACATTTATTTTGTTACAAAAATTGTACCTTTCAATAATATGACATATGAAGCCACAATTTGGAAACAGATACAAACTTATTTAATAAAAATTGCACAATTGGTACGTCCTTCAGACAGCAACTGCCCAAACTAGATAATGTTGGAGTCCCCAGGCTTAGTTTTTGTAGAAGAAACAGAAATCCTGCAATCTGCACCTTAACCACAAAAGCTCTGTGTATCCAAATAATAAATAAATACATACTTGTGATATATAAAGCTACATTTTCGAAACAGATATGAACTTATTCAACACAACTTGCGAAATTTGCATGATCTTCTGACACTAACTGCCTAAACCACTTCATAGTCTATAAGCTTTAAACTATTTTTCAATAAACACAAATTCTGCGATGAAGTCATAGAGGAATGTCTATAGTTGCTATTCACAGGTTAATTTGTTTAGTAAAACACTACCAAATAAGATACAATCTCAACTAACATCAAATTCAAGCTCTGTAATTGATCTTTTATTTTTAAATGCGACTGGTAGAAGTTAATAAAATAAACAGAAAGAATTACCCTACATGAGAATTCAAGAATGATGCTCAAACATTGCTCTGCCCACTCAGTGCAAGTTTGAAGAATATAAACTCAATGTTAGTTGGAATACTGTTGCTATTATATTAAAAATGTATAGCCGATCAGAATAGCACCTCCTCAAAGGATGCAGATCCTGCATAATTACTCAGGAACATGCTTAGAGAAACCAAACCTACAATGTATGATACTAAGCTTTTCAATAGAGAGAAAAAGGTAAAAAAATAAATGCCACATTAGTAACACAACTTGTTGTGAGATTTAGTCAAATTCCAACCCAATACTTGGTTTCAAATCAGAAGAGATTCACTTTCACTCAGATTTTGTTGGCTAAAAGACTATAAAAAGATATTGTTTGTTTGACAGCATGAGTCATCTAATGGGATCAAAACCCTCATCCAGACAAAAAATACCATAAATCACAAGTTCTATATCAGAGGTAACACCAACAAAAAAAAAAAAAAAGCAAGCTTAAAGGTAAGTTTGCTCATTTGGAAAGGCAAAGAACTGCATGTGCAGCAGAGCCCCGGTTGAACCTCAAATGCAAGTGGAGGTGCATCTGGACCATGGAGCTCAAACAAGATTATGGGTCTTGGCAAAAACATCAAGCTTTAAGATGGGAGATATTGTCAAGAGAGAGAAGATATCCGATGGATAGTTCTCAACCTCATATCCCAAATGAGATGCACATGTCTCATTGGAAAATGATTTCATTATCGATCCCGAATCCTTCTCCTAGATTGATAAATCCTCCTTGTGTTTTTCATGCCGATATCATTAAATTCATTGTCACCTACTCACCCATAACCCAAAGAAATATGTCGCGAATGGTCCAGCGGCAAGGTTCGTGCATGTTTTTCTCGGCTTGAGACTACAACCTTGTTCAGTTCCTGCAAGTTACCAAGAAGGTATCATATCTTCCTGGAAGTCCATCTGCCCAAGTGACCAATGAACAAATTTATTGTTTTCCTCCCCCCCCCCCCCCCCCCCCCCCCTTATTCTTTCCTCTTATTCTGTTATTTTCCCATCTTAAGATGCAATATACCACTATACTCAGTAATTTATAAGCCTTTAGTGGTTTGAGATTCTTAAGATCCTTGTAAATAAAAGCTGAACTTGAGTATGAGGTGAAACCATGGTGAAGTTATAGACCTGTTCAGAAGTGATGTTTGCAAATCTGTAAACAAGGTAATGAATAGTTGTATATTATACACAAACCTAGTTACCTCTTGATTTAATGATCATTATAGAATGAATGTGACACAAGCGATTTGATTCAGCAAAGAAAAAAAGTAGCCAAATATACTAAGTTATGACTTTTGAGCAACTATGTAGGAGGAAATTTTAGATGGAATTTTCCTACTCTACTTACTAAATGGCAAGACACATAATGATAGATGCATTTTTAAGAGATCACACTAGATAAACTGAAATACAGGTTAAGGATGAACAAAAAACCAATTGAATTTATTGAAGGTGTTGATTGAGAATAAGAAAGAGACATGAAGTTTCATAAAAATCTGTTCTAAATTTAACAAGCCAAAAAGGCTTAAGAATTTATTTTTTTTAAAAACAGAAACTTAAATATAAAATATCGAACTTATTAACTGATACTTACAGGCATAACTGCTATCTAGCTAACAGTAACCCAACATTAGCTGCATTTCAGGGGCTAAAACTTCTGTTAGATAATATGCCATGCTAATTTCAAATCCATTAAACTATTCCATGTTGGATATGTTATGAACATAACTTGAAGTGAAACTGGAATTCAGAGTCAAAAGAATAAAGCTTCATAACAAAACATGAATATGATGACAGTGCAACATAACTTCAACCATTTATCGAATATATTAATTAATTAATCTTTTACCACATTAAAGCAACTTTTTATCATATAGAATTATATATTTAAAAATTTTAACCAATCTTACATCATTTGGAATTATCTACTGAAATATAAGTAGGTTTATAGTAAGTTCATATTTATTTATATGATCTTAATCAACACAATTAACACAACTTCCTAAATATGACACGGTTAACACGACACAATAGCATGAAAAAAAAAATCACAAAAACATCTTACACTTTTGAAGCCTTTATGCATCTGTGTCCATATCATGAGACTATGAGATGCTTCTTTTTGAAAGATTAGCAAACAACAGCTAAAAGAGTTTATGAGGGAAAGAACGTGAGAAACCCATAATCCTAGTTATTCATTCGATATAGAAAAGGAGTAGCACCAACTCTGAGGATTAACAAAGCAAAACTACTAAGCTCAGTACTAATACATCCGAAGTTCTGTTCTATTTCTTCTAAGATATTGCGCATTTTCCCATTCTTTGACAGTCCACTATAACCATCACTTACTTGACTCACTCCTCTGCAAATCAGCATCTTCAACCTCAGAAACTGCAGGGACACCGTTATCAATCAGCCTTTGCTTGTCTTCTCCCTTCTCTGCTTCTACCTTCTGTGACCCTGTCAGCCTCGCGAGCAATACAAACGACATCCCACCAAACACATTATTCAAGCACCTCAAAACCAGCACCGACGTCTTAAATCCTACTGGTGGCAATGCTTTTTCCACTACAGACTCTAAACCGTTCAGAGTTTGGTAACGGAAATTGCTACTCAAACCCATGTGTAAAGCCCAAGTGCCAGCGTTCAGTAGCGTAGGCGGGGGTTTGTTGGGAACCTCAAAATCTGGATCCATCCTCTTGCGCAAAGCGATCAATCCGTTTGAGATCGCTGTTCCTACGAGCCCAGCTGCAAAACCTACAGCCGCGAAGGTCGCGCCTTTGTAAACAAAAGTACCAAGACGTGATAACAGCGAGTAGGACCCCGGCTCGAACATATGGCCAGTGGGGCAGGAAGCAAACACTCCGGGGAGGGAAGATGAAGCAGCAGGAGAGGCGGAAGTAGGGGCGAGGAGGTACATCAGAACGAAGTTGAGGATGGACCCGACGACAAGGGTGGAGAAGACGAAGTCGAGCTCGTTGAGGCCGAAGTTGGGGCGGGAGGCCATGTCGCCGAGGACGCATGCACTCACGCCGACCAGCTCCTCCATAAAGACCTTGAAGGGAAACTGGGGATCCGCCGAAACCCTAGCTCGCCAACCTTCGAGGAAGAGGCCGAGCAAGCTAGAAGAGCCAGAGCGCTCCTCGTCGTAATGGTCGCCAGGAGTTCCTTCCGGGCCCGATCCGCCACCACCGCGTCCGCCGGGGGTTCCATCAGAGCCTCCTCCAGAGGAGGGGAGATCGGAGGAGGAGAGAGCACGGAGAAGGCTAGGGCTTGCGGAAGTGAAGCGGAGGGAGCATAAGGAAGGAGCACGGTTAGCGGTGGCAGAGATGCGAGGAGGAAGGGAGGGGAGGGAAGGGAGACGGTGAACGCCGGAGTGGTCGGCGACGCGGTGATTGAGAGCGGACCAGCGAAGCTGAGCCGCCATGGCAGATCGGATTCTTGCTGTAGATGAGTGCGAAAGAAAGAGAGAGGTGCGGTTTATAAAGCGTTAAAGAAGGAAAGAATGAAAATGGAATTTGATTATTATTGTTATAAGGGCAAATTTGCCAAAGTACACATCAAATAATAAAAAAAATGATAATCCTAATTAATCGTATTGACTCAATCTCTGAAGCATTGATCAATTTAATCGATCTGATCATAAAAATTTTCTATCGGCTATCAGAGTAAATCGGGAAGTACACGTAACTACTAACCCAGATGCCCAATATCCTATCCTCATTTTGAAGAAAATTCCTATAAATACGTCGGATCAAACATCTCAACAAAAAAAAAAAGAAATAAGATGGAATTTGATTAATAATAATATTATTATAAGGGCAAATCTGTCAAAGGACACACTTTGTATTATTTTTTAAATACCTAAAAAAATATTTTTTATTAAAGAAGGAAATTAAGAAGAATATAGCGGCAACGGCAACAGAAGGTCAGCCAAAAATTTTGACCTTGGCATGGCAACGCCGGTCGACGACGACGGCGTTCTCCCTCAGGCCGTCCACCGTCACCTCGCACCTCACCCTCACCTTGATCGTCCAGCTCGTGACGGCACCCAACTTGATCCTCACAGGCACCCCCACGTACACCTCCAATGGCACCTTCCTCCGCGTCGTCTGCGCCGCCGTCAGGGCCTCTTGCACCGCCGCCGTCAGCCGGATCGCCGACCCCCTCAGCTCTGTCGTGAACCTCGTCTCGTTCCGAGGGGGGTGGTAGAACTCCGGCCACCTACCGTCGCACAGCATCACGCCGTCGTAGACCGCCGTTATATCGCTGCCGTCGCGGTAGTAGATGCCAACCCTCTTGTTGCGCCGGTTGTCGGCGACGACGGTGACGGCGAAAACAGGGGAGACGGTGAAACCCGTGAGGACGAAGTAGGATATCGATACGCCTTCGATGGAGTAGCGAGGGACGCGGGGGCGTACGGAGAGGAAGAGGATGCCTGCCGTGGCCGCGAGGAAGAAGATGAACGCGCCGAGGCAGAGAAACAGCGGCAGCAACGCCGCCGCCCCCGGCGGCGGCGGGAGCTACAAACCTGGACTGCGCCGCTCGGAACACGGATCGCCTGGGTTGCTGGCTCAGGCTGCGAGGGCTTGCCGACGGGGAGGATGGCTTCGGCGGAGGAAGCTGAGAGGCGAGGACTCTCCGGACGCATGCCCTTCTCCGGCATATGAGCCGGGTGCACTCGCTCGGTCATCGATCGCCGCGGCAGAGCAAAACAGAGGCGCAACAGAAAGCTCTCAATCTCACCGCGACGGCGTCGAGAAAAATTGGATTGCGGCCCTTAAATGGAAGCAGGGGTCAACGAGGAGACTTCCGGTGGGAGAAATTCGCTGGCATCGCCGCAACGGCGACGATGTTCTTGTTCCTCAGTTCCCCGTCGTTTCGTTAGAGCACACTCAAAGCAGGTTCCCGTTGGCGCAATCTGCTTAACGAGGCCACCATTGCAGACGTTCGATCCGATGGACATTTTTACACCATTTTTTTCCCCCTCGTTCTTTCTGAAAAATATTAAAAGATAAAAATATATACGACTCGAAGTCGATCGTTTTCGATGAAATCGACAACTTCGATTCTCAACTGCTTCTCGACTAATATATCGATGGCTTGCAGTTGCTGCCATTTTCCTATTCATTCTAGTTTGCAGTGGAAGGCTTAAATTTTTAATTCCTGTCAGTTATTCTGTACATTTTCAGAGAGACGATTGTCTGCACACCTTGCTAATTGTTTTTTAGGGCATTATCAGCTCTCAGCTTCTAAGGAAAGTCCCCCTGCGACTGGGCGCACGTCCGGTGCGACGCCGGGACCGGGCGCGTCGCCCGCCTCACGCTCGAGGGGCTCTCCCTCTCCGGCCCTCTCCCTCGCGGCCTCGACCGCCTCCCGGCGCTCGCCGCGCTCTCCCTCTCCGACAACAACCTCTCTGGGCCCATTCCGCCCGGGCTCTCCCTCCTCCCCGCGCTTCGCTTCCTCGACCTCGGGTCGCAATGCCTTCTCCGGCCGCGTCCCGCAGGACCTCGCGCTCCTCCCCTCGCTCCTCTCCCTCGACCTCTCCTCCAAGCGAGGTGGTGGTGTGGATAGAGGAGCTGGGCGAGGGCAAGCTGGTGGCGCTCGCACGGGCGCTCCGCGACTTCGAGGATCAGAGGGAGGTCAAGGAGACGATCCCGGCGTGGCGGGCAGTGCGGTGTGCTGCGGATCCCGCTCGACAAATTTCTCAGCTCCGTCCGTCCGTTGTGTTTCCGCCCGATTTGGCGGGGATAGATTTGACGGAAAAATCATCCGTGGACGGACTAAAGGTTGCCTTCCTACAAACTTTGACAGGTAAACGAGGGATGCATGCATGCAAAGGAAATCTTTCCACGGTTTCTTTTTCCGCACCTCCAAGTAAACTGGGCCTAAGGAAAAAGAGAGTGTTAACGCCTTCTCAACCTATTCATTTTACTTCTTATAATAATAAAAAATTGATTCAGTCATATTAATAAAAATTTTGACTTGTATGTGAGCTGGGTTCATGTGGACTGGACATGAATGTTAAGTTTAATATAAGTGTATGTGAATCCGTGTGAAATCGTTAAGGATGGAAAAAAGTTGATTAAAAATCAAAATTAAATTTTGAGATTTATCTATAAATTCAGATGAATTAATTAATCAATAGATAAATTATTAATTAAGTAGCTGATTAATTGATTAATTATTCAATTAATATGATTGCACTTATAATCGATTAATTAATTAATTAATATTGTGCATATTAATATTTAATTAATCAATTAATAAATATACATGTTGTATTGATTAAAGACGATTCATAATTTTTACATCAAACCCTTTTCTCCTCGTGAGTAATCATTTTTTTCCTCTTAAGGTGGAATTCGCTATCCAGCGGCCTCCTCAAATCACATTATACTTCTTATCTTCAAATCACTTAATACTTAATTCGATTTCAAATCGTAAAATCTTGTCTGGAGCTCTCTTCTTTCTCTTCTCTTACAACTTCTAAAATTTCGAAAGTTTTGTTAGGGGTCTAAATTTGTTATATTTTAAGACGTATTGTGAGGTATTGTTAATAAACTGTAAGTATATGGGCCGGATAATATCATTTTGAGAAAAGACTTTTTTTTCATCTTGATCATTTTGACTTTAACACTCTTATTCCTAGGAATAACTTGAGGAAGGGTGTCGATATCTGAAGTGATAACTTGACGATCAATGAGATTAAGTTAATAATAACAGAAAAAAAAAGATACATCTTATTATATCATGAAAAAGTACTTCGATAATCGAAAAGGATGTATCCTGAATATAAATGAGACAAAATTCATGTACGTCATCTTACCTAACTATATTAGTTTAAGCTGTTGACTCTGTTGGTGTTCGGTTGATTTTGATGTGATCAATCAAGTTAGGTTAAGTCCTGTTGTGATCTGATCTCTTTGTCTAAAAATGCAGGAGCTAGGAGCAGAGGAAGTCGAACGGAAGACGTAGCAGTCGAGAAGGATGGCACAGGGGAGTGAGTTAAACGGGCTCGGTGCATCCGAGGGATGCGGAAGCTGCGGAAGAGTACATCGGTGGAACGAGAAGGACGTACATGGTGTTCAAGGAATGAGAGACCGGAAGAAAGGACGCTCAAGAAGCAAAAGGTCAGAGTTAGATTTGGGTGAGCCTAACTCTGGTTGGCTAGAAATCACCCAAATAATGTTTTAAAAAAGTCAACTCTATTGACTTTGACCAAGTCAAAATTTGACGTGGTTTCACCGACTCATCGTTAAGCTAATTGACTGAACTCAATTGTTGGATAACACCACTAATTCATCTAATATTAGTAAGACGACCCTAAAATAAAAATCCATATAAAATAAAGAGAAGACTAGAGCAACCTTGCTCTTTACAATCATGTAAAAGAGTTACTAGAACTCTAGAAAGATAAATAAAAATAAATATCGGAGAACTCGAAAGATCTAAAAGTCTTGGCGATTCTAATTTCTTAAAGTTGTTTTGTGCACTTGATAGTAAAGTAAGGAATAATTTTTATATAGAAGTGACTAAAGAACTCCAAAGAAGTTCACATATCTAAAGTACGTAATGAAATTCAACATTTAGAATTGCACGGGCTAAATTTTGTATTACCTCTTATTTAATCAAGTTTATCACTATATAATTATATATATTGACCCGAACAAGTCATGAGCTCTACAATCTTGACAAAATCTATGCCGGAGTCAACGTGTTTGACCGCTTCACTTATCATATTAGACATTTTACTTTGTCAACGCTCCTCTTATTCAAACAAAAATTACTCACCGCTCTATCAAAGTTACTAAATTACATTTTGCTCCTTCATCATTTTAACTATGCCATGTCTTCTTTAAATATTCTTGAAAATTCTTCATATTGCTATCTGATGCAGGGGCAATGGATGATATAGTGCCTTTTCATATGGAGGTTAAGAGTCAAACGAAAGTCCCCCTTATGACTGATTTAGCAGTGCTAGTCATATGAACTAGTGTGAATCTTTATCTTTTATAGATTCATGAATAAGCTGCGAATATTTCTAAGACACATGGCAACATGAGAATAAAAGAGCAGTTATGAAGTTGTCAAATATGATGCTCTTGAATCTCTTTTTTTCTGTACATAATGCCAAAAAGAAATAGAAAAAATGAGCATCCATCAGATACAACCTTCTCATACACTTACATAATGGTACTGCTTAACAAACAAAGGGACTCTTTCTCTCCTTCCCAGGGGAGCTCTTCTTCTTCTCTGCTGGTTGGTTCGACTTTATAAACTTTTTCTTCTTCTTATTCAGCAATTTCATTTTTCCTTTTATGAAATACTAATTTGAACAACGAAGTGATTTGTCGAGACTCTCCGGCATCATTCTCACCTCCTGTTGAAGTGCATTCAAGGTTCTTATCATCCTCTCTCGAGCTCTGCTAGAAAATCACATACGTCAGATCGTTCGTTGATTGATGACTTGACTGTCCATGACATCCAACCGGAACCCTATTATTTTATCCACAGCCACTGACAATTTGAAAATCATAGAGGCTACTAAAATTTAGCTGCTGAATTGAATATTTATCCTAAAAATAAATTGAATATAATATGTGGTAATTTGCAAAAACAGGATTAAGTGGAAAATAGTTGAAATGTCCAGAAGTTGAGTGAAAATTTCCCATCCTAAAGTAGTTGGTTGGCAGTTGTACTAACTACGCTCTCTGTTTATAAATATCCAGTTCAATTCAGATAAATCCATCGAATGAATCGAAAAAGGCGTGGAAATGGCGAATTTGGCGGTGTTTTTTGCAATGATTTTTACGATTTTGATCAATCTCTGCTATCGATCAGGTGCGATGATTTCATTTTTCTTCTTTCCCCTGTGAATTTTGATCTCGTAATTCGATCGATGAATGCGAAAACAGAGTTCGTGATTGTTGCAGAAGCACAGGCGGCCGCCGTCGGAATAAACTACGGCTTGCTCGGCGACAATCTCCCCTCTACGGAGCAGGTGGTGGCTCTGTGCGCCTCCCGCGGCATCGGAAGGCTCCGCCTCTTCCACCCAGACGCTGCTGTGCTCGGTGCTCTCCGCGGCTCCGGCATCGAAGTCGTTCTCGGCACCTTCAACGAGGAGCTCCCCGGCCTCGCCTCCGACCCCTCCACCGCCGAGAATTGGGTCGCGGCCAACGTTGTCCCCTTCGCCGGCTCCGTCCGCTTCCGCTACATCAACGCCGGGAACGAGGTGATCCCCGGCGACAAAGCCGGTCACGTCCTCCCGGCCATGCGAAACATCGACTCCGCCCTGCGGGCCGCTGGGCTGCAAATCCCGGTCACCACGGCGGTGGCCACGATGGTGCTCGGCGTGTCGTACCCGCCGTCGCAGGGGGCGTTCTCGGAGGCCGCTGCCGGTGTGATGGCCCCGATTGCGGAGTTTCTCCGGTCGACATCGGCGCCGCTGCTGGTCAACGTGTACCCTTACTTCTCCTACGCCCGCAATGAGGTGCCGTTGGACTACGCGCTGTTCAGGGCTGCGGGGACGCCGGTGATCGACGGCACACTGGTGTACGACAACCTATTCGACGCGATGGTCGACGCGGTGTACGCGGCACTGGAGAAGGTAGGGGCGCCGGAGGTGGGGGTGGTGGTCTCGGAGACCGGGTGGCCTTCGGGCGGCGGGGACCTGGGGGCGACGGTGGAGAACGCGGCGGAGTACGTGAACAACGCGGTGGCGCACCTAGGGAAGGGCGGGGGGACGCCGAGGAGGCCGGGGACGGCAACGGAGGCGTACTTGTTCGCCATGTTCAACGAGAATCAGAAGCCCGCGGGAACAGAGCGCTACTTCGGGTTGTTCCAACCGGACATGACCGAGGTCTATCATGTCAATTTCTATCCTTGAAGGGGGGAAATGAAAAAAGAGATATGTGGAGTTAATTAAAATTAAAATTATTATTATTCATTTAATTAACAATCCAGTTAGATTAACATTAAATCTAACGCTTAATTGTCGTTAATCGTCTCTTACCCAAACTGGCCCTAACGTTTGACACGTAAGCAGGCCGAAAAGTGAAAATAATTCATTATATTTTCAATTCGATCGAAACCCTGTTCAATCTCTCTCTCTCTCTCTCTCTCTCGATCGATCGATCGACCGCAGGAGCGATTAGCGAATACTATACGGAGGTGCGGATCGGTGAACACGGGTTCGGAATCTGAGGGCAGCAGTGGTTCGTCGCCGGTTGCTGGTAATAATCCTTCTTCTGTCATCTTCTTCGTCGCCGATTCCTTAGAAACTGGAGTTCGAGCTTTTGATCGAAATCTGATTTATACTCTTTCGAAATCCCTGCATTTGAGTTAATTTTAGCATTTTATTCTCTTCGATTGCTGACTCGTGCCCTGTTGATTATTATCGAAATCTGGTTTACACTGAAGAGAATTCCCCAATAGGTTTGATCGGTTCGAAATTGATATTATCGTCGTTCAAAATCGACCTCAAGAGTGTTCCACTGATAAACAAATGTTTATTAAAAAAAATTCTTATCGTTCATTTTCTCACTAAACTTTGGGATGAAAATTTTCTTCTGCACTAATCAAATACAGTTAGGTTTAGTGTAGAATGGGCTTGGTCATCATGAGTTGGGCCAGATCCGGCACAATTGGCGGACCAGGTGGAATCTTTTTTTTTTTATTTATAATTATTGTGAACATTAAATATTTAATAAAAATATGACTTTTAATATTAATATTTTAATTAATAAAATTATCTAAGAACCTTGGTTGACACAATCATGGTTCATCCCGGGACTAGATTATCTGGGTGGTGGCAAACTAATGAACAGGCCACGCCAAGCAAGGCTCATTTCAAGCCAAGTCAAGTCAAGCATAGCACGGGAAAGAAACTGGATCATTAGGCATGTGTCATGCCTGACTCAAGCACGACTCATTGACACCTCTAGTTAGGTTTGACCCGTGTAGTCTTGACTTATGGAGTGTTAGGGGCTCAAGCTGAACACAACCCAAATCATGTCGGGTCGGATCAAGGGTAGATGATCTGACTCATTTGATGCCTCAATTGGCTTTATTGAACCCTCTATTAGCACCACTTTCATCGCTTGCATATTTTATTGATGGCTGACATGATCAGTCCTTATAGCATCCACAACAGGGGATATTTTGAGAGGATATTTCTCCAAATATCCCTAAATCCCAAATCTCTACCACTGGAAGGGGATGGAGATTGGGATATTAGAAATCACAGGGCAAAAAAAGTTTCGCCCGGTGATTTCTATTTTTTTAAAAAAATAAATAAACTCACGGTTGTAGCACAAGGCATGTGGGTGGGGAGACAACAGGGGCTCACTAGTGCTGCAACTTTCTCTTTAATTTATTTTAAATTCAATGTATTTATCAATATTGTCAACCACCCATTGTTAGTACGACTATGATTGTGGAAGACGAATGTCATACAATATCAATTTGAAATCGCGAAGAACAAGATACTATCACAGCGAATCAAGGCTCAACAACCTAATTTGTTGAATACATTCGAAGAAATTCCGAGTTACGTGATATTCAGGTACATCATTAGCTTTGTTACGATTTGGTTGAACACATATGAGAAACACGTTGCCGTAATGAGTAAATAACTAATTTATCATCTATGAAATATTTAGTTATTTCAATTTTGAATTTGTGAAATATTGTATTCATATGTTGTACTATTTCTTTTAAAATTTATACGCCTTATATTGCACTGTTTTTGTTTAAATAAAATATTAATATTAAATTAATTATATTGAATAATTATCAAAATATGTAGATAAATATTAAGTAAAAATTTTATGGGCAAATTATAGATTAAATATATTAAATTGAAGAATTGAAAAATATAATTAATTTTATTTAAATGTGAAATTAGATGTAAATTAATAACATGACAGTGAGACCCATAAATATTTGATATTTGAGTGAGATATTTGATTGGGATAAATATTTGGGATAGTGAGATATTTGATGGATGTGGAACCCATAAATATTTGATTGTATTGTGGATGCTCTTAAAGATACAGTCAGGCCCCTTTTGTTGAAATAGTATCAATTTAGTGGAATGGACAATTTGGTTCACACTTGAACAAAAAAAAGAGAGAACCAGTTTATACCTTACCCTGCTACTTGTGTGACTCACATGTGACTGCAACAAATGACACAAGGCGAACAAGCATGGATATGAAACTTGAGTCCAATGATGTTCCCAAGACTAATCAAAGCTGAAGGACAAAGGAGCAGAAGGGGAAGAAATGAAAACAAGTGGAGGATAATTACCTTTGTTTTTGCTCCTGATTGTGTATGAAGGTGAGGGCATTGGCTGCTTGGCAATGGAGTATGCCAGAGATGGCTGGCTTGCCTTGCAGACAAACAAGGGCTCAGAGATTTTCACTGTCTGAATAAGTTCCATGTTAGATGTGATCCATACTCTGTTAGCTAATATCCAAGTTCTATTAACATAGCTCTAGACATTGTTCCTTTTAGTTGTAATTTAGTCTGATTGTCTATAACTTTCTTGGTTCTAGATTCTAGAACATTTCATTATTGCCTTTACTATTCAAACTCTCACTAATTGTTGGACCAAGTTCCAGTCGAGGTACTAACAATCTTCCACGACAATTGTATGCTAACACCCAAGATGATTTTGTTGTAGCAAATAGTTGGGAAGCTCTCCTTTCTGTTGCTAAATGTGACAGTTCCATTATAAAAATTCCTTTTTGGTAAGAATTATGCACTAAATGTGGGAAAAAATTTAGATGCCATTATCGTGAGAAAAAAGTTCGACTTGAATCCATGCTTTCGTTGCTTTTTTCTTCAAGTATCAAGGAACTTTAGTTTGATAGCTACTTAACACATTCTTAGATGATTCATGATTCTTATTTCTGCAGTTTTTTCCCTTCCTGGATCAAATTGTTCTAGTCAGTATTATTTAGAGTGTTGTCCTACTATTCAGTATTATTGTCACCCAGTTTGATTCGAACCAATATGCGATATTCTAGCATAATCTACAGGCTTCAAAGCAGCATTGCATTTGTCAGATAAGCCTTCTTTCTCATTGAAATTGCTCTTCAGTTTGCAGGGATGGGTTTATGGACACTGCTCGAGGGTTTTTTGCTTCTCGTGAATGCACTGGCGATACTGAACGAGGACCGGTTTCTTGCTCCCAGAGGATGGAGCTTTAATGAGGTCACCGGTGGTGCGAGAGTGAAGTCATTGAAGGGACAACTTATAGGGCTCATATATGCTACACAATATTTGAGAGTTCCACTCATTGTCCTCAATACAATCACTATACTGGTTAAGTTAGTCTCAGGTTAATATGCCCTTACAGAGGTAGCCGAGTTGGTATTTCAATGGTAGAATTGTAATAATGAAGTAAGGTTCGAATTCCTTGGGATTCATTCTCGTAGGAAAGTTGCTCGGTCTCGTGATTTATCTCCCTTCCACGGATCTTGAGGTAGGCTGTGGAGGAGCGCTTGAGGGCGTGTTAGCACCTTTTGCAACACTAGCGTCAAGTTAACTTGAAATGAAGCAACTTATTTAAAAACTGTTTTTTTTTCTCCCCATTCATTTTGATAGACTTGTCTCATCTATCAAAATGCCTATCGGCATTAAATTTTGTTACCATTTATTAACTAATAGTGTTTGATTCATCTTTGATTGCGTTGTAAAAGTTTCATTGCATCTTCTTATAGGAGAGAAGTTGATTGTTCTATAAGTGATAAAGAGTTGTTCTAAAATAAAATATAATATTTGCTTCATTACAAGTGGTTTTTTTTAAATTAAAAAACCCCTTTTTCAGTGAAAGAGAAGTTAAGAAAGATATATTTTTTCACAGAAAATATTTTTGAAAAATGAAATAAATTAAATTTTCTTTGGCATTTTAAAACTGACTGCTCAGTTTTTTAGCTTACCATTTCCTAGACGCCATTTGCATTAAGCTTTTGAGCCAAGTGCTGTCCCTTCGCCTCCCAGCAATTCTAAACAATGTCATCATCTTCTGAAGCATAAAATCCCACTACAATTATTCACTACAAATCCACAACTCTTGCTTTCTAAATGTTTCACTGCAAAGTAATTTAAATAAAAGCTTTTAAGGGGTCCTCAAGTTGAAAGTGAAAATTTTCATTAGGTGCTATTACATCGAAAACTTTCGATGAACAAATCATGAAATATGCAACAATCAACAAAACACCCAGTGACCTCTTTATCCTTTTCATTAAAAAGAAGCATCATACTGATAACAATTTGGAAAACTGGGAATTATTTCGGATCTAGAGCATGATCTATGATTTCATCTTCTTCACCAACTCCTCGACGTCGAGCTCGACCGCCAAAACTGATGCATCTTGAGCCATTGCCATTTGACTTGAGTGGTGGAGTAGGTTGAGATTATATCAGATAAAAGTTCCAGAAAATAACCAACAAATTAGTGCCTGATAAAATGACCAACCTGTTGTATACTGGACCATGATCCACAGCTGATCTTAGGGCATAAATTACTCGACCTGCAATGTAACCCATAGGAACTGGACCAAATAATCTACTGTCTTGAGCTTCCTGAAGGAAAATGCAATTAATTAATGAGAGGCATCTGAAAAACAGAAGCAGAATCTGTTATTAAAAATGAAAACAAAGAAATACTTGTGAAAAAATAATCAGGGACCCAAAGTTTGCATATTCTAAGATAATGTCATTTCATGTGTAGAACAGCAATGAATGAAATCAGGCAAGTATAATTACAATGTGAAAGTTACATTATTTTACTAGTTAAGATTCGAGATACCTTTGCCTTCAAGGATTCATTGTCAGCCAGCACCCAACATTGATCCTTGTCTAAAGTAAATGGTTCTTCTTTCTCATTACTAGACACCATCTCGTCACCTCCAATAGCAGCTAGTCGTCTGAAAAAGTAATCATCGTTCTTCAAAGGGTTCTTCATCATGACAACATCACCTACAAAAACTTGTCTGGATAAAAGATGTGGAGTAAATATGTTATTTACACTTTGACTCGGTAGGAATATTTAATCAAAGCTCTTATGAAGAACCAAGAGAATTATAAATTGAAAGTTAAAGGATTGAATAGAGCCATACAGCATTGCTGTTGAAATAAACCATATAACAATTTATAGGGATGACACAAGGGCAACTAACTTCATGTCTAACTTTAAGCCCCTCCGGTTGATGATTCCCTATTCTGCAGTTAGTTGGAAGATGACAAAAGTTGACTACAGGTGCATGATATATGCAGGAAAACCAAATTAGTGATGCCTAATCAACTACATTAATTTGGAACAATTGCCTCATTCGCATGGTCTTGTGCGTATGTGTGTGGGTGTGGGGCATAGTAGTGTTCTTAATGTTTCTGAGTAACCCCACACATCAATCTCATCAAATTTTTTTCTCTCTTGTACCTATGTTTTCTAAGTGTTTTTCTTTAATTATCTGATATTTGAATTCATAAAGCATGATTGATCATACCAGTTTCATATATATTTTATTTCACACGATAATATGCTTGTAGAAGACTACAAAAGTATCTCCCTATTTTACTCACTGACTTTTTCTCACACTTATTTTACAATAGCATTCATACAATGCATTCACTAAGTCAATCATGAAAAGGTCAAATCAGTAAACAAATAGATTTGTTGAAAACATTCGAAAAAGATATTTACGAGAAACCACAAACAATTTTCATCATAGCAGAGATAGCATGAACTGATCAAGATGACTCAAACATAGAAGAAGCAAATGGAATGAACAATTAGGTTAAAGAGAGAATTTGGTTGAATTACGTCGGATGTGGAAAAGGGATCTTTCTCACGAGAAGAGTTCCATCATTTCCTGCCAAGGTAGGTGTCATTTCTTCTCCTTTATTCCAATGACAAAAGGTCAGTTTGCCATAGAGGAAATTTTTCCAAATAGCATGAGAAAATTGCTTGCTGTTTATCTGGCCTACACTGTAACTCTGCATCAACAAAATTATAAAGAATTGAGACTATCTTTGTCATAAAATATGGATAACAGAAAGAAAAATAATCTTACTGGGAAGACATGCCAATATTAATAAAAACCAAAAAGGCAGATTGAATTATCAAATACAAACAATAACCAATAACAACCAAGTCTTATCCTAGTAGGTGGGGTTGGTTATATGAATCCTTCTACGCCATTGAACTCTATTATCTATTATATCATCGTTTTTATTTAAATAAGTTTTATCATGTTTTGTTATTGCTAACCAAGTCTGTTTTTTGGTCTTCCTCTTCCTTGTTTAATATACACATTTGTTATATTTTCATATTGCCCAACTGAAGCATTTATTGATCGTCTAAGTACATGTTTGTATCATCTTAAACATGTCTCCCGAAATTTTCCTTCAATAGGTACAATCTCGACTTTCTCTTTAATATTTTCATTTCTTATACTATCCATTCTTGTATATCCGCACATCCACTTTAACATTCACATTTTTGTAACTCTTATCTTCTGCTCATGTGCTCAAATCATAGTCTGACATTTAACTCCATATAACTTAGCAGATTTAATTGTCATTTTATAAAACTTTTCTTTAACTCTTAGAGGTACTTTACGATCACAAAAAACACTTAACGTTCTCCTCCATTTCAACCATCCCACTTGTATTATATGTAAGACATCTTGCAATCCCTCCATCATTTTGTAAAAATGATTTTAAATATTTAAAATTTTCGGTTATAGACAACTCGTCATCTCCTATCTTAATAATTGCCTCATTACATCTAATATTACTAAACTTAAATTTCATAAATTGTGTCTTTACTCTACTACGCCTAAAACCTTTCATTTCTAATGTTTCATGTCAAAATTCAAGTTTAACATTTGCTTTTTCGCGTGTCTCATCTACTAAAACAATATCATTTACAAACAACATGCACCGCAGTACGTATCTTAGTTGTGTCCAGTGTGTTCATCTATGCTTAGTGTAAAAAGATACAGACTTAAACTTGATTTTTGATGTAACTCTATCTTTATGAGAAATGCTTCAGTTAATCCGCATGAAATCTTCACTCTTGTCATTACATTTTCATACATATTCCTAATTAGTTCAATAGACTCTCTGCTAATACTTCTCTTTTCTAGAATTCTTCATATAATTTTTCTTGAGACTCCATCATAAGTTTTTTCTAAGTCGACAAAGATGAAGTTATCAAACACCAACATTAAGAATGGAGTACCACATAATTACATGATGAATTACTAGAAGCTTGGAGAGCCGGTGCATTTCAAGGAGTATGTGCTAACACTTAGATGGTATTGTTGATCAAAACTTTTGCTGAATAAACAATAACTTTGAACTGCATATAAACCTTGAGAATCAGCGAGGGGAAAACTGAAGGAACCAGTCTTTTCTCTTATCCTCCTCCCAATGCAGCATTCCTTCATGTTCACTCATTTATATTACTAATTTTATTATCGTATCATCCTACCTCTATTATCATCTCTACAGGCTAAAATAAACTATACATTGAAGCAGAAGTTTGTGTTCAGAAGACTAAGACCTAAGTTACTATGAACAGCCAAATAGTAACAAAATTGCCAATCACAAGCAATCAGCTTCCTTCTTTTGGGAAGATTCTTGCAATCATCATAAGTTAAAACATTGGAATTCTATCACACAACTAAAAGCTGATGGTGTATTAAATATCTGACATCTTTTCATTGTTCGTGATAGTATTTGTGCTGAAAGAATTTTATCATTGTTGAATGGAGATTCTAGTTCATCAGTGAAACTTCAAACAACCAAACATAATATATTCACACATGGAAGCAAATTACTGTGCTATTATTCTTTTTCTTGGAAAAATGTGATGAATAAGATTAATAACATCAGATTGGAGAAAACCCATCAAATCTGGGACTTTTACCAATATATTAATTAATCCTTCGATTCAAAATATTCCATCAATTGCTAGGATAAATTTTCTTAAGCATATGAACTAATTTCTAATGGTTCTTGGAATTATGCAGTATCAGATTCATTATTTGGTCATGATCTTTCTCCAGTATATATTTGTGTTCCACCTAATGAATATATACAGAAATGGACATGTCAACCTATCGGACATATCCCTTCTGAGGGAGCTTATAGATGTCAAAAAACACAATGCATTATATAATGTTGAATCTTGGAAGAGTTGGAAAATGATTTGGGATTACAGATAGCTGAAAAGATACTTTTCTGTGGAATATGCTCAGACAAAGGCTTCCATCACTAGTTCTTGGAAACCGGAGGGGAATGATCTTAACAAACAATCTAAAGCAAGTCTGTCATTGTCCATTACTCCTGGTAACTACGGTTAAATAGAAAAAATGCTTTATATAAAAGTGGTTCTTATTCATCTAATCTAATGGAGCAAAGTTTTATCCTTTACTGAAGTCTATTTATGTGTGTGATTGATTCAAAGAATGGTTTTGTTCCATCATCTCCAACCATTCCTAAATTACAGACATCCTTTCATTCCAACAAATTATGGCTGTTTTGTGATGGATTGTTTCTTTCAAGCAACAAACATACATGTGGTGGATTTATTTAGCCAGATTCAAATGGCAAGATACTTGCTGCTGGTTGTTCATGTTTCAAACGAATAGTTCTTTGCATGCAGAAACTTTAGCACTGCTAAATGGTTTGATACAAAAAAAGAATCAAGGATGGACGAATGTCATTATCTACTTAGTCTGAATGACTTTATATTTTGAAGGAAGTCACTCTAATTCTCTGAAAGCTATTGTATTTGACAACTTAAGGTAAATCCTTAGCTGCTATGCTGTCTGTTAAGGAAAATTGTTATGTCAGAAGAGAGTGTAACTCAGCTACACTAGAGTTAGGAAAGCCACTTTTGGATCATTGAGAAATATGATATTTTGTCCGATAATGTAAACAACATTATCAGTCACCCATGAACGTCAAAAGAAAGCCGCCCATGAACGCCAGAAGAGGAAGAAGGTCTTTTTACCCCAAAACAAAATGATCCAACAAACACACCGGAAAAGAAGGAGAAGGATTCAATCGAGTAAGAAATTGAGCACCTAGCAAAGGCTGGATCTTGTTTCGAAAATTCAAGGAATCCGACGATCACGAAGAGGACTAGGAGCGACGATTTGGGAATCGTACCTGCCAACTAAGGTTCAGCGAATACTCCAATCTGTTGGCAGCGTAGCGTAACCACGTCGGGAGATAAACCATTCTTCGATCGGAATTTTAGCTAGCGAATGAACTCGCAGCGATCGCTCGTCTGCCCTAAAAAGAAAACCCTAGCAAACCCTGTTTCTAATTCCTGATCTATGTGGCCATTACTCGTGCAAATGAAAATAGACAACGTGTCAAGCGACTGACGTGGCAGTAGATACGCCTTCTCCATAAAATCTTTAAAAAAAATAATAAAAGAGCAATTTTTTAAAATGAAATCTTGCAAATAAACTACACTTTTTATTTTATTATAAAAAGCACTATTCCTTCAAATTCATTTATTTATTAATATAGCTTTAATAAAATGGTACTCTCTATCTCAAATATTATTATTATTATTATTTAGTATCGACATATCCAACTCTTATTTTCTTATTTTCTTTAAAATTTTTAAAATTAATATAACTTGATTTGAAAAAGTATATGAATAAGTGAGGTGAATTTAAAATAATTATTTTAATATAAAACAATTTTAATGAAAATTAATCTTTTTTAATAATCATAAATATTTACTATTAATTTTTTAAATAATCAAAGGTATATAAAATTTATTTATAAAATTTAGAAAAGAAACTCTAATAAATAAGAAAAAGACTCAAATATTTTCTTATTCATTAATTAATTGGTAATTAACACAAGTTCATCGTGCATTAATCTTCTTATGCCAAAATTAAAATTAAGCATAATTGATGGCTGGATTCCTCGCTAAGCCACGTCGACGGCGCGGCTGCTGGTGGCGGGGCGGAAGAGGCACTTGGCGCAGCTGGTGGAGAGGAAGGATGGCAGTTGGTACTTGTCCTCTCCGCCCATCATCGGCATCGCCACCCCCTTCTTCACCGGGCTTACGTAGTCCGGCCGGTACGTCTGCCCCAACACCCCCTCCACCGCCGCCGTCAGCCGCAAGAACCGGAACTGCATCTCCAGATGCGCGAACGCGTCGCCCGCCGGAAGGCGGTAGCTATGCTTCCGGTCGTCCTCCGCCGTTATCGGCACCACCGTTACGTCCACCTCCACCACCCCCGCCACCGTCACCTTCGCGCTGTTCCTCTCCGCCGTCTTCTCCACCACCACCTCCCGCTCCCCTGCTTCCTCCTCAGAGCCCTGCGGTGGTGGGCGCCATTCGGCATCGCCATCGTCGGGGACGAGCACCTCCTCGCCGTCCCACAGGACGGCGAGCGCGTCGACGCCGTCGTCCCACGCGCTCACGTGGAGCGCGGCGACGACGAGCTCGTGGGTGTCGAAGACGACGGCGAGGGCCTGCACCCACGTGAAGTCGCGGGAGCGCCCCGCCGGCCGCCACCCGATGAAGTGGGCGTTGATCTGGAAATGCTCGTCGGAGACGAGCGCGAAGTCACCGCCCTTGGCGCCGTGGAAGTAGAACATCTGGCCGTCGCCGCCCACGAAGCGGGGGTCGTAGCACACCGATCCGTATCCTCTGCAATTACGAAGTCGATCTGCACACGCAACATCAATCACAATCCTTACACGATCAAAATTCATTATATTAAAAAAGAAATCGATTTTGAGCTTGCAATCGGAGTACTTCTGCAGGTGGTTTCGCAACGGCTACTGCAATCGGCGAAGCAGGCCTTGAGGCGGCGGTTTCTGCGGGGTTTGCGGTGGGGGCACTCGGCGGGGCACTGGATGGTGCGGTAGTGGCAGCGGCCGCGGGCGAGGCAGAAGAACCGCTCCCGCCCGCTGTCCTCGCTCGGTTCGAGGACGGTGTAGTGAGTGGAGGCGGGGTCGAGGGCCCCCCGGCCGGATCTGTTGCTCGCCACCGTCGAGGAGACGGAGGCCGCCGTCGCGGCACACACGATGGCAATCCACGACCACCACGCCATTCTCTCTCTCGCTCTCTCTATCCACTTCGCGTCTGTAAGCTAAAGCTTGCCGAAGCTTTAGCTTACATATAGCAAGCGAGGGCAATAATATGAATAATACAAATTAGCAGATTTCATTTCTTAAACTACAGAGGGTGAACTGTAAACTTCAAACTTCGAGGTACTAAATGAAAAAAAAATCCCTGGATTCTGTACATATCGATTAAAGCGTCATGTGAGAAAGGTTGACTTGAAATACAAGTCAGATCTTGTCTCCGGATCTAAGCGTTTATTATTAAATATTTTAGTATTTTCTTGTTCATTATCATTTAATTTCACTACTCTCCAGCTGGCCTTTGTTGGGAATTGCGCCAAGGTTCACTCTCTAGCTAAGATCTCGAAGCCATATCACGTGCTAACCACATTAACACGTATGTTATCACGTGCTAACCACTTATATATATAATACACATACGTTTTGATGCCAAGATGCTACAGCGTATTTACAAAAATTTTCTTCCCCAAAGATGCTGGGCATCCAGATACGTCATATGCACTTCCTGATTTATCTGATGGTCGGTGAAAAATCTGATCACACCCAGAGAATTATCATTTTTTTTTATTTGCCTACAAATTAAATAAAGAAAAATATTTTTGGGGAGAAAAAATAGTTTTTAAAAAATTCAAAATCCGGTCGCTTTGTCTGATTGCTGGCCTTTGCTGCTGCTTAGGTCACTCGGCGTCGGTGACGTGCGTAAAGAGGGCAGATCGAGAGCGCGATGAGGCAGCGCCGGGCGATCCTTGTCGGGTTCGCCGTCGCCCTCTTCCTCGGCGTCTCCGTCTACGCCCGTCTTTGGGCGATCGATCGCCGAGAAGACGATGCTTCTTCCTCCGTTGAAAACCTCGATTCGCTTCGGTAAGGAAACCTACGCCTTCCTCGGCAGCTCCTCTTGTTTTAGTCTCTTCACTTGATCCTGATCTGGATGCCTCGAGCTTCAGGATGCATGGATCTTCGACTTTTTCGCTTCCTTTTCAATCACTAAGCTGCGGTTGTTAGGGTTTAGTCGAATTACTTCTTAGGGTTTAGACAAATTTTCGTGTGCGATTTGGTTCGAATAGCTTTAACAGGCCTGCAATTTACGAAGCTAAGTGAATTTTAGCTTCGAAATACTGAGGAACGATCAATTTATGGTTTTTAAATGCCATCAAATTTGGAGCCTAAAGTTCACGATAAATTATAGGATAGCATTGGTCCATTGGATGGATGGATCTTCGTCAATGCCAATTCTCCTCAATATCCCTCATACATGGTTGTTGCTCTGGTATATTTGTTACAGATGACGATCAATGCCACATTGGTTGCACGCCCAGAAAAGCAGTGTACATTGATTTTGATAGGCTATCCTACTCAGATCTAATACGAATCCTGACACATGTGGATCTCTCTGTTTGATGTTGTTATTTCTAAAAATTTTTACTTGTAATCAATTGAGATATTAGGAGTCCACAAAACATGGGTAGATGAGCTATATTGAGATCCATGAGATAGGAATGGTTTGACTACAAAAAGTTTAATTATTATATATGCTTTAATGTCCTTGAAGACATATTGTTTAATGTAGTTGGTACTATATTGTTAGCCAACCCCAAAAGTTGGGACTCACGGCATTATGCATTAGCTCTTGTTTTGAGATCCTAAGAAAAAAATGTGTGCTTAATTGATTCCTGTGTTACTTATTTGTCATTTGGTTTCATGACTGCTTTCAGGAGACAATTTGAACGTGCTAATCTGGAAGCAATGGATGAATCTGCAGAATGGAGAATGAAATATGACGAAGAGGTTGAGAGGAATAGGCAGATTCAAGATGAGCTTCTAAAGGTATGTCTTATCTGACCTCTGGATTTTGCCTGACATCTTTTGATTGCTGAATTACATGGAATTCTGATAATTGCACTACATTGTGCTAGTGAATAAATCATTCCTAGGCCAACTTTTCTTCCTATTGAAATAACATGGAAACAATTGAGAATAGTTTGATTCTAAACTATTTTTGAAGTAATAATGTAGTTTTAGTTTATATCATAAGAATCCGGTAATTTGATAACCATTCTAATGTAGAGGCTACAGAATTTTGTTAAGCCTATCCTGCAATTATATTTGGATGCTAAGGTGGCTTAAGATAAATAGCAATTTGACAAACTTGTTCGTCACAAAGTTTGTTAGTTCCTAATTCTACCACTTTGAATATTACTCACGATGAATGGGCCTTTCTTTTGATCATAAAATCTAACAACATAAAAAAATTCTAGTGAGTGATATTAACATGTAGAAGCAATAAGCCAGATAGCCTTTCTTTTCATCATTTTATATACAAAAACTAACAACAAAAAATCCTAGTGAGTGATATTAACATGGTACAAACTATTGTTGTTGAATGGAAACCAAGGCAGCAGAATCTACCAGTTTCCAGAATGCCAACATTTATCCATGAAGAGTTTGGATGATTACAGCCGACTTCCCATCATTTGCTATATGGGAACATTGGAGTTCTTCAGTGCTGAAAGAACTAAATGACATTGTCATAATTCAGAGAGCTACAAATCTGCTGAAGATCCATGGCTATGAAATCTTAAAGAAGCTCAATCCAACATTGATTGGTTGACCATTTACTTGAACTACTAAGAAGGACCCAATCAATATGGTTATATTTTTAATAATTTTCCCTTCATATGTGAATGTGCATATCAGAGATTCATCTATACTCCACATATGAATTGATGGGATCCACATAACATGCTAAAGTTGATTTACTGTTCCAAAAGCTGAGCTGTTTGGAAAGAAATTAATCTTGTTTATGTTTTCAGTAACATTAACTTGAGCCAGAATATTTTCATAATATGTGGATACCATGTCAGCTAGTACCACCTTGTTTCGTAATAATCATGAAACTAGGCTGTTCATGTTTCCCTTGTATGATTTTAAGATGATTATTTCATGTTGATTATACTGGCTTAATTAATAGTCTAACAAACTTATAATTCATAGGTCAAGGCATCTCTATCAGGTGCCATTAGGAGGTCTGAAACACTGCAAAAGGTATTGATAATCAACATGACCCTTCGGCCTAATCTGGTCTCTGCTGTCTCTGCACGTATCACGTATTGCTTAAACTCTGAGCCTTTTCACAGGAAAAAGTTAGTCTGCAGAAGCAGATCGAGTCAATGAAACAACAGAAGCTGCATTGCAACTGCAATCAATCAACAACCGAGCTCAGGTAAAGGTATCTTATGATACACCTTAACTCTCTCAGGCTTGCCCTTGTATCAAATTAGCTCAATTATTTTTTTTTTATTTTTGCTGTTCCATTTTGCTGGACTATATAATTGAATTTGTCCGATCACAAGCGAACTCAGATAAATTTTATCCGTTACTACTTACTAACCCAAATATTATTTATCAGACTTGACTATGTTTAAGCTTATTTGTTTATAAAAATATTTATAACTAATGAATAAACTCTTGTCAAAGTTTTAAATTTTGTTTCATATTTGTTGATTGTAAAATTTGAAATTCAAGTTTCCATCAAGCTCCATGGAGAACGGTTATCTTTATATGTTGGCCAAAATTTGGTCGAATAAATGAAATTTGTGCTATTTATTATTGTTGAAATGTTATAGATAATTTAGAATGTTGGAACTTCAAAATCCCAAAGTATATACAAATACTACATTGATTAGCCAATTCATTTGTATTGTGATGAATAGACGAATTGCATTATGCTAAATTTTTGAATGGAGAAATTATTTGTTTCGTTTATGATCATATTGGTTCATTTAACTCGATAAACGAAAAATACAGTACAAATGCATGTTATATTTCTTATGGTTTGCCTTGTTTAGCTGTTTGTCTTTTTATTTGCGACCATAAACATTAATATTGAACTTTAATCAAATGACATTGTACTTTAAGGGAGTAATGGTCATTCATAGTGTGTTCAATGGGGAGATAGAACTTAGATAATTGATCCCTGAGTAGATGAGACTTAAAACGACTTGTCCAAGGAATGAAGTTGAACTATTGCCCTTAGGGTGCAGCGGTTAAGGTCTTCCAACGAATGACAAAGATTTTGGATTTGAGACCAGTTATTGTGCACTACAGAGGTGATTTTCCTCCGGTGAATAATGGACAGAAAAAGTGAACTGTCTGGATGAGTCATCATTAGCACTTTTCAATTTATTTTAATGATTGATAAAAAATTTTCATAGAGTTGAATCATTCACTTTCAGAAGTAATAAAAAAAAAATAAGTTGAACTACCACATCATTCATCGTTGAGGTCAAACTATCTCAATGGTTTTAAGAACGTGGCAAAATTCTGACTTGAGATGCGATTTGCCAGGATAAACATAAGGTTGGTTAATCTTTTATGGCGGATCACAATCTTCGAATAGATTTGTTCCTATTATTTTATTCTTAATTCTCGAAGAGAATTAGGCGATTCTCAATTAGATCGAATCACTATCAGGTTAGGGCTCATCATTGTTTGGTCGATACCCAAATTGCAAATGCTAGCAGCAAAGAAATATGATGGAAGGTAGGCAAAAGCCACTGCTATAATCTGGCAATTAGTTGAATCATATATATATATATATATATATTGCAAAAAAAAACAAATTAAAATTAAAATTTGGTCCTCTTTTTAGTGCCTTAGCAACTACCAAGGAAGAATATACGTACATATGCGACCACCTGTGGAGGCGTGCATAAAGTAAAAAACAAAAAACAAAATTGGAAGGGAGGACGACGCTAAAGCCAGTGGTGCATCCCCATCAGTGTAGTTAGATCTCCATCATTTTCACTGCCACTCAAGATGTCAATAAATTTTTTGGCGAGTTAGTGAGCTAATTCAATTCCAACACTTTCACTAATTTTGTTTCGATCGATCATTTTCCCTCCCTCTAAACTTCCACATAGAACATACTTTCGTTCGAGCAATAAATTATACCATAAATGAGCAAAATATGAAGGATAGAAATTACTAAATGCCTTTTCAAACTCAACCTAACTTAGTGTGACTGAGTGAGGTCACAAGATGCCTACCTTTGTATTTTTCTTGGAATTATAGTTGTCGACTAGTATTTAAATCACGTGAAAAAAGTATGGGGAGGAATTTGAGTAAAGTAGAAGTTGTCCATCTGAAATATTGTTCTATACTTGTTACTTCGCTCTTAGGATTATGGTAATAAGTGGGGCGAACTTTCTAGACAATGAGTATTTAAATCTTACTTAGAGCATATTATAGTTAGAGAGTTTGAAAAAATTTATGATGTTGGATCGTCCGTTAAGATTCATATGCGCTTTTTTATTTATCTTGATAAAAAATTTTGTTGAATTGGATATTAATTTGGCCAGCCCTAGATCATAAAAAAAAAATTGTATATTTGTTAAATCTCTAATATTCACCAAATCATTTTTTTTTCAATCTACAAGAAAAATGATGGACTAAATGAAAAGAAGCAATGATTTTGCTAGAAAACATTAGTATATTTTGACTATTTAAATTTTTACCCTTTCAGAATTTTAGGGCAAACCGTTATAAAGCAGAGCATGTGCTCTACCAATTCGTCCCGACTTTTCCTCGACAAATACCATCACCGAAAACATGGAACCCACTTTTCTACCCCACAAAAGGCAATGTACAACTGTACTGGGGCCTGCGTTAGTTAATCAATAATGAAGAGGGTAACGATTTCTACGGTTTGTAAATTCACGTGGCCCACGTGACCGAAACCACGTGAATTTAGAAACCGGAAGCGTGTGGCTCATACTTTTTAAAGGCAAAAATCAAAAGTATTATAATTTCTAACATTTCTTTAAAAAAAAAACAATAAAATTGCTTCTTTTTATTCAAAATATATATTTATTTTAGCTTATCTAATTTTAATCCTGGAGCACGCTGCGATGATAAAAAAAAAAAAGAACATGCCGTTGAGTGTCATGTTAGATCTCATCTCTGTTTTTCAAATTTACTTAGTGGTTGTAAGGTTGGATTATCTATCTTAAAGATTAATCAGATTATAAAAGTTAGATAATTTTTTATTATCTAGATTAATAAAATAATTATAATCATACACTTTATTAAAATTATTTTACAGTATTATTTTATTATAATATTTTTTTATTAATTTGATTAAAATCACTTTAACACTGATTTTTTTTATTAAGTTCAAATGCATTGCTTTTGTTTTTCTTAGATTTTTTTTTTAAAAAAAATATTTCCTCAAAGGGCTGGAAAATAGGGGAAATGGAGTGAATTGGAAGGAATGGGTGGAAGGAGTGGAATCCAAGTTAATTACTTGAATGAGATGGTGGAGGAACCATCATCATTTCATTCCTAGGAACCCTAAACCACCATCGGTTGTGTAGTCCCTTTCCACATCAAAACCCTAACTTATTCATTTTATTTCTTTTCGGTTAATTTCAATATTCCATTTCATTTTATTTCTTTTCGGTTAATTTCAATATTCCATTTCAAAGCCCTTCCAACTTGAAAAATTGTCTAAATATGACCCCACATTATTAGTAAATTTTCTAATTTTTTTTTACTCTATGTTTGTCGATCGTATTGTAAATCGAGCGAGATAAAAAGTATTAACGAACCATGTCTAACTTTGCCTACTCTCTCATATGAGAGGGCCTTCACATGGACCGTCACACTTCAAAATTATTGTATTTTTAAATTATAATTCCTCTACTTAGTTAAATCAAATTAATCGATCTTGTTCAAATTGAGTTACATAGAGATCTGTGCCTTTTTTTTAAATTATTTTTATTTATTTATTAGTAAAATTTGGCTAGGAAGAACTCAACGAGCTGCTGTCTTTATTATAGCGTCTATCAACGACTATCTAGAAGTTATATCGACTTTTTTTATATTACTTGCACATCCATGAGTGAGTGCGATCATCTAATATTAATTTTTTTAAGATTTAAAATTATGGATATGCGGAGTTTAATATTTAAATTAAAAAAATGAATTTTTTTAAAAAAAAAATTAACACTAGGTGTTCATAGGTTGCTCATAAGTGGATGTGCAATATAATAAAATTCTATATATATAAATGATATATTATATACCTTATGTTGTACATGTGGTGAATACCTAATATAAAATAATTTTTTTCTATTTAAAATGTAGGATTTAGTATTTAAATTTAAAAAAACTATTTTTTTTTTAAAAAATATATTTTATAAATTAAGTTACTTTATCTTCCTTGGCCATTGATGCCGTCTCAAGGTTCATCGACACCTTTTTCACATCGCATAGTTATTGGATTTGCTTTCCTTAGCTCGATTGGCCTCATGGGAGCTTATGGTTCTTCACCCTTCGATGATGTGGTGGATCACTTGAAGTGTAGCAATGCACTTCTCGTAGCACTTGTATCTCTAATTTGATGTGTGTGCGTATTGCCATAGCCACTCTCATTGTTTGGGACCATAATAGAGACTATACATTAAGTGAAACTAACTAGACTGCACAATCTCACAATTATAAAATTTTATGTTGTTTGTTGTGGAAGATAAAAAAGTGTTTACATAGGCAACTCATTCTAGTAGAGAAGAGAGATATTTTTGAACAAAATAAAAACTAGCTAACTCTCAAAACTTATTGAATCAAAGTGCCATTTTTTAAAATAATTCCTACCTTTAGCAAATGACTTGAATTTTTTTGTTAAAATAATCTATAAATTGATTTAAATAAATAAACATATATAAACAATTTTTTTTAAAGTTTTAATTAGTAATTGTTCTCATAAACAAGTTTATTCTATATTCAGAACGAACCAGAATAATAAAATGAAACCCATTAAATTTAAGTACAAGAAGAGGTGCACATATTTTTTTTTCTTCTTCCTCGAGACCCAACACAAGGGGCAAGAAATAAATGACGTAAATCATTTTATATTTTTTGAATTTATTTTAATAATAGATAGAAATTTTTTATAAAATTAATCATCTTTAAAATTAGTTAATTCGGGAAGAGTTGAATAAGTGAATTAAAAAACATCTAATTCCAGAAATCAGCGGTCACGTTCAGAATTAATGAAAAATTAAATAGAAAAAAAGAGGATTTTTTAAAGTGAAAAAAAAAAGAAATTCACACCGACAGTCGCGACTTCATCTGTAAATGGATGCTTTAATTGCCTAAATATCTCTCTCTCTCTGCCCCCAATGCTGACTGAGTGGTGACCCACTCACCTATTTATTTATTTTTTTCTTCTTTTTTCTCAAATAAAAACAATTTACTCGATAGCTTCTCCTCCTTTGCTTTGCTTTGCTTGCCCTCACGGCAAAGCCCCCAAACGATTGAAAATAAAGCAACGTAAAATATCAGAAAAGAAAAGAAAAGAAAAAAGAGCAATTAATACACCATTTTGAGTAGAGCAAACGAGTTAAATACAAACGTTCTTTAATTTTGAGACCTATTTGATTATTTAAAATATTATTAAATTTGATTATATATATATATATTTAGTATGTTGATAAAAATTTTATTGAATATTATTTATAAATAAGTAAATTTATCATTTAATTTAATAAGTTAATCAAATTTATTTATTTAATTGATTTTGTATTATATATTGAACGAATATAAATAAATTTTGATTAAATAGATATTAAATTTGTTCACAAACGTTCAATTCATTTACATTTCTAATTTTGAGACCTAATGCAAGTATTTGTCTTGAGATTGTATACGAATAATATACGTATCGGATACTTGTATTCGAGTCCGAGTAACATAATGACAATACTAACTAGTCGCGAGTAGTTTAAGAGGGTTAGGGGAGGACAGGTTGGTTGCATTAGGGCTCACCAGCCTGTGGGCCCCCTGCAAGTTAGATTGCATTCCACCAACAAATAACAATGACTTGTCATGTGAGGTTGAGGTTGGGAGGTGAAGCTATGCATAATGGTAATGGTGGTGGTGGTGGTGGAGGAGGTATAATGGTGGCGGTGTTGTGGAGCCATCACCGCTCTCACGTTTCCTTCTCTTCCTCCTTTTTTAATCTCCTCTTTCTCCCCGTCGCGACTTTCCATTCCCCGTCTTCTCCGTGATCGAGCTTCTCTGTTTTGTTTCTTGCTGCGCCTCCACTTCGCTTACGGTTCTACTCCGCACCGAGAAGCTTCTCTGTTCTCTGGTGGGTGAGGACGTCGACACTGTTGCGCAATTTCATCGTATGCTCTCAAAATTCGATCTTGATCTCTGCCGACGTTAATGGCGGGTGTTGATGGCGTGGTGTGTTTGCAGGGAGGGGAGGAGATGGAGGATGGGGTGGGCCACCTGTTCGACCACATCGAGGACTTGCTTGACTTCCCCAGCGACGAGGACGCGCTTGGGATGGTGCCGGAGCCGATTCTTCTTCCTCCGCTGCCGGTTTGCGGCGCCGACGAGATTTTAGGCGGAGAGGGAGGGAAGAAGGCTGGCGGCGAGTTCGGCGTGGAGGAGGAGGAGCTCAATCCGGTAAAGTTTCGGTTTTGGCGCAGTATTTGATTTAATTCGGCGAAATTTGGGTAGAAATTTTTGGGAATTGGGATTTGATTTGAGAAATTTTTGTAATGGCACTGTGGCAGTGCGATGAGCTCGACATCGAGCAGCTGGAGTGGATGTCCAAATTCCTCGAAGATTCTGATTCCTTCTCGCTCGGCCTTACGGGCCGGCGGGGGCGGCGCCGCCGCCGAGAAAAGTGTCGGTGAGCGTTGTTGCTTTCGCACCTCAAGTCCGGTCTCTGTTCTCGAAGCGAACACAAACGGGGGCGGCGGCGCAAGCAGCGATTCCAGCATCACCACCTCGTCCTCTTCTTCCTCCTCGACCGCTGCTTGCTACTTCATCGGCGGCAAGAAGGAGGAGAAGGCGATACCGCCGCCGCCTCTCAGCCCCCCGGAACCGCCGGCAGTCCTGGTCGTACCCGGCCGAGCACGCAGCAAGCGCGCGCGCCCGGCCACCTTCTCGCCCCATTCCCTCGTCGTCATTCCCAGCCTCCCGCCGCCCGCCGGCTCCGTCACCGCCGCCACATCAGACCCGGAGAGCTTCGGCGAGTCCTCGTCCCCCGCGCCGCCACCGCTTCTCAAGAAAAAGAGCAAGAAGAAGAAGCCGAACCCGTACGCCGACGAGTCGGACTCACCGCCGCCACCGCCGGTGCGGAAATGCGCGCACTGCCAAATCCAGAAGACCCCGCAGTGGCGAGCGGGGCCGATGGGACCCAAAACACTCTGCAACGCCTGCGGCGTCCGGTACAAGTCCGGCCGGCTCTTCCCGGAGTACCGCCCCGCCGCCAGCCCCACCTTCGTCCCCTCCGTCCACTCCAACTCCCACAAGAAGGTCGTAGAGATGCGCATCAAGGCCAACCAGAATGCCGCCGCCGCCTCCTTCGCCGACGGGTGCGACCTCCTCGACTACATCCGCCTCCGGCGCGACTGAATACGTCCGTCAATCCTCACCCACGACCAAGAAAATCTCCCTCTTTCTTCGCTCCATGTTTGCTCTGTTTTCTGAAATCATTTTTTCATAAACCCCCTCCAATTTTTGTACAGAGGAAGTTTGAGTGGTTAAACAAAAGGTAGAAGATGACATTATGCAAGGAGAGACAACTAGTTGTTATAATTGTTTAGTCTAGAAAGCAAGTAAAAGGAGGGGAAACTTGTGGTTTGGTGTATTGAATTCTTTTTACAGTTCTTTTTGGAGGAGTTATTTTTAATATTATTATTTTTTGAATGTTTGGAGTAATTTTTGTTTTAATGAAACCAATTTGCTATTGACTAATGCCACGATTGGAAGGAATCCTCCCTCCAAAGTTTGTATCTGTGTTCTGTGCCATCAGACACATTTCTTGGCTTTATTAGAGTTTATCAATTGATAATTTTATCCTAAATAAGAATTTTTCTTTTTAAAATTAGGTGGAGTTTATTGCCATGCCAAAGTTACTTTATATTCTTGATGCAAATGAGTAGATTGATGACATTGTCATCACAGTGTTTACTTGGATGGATGAGTTCACTTAGGCCATCTTTGTAGAATCAAACAGTGAGGAATCGAATCGGTTGTTAGGCAGAGCTTTTAAAAACATTGCTCGATGTAGTAGCATCGACACGCAGCATTATCGCGTGTAGAGATTCACAAGTCACAATTAATTAATGTTTTAATATGGAGAAAGTCACATTTCTAATTTAAGCATCTCTGATCAGGAATCTTCCTTTTTGACTTTTAAAATTTTAATGGTTAGCTTCGACAGTCATCTTTTTTCTGACATAGTTACTTTGCTAACGTTTTCAGATGCCTAATTTCTGTTCCTCTCTGTTACGGAACGTTCATCCTCCATAAAGTAGTATTCCTTGTTCGTTCTCCCTTATTTATCATCTTGTTCATCACATCCATACACATAAGGATGAAGCAGAATACTCGAGGAGAAATATGCAGTGAATAAATTCTCTCCAAGAACACCAAATTCAAAAGTATGAAATCAGTATAGTATACAAAAAAAACTTTTGGAGATGAGAAAGTATATGAATCTTTGTTTATTTTTCTTCCTATTTCAGCATGAATGCTAAAACAAATCTTTGGACAAAATGGGGAAACAAATACACCTACAAATTGATGTAACAACCCAATTTATCACCGGATAGCTATAGGAAGAGCCAACACTCCTAAAGGAAGATCATTAGAAATGTTGGAAAGAACACAACCATTGTCACAAAGAAGCAGATTTGAAATATGATATACCTGAATCGACACAAAGATAGATGAAAGAAAAAAAATGCTTAAGCATTTGATATGCCAAACTGATGAAAAGCGTTTTGGAATGAGAACTTACTCATCTGTATGCACCTCCGTATGGTTGCTGAGAACCATAGTTGCCCATGCCACTCATTGGGTTGTAGCCGAACCCAGCGGTACCACCTTGACCTGGAGGAGGAGCTCCCATCGGTGGTCGTAGAGGCATACCTTGATTCATTCCGGGGTTCATTCCCATGCACATAGGTTGACCCATGTTGCCTCCATATCCACCCATTCCCATTCGCATTCCCATGCCGGCACCACCACCCATTGGACCGATTCCCATGCCAAGACCACCACCCATCGGGCCAATTCCCATGCCAGGACCACCACCCATTGGCCCAATTCCCATGCCAGCACCACCCATCATGCCCATGCCCATGCCCATCATGGGATTTGGAGGGCCCGACATGGCACCAGCACCGGCACGGCCAATGCCAGAGCCAGTGCCCATGGCCTTTCCCATGGTAATGGTAGATACTGGTGCTGCAGTAAGCTTCTTCTCTTCTCGTTTCTCCTTCCGATTCATAGAGTCGAAGTCAATACCAATGTCCGCATGAGGATTAGTTTTAGCTGAAAAAATGTCATGGAATCAGAATTGAATCCAAAAATTCATATATCATGAACTTATAGCTTTCTAACTCTTTAACATGTGAGATGGCAATTTTTACCTGCACTGTTTTGATTACATAAATTGTGCATTCATTAAGTCTTATGCAATTCTTAAAACCATATTATTCCACCAATCCTAAGAGAATTTCAGTAAAAAAAAAAGCAAAAAACTAAAAATAAAATAAAAACTAGATACTTACGTCCAGATATGTCCAGATTAACTAAACCGCGACTCAGTGTGTCAGCCCAGACTCTCGATTTGGCCTCAAATTTCTCCTTGGATGCAGCATCTTTTACAGGGGGTACAACCAGTGCAGGGGCAAGATCCATGGTTGGTTGTGTCTGTTGGCCAGGCTGCAAAAAAGTATTCCACTGATTGGTCAGGTTATTTACTGGAGTAGTTGTCTGTGACGCAAACTGAGAGGGTATGCTTGAGTGAGACATTAGATTTCCCTGTGCATTTGTTGGGGCTGCAGGCGGATCCTGTGAAAAGATATTCAATTGGGTAGAGTGATTGTTTACTGGAGTAATAAGGTGAGGTTCCAGTGTGGTAAATGGGGTTGACTGTGATGCAAATGGAGCTGGCACTGACTGAGGTCGAGGATTTAGATTTCCTGGCCCATATGTTGGTGCGGCTGGTGGAATCTGTTGGCCATACTGTGAAAAGGCATCCATCTGGGTAGTCTGATTATTTACTGGAGTAAAAGGGTGGGCATCCAGTGTGGTAAATGGAGTCAACTGTGAGGCAAATGGAGCTGATCGAGCTGACTGAGGTTGAGAATCTGAATTTTGTTGTAGATGTGGTGTTGCAGCAAGTGTAGTCTGTAGGCTGAGTTGTGAAAGGTTATCCATCTGAGCAATGTGGTTATTTGATGGAGTACCAGGGTGAGCATTGAATGTGGGATATTGAGTTGCTTGTGATGCAGATGGAGCTGGTGGACCTGACTGAGGTTGAGGATTTACTTGTACATGCGTTGGTGGTGAAGGTTGAAATTCCTGGGTAGGAACAGAGGCCTGGATGCCTGTCAGCATAGCTGAAAAATCATTGTTCTGTTGGCTGACAGGAGCTTCTGGCGTGAAATTTGCTGGGCTAGCAAAAGAACCTGGTTGACCATCCAATGCAGGATTGTAAGAAAAGCCAAAGGAGTTTCCAGACTGATGTTGAAAATTTCCTTGTACATTTGTTGGTGCCACAGATCGAGATTCATGAGAAGAAACAGCAGCATCCTTGCCTGTCAGCATGGCTGAAATATCATGGCTCGGTTGTGTTACAAGAGGGGTCAAGATTCCAGCATTTGTGTGGGAACTTTGTTGACCATCTAATACAGGATTGTAAGAAATGCCAAAGGACAGATCAAAGTCCATGCCTGTGGTTTCAGTTTTGGGAACTAAAGGGAGAGGATATTCAGTGCCCCCAGTGGAACTGGAAGAATGGAAGTGTGTGCCTGTTGCAGTATTGTGTTCTGGGTCGAAAGAATGTTGGGAAGCTACAAAGGGAGGATCCTCAAAAGGATTAGAACCGGGCTGCAGAAAGTGTCAAAAAGGCAAGAAACATTAGGCGCAAGCACAAAGAAGATAATTAGTGTACTAATAAGCAAAGCCAACAAAACACTTCGACAACAGTTTTTAAAGTTAAGCAAATGGCTTTTGGAGTTCTAACTTGATGAGAAAGTTCTATTCAAAAAAACTTGGTATGATTATGTACACAATAATTCAAATAAACATTGCTCATCATGGCATTTTTATACATTTAAAAGTATTAGTGGAATTATGCTAGCAAATAGATATAAAACTAACCTGAGCAAACACATTAGCTGCTGATGACATCATTCCAAAATCAGGCCCAACACCTGAATTTGCAGGACAATCAATTTCAGCACCATTGTGAGTAGCACTTGATGAAGTCAAAGCTAGTGAATAAATATCTGGTGCAGAGGAAGGTCCAAAAATGCCCATCTCCAGACTATCAGCAACAGGTGGATCAGCTTATTGAGAGACAACACCAGGGTCATCAGTCATTGTAAAATACAGTGATTTATAGAAATAAAAAAACAGTAGAAAACACATGAAGAGAAATCATTATCACTATCTGAGATAGTCAATAATGGATTCATATCAATATGCTAAAATAACAATTTTGCATCATCGTGTCACTGTAATAACCCTTCCATATATGATGGTTGTACCAAGTATTAGAAGTAGCACTTGGGCAGTGGTGCTTGTACTAGTGGTGATTGATGTGGATGATGTTGTAAACCCTAAAGAAATGGAATTCAAGATGTAGGACAGGGGAAGTGGTGCTTGTGCTAGTGGTGATTGAGGTGAGTGATGTTCTGGAAAAATAGAATGCAATAAAAACAGTTGACAATAGAGATGTATCTATATAGAGTGTGCCTGCAATAGAATTGCAATTTAGTGTTACCTGATACTGATGAATCACGAGGATCAAACTCATCAAAACCATTGTTCTTATCTTGGTTTGTTGAAAAAAATGCATCATCTGGAGGATGGTCAAAACCTTGGTTCGTACTTGCAGGAAATCTATCTATCATGGCAAAAGGTGCCGTTACTTGGTCTGTACTGTCTGACAGGGAGTTTGATTTAGGTGCAGAAGGTGAAGAAACCTTTGGAGCAGCTGTTACAAGATCATCTCCATTTCTACAAATTAAACTTGTTTTATCAAGGTTGGCTCATGGAGGTAACGCGAAAGATATTATAATTTGAACAATAGCATGCAAATGAACCTGTCATCATGCACATTGATTTCAACATCTCTTGTAGCTTCTTCATAGCTTGGCGGTGCTCCAACACTCGTGTCAGAAAGCCTTTGGCCCAACTGCCTGCTGATGTAATAAGTAGTTAGACAACAGCTTGTGCCAGTCCAGCAGATCTTAAAGACACGAGACACAACTATAATAGGTATTAACCCAGTAAAATTCCAATCACTCACCCTTGTTCCCGAGGATAATTATCGGCTCCACCACCACCATCACCACTAGTGTCAAAGAAATCATAATCAGCCATTATACCAAACATTTTTATAATCTCAAGGAATTTTATTTAATTAAAGGAAGGTGAATCAACTTTAAGTGATCAAGCTCAAAAGTCCAGTAATAAGATTACTTCAGTGAACAAACAAGCAAAACAGGGTGTCACAACAGGAGTAACCATATAATAGAATCAAGGTTTGCATACCAGTAAATAGATCACCAAATTATTCAGAATAAAATTTAACAAAAGAACATCCATGTAGAAATATTTTATATCGGTATCACCTCAATAACCTACAAAAATTACTAAAACCTCACAATCACTAGAAGAATCATCAATGATAAACCCTGTCCAAGGAAAATGAACCAAGTTATTAAATATGGAAGGGGAAGTGGCTTACCTAGATGAATATCGCTCAGCATTATCATTATCATGTTCATCTGTGTACCCACTATTTCTATCTCCTTCTCGACCATATTGGACCCCAGCTCCGCTACTTCTATCATCATCTCTGTCTCTGTGTCCAACTTCTCTTTTGTTTCTGTTACCATATGGATCTTCATCACTACTAGCGTAGCGATTCTCATAGTAATCATCATTATTGTCACTGTAGCTTCCAGGCCTACCGGTTGAAACTCGACGCCTATGCAACAAAAGCAGGTGATTTTAGTAGGTAGCTAGGACATATCAAGAGTGTTGCAAAAGAAGAATCATACATGTCCCGATTTGCAGAATTCTTTTTTCTAAATTCCTGGATTTTTTCCTTGTCATTGACTAGAGCTACAAGAATTTGTGATTTCCTTCTGATATTGCTTCCCTGATCTCGTCCGCTTGAGTCAATATATTGGAAATTCGATAGAGCCTAAAATACAAGTCAACTCCTCCAATTTAAAGAAAAAGCAACTCTAAGGATACAAGTGAAAGAAGGCACATTTTCACCAAACACAAAAGATGAAGGATAAATATTACTGATATGTGATATGAATGCTCCTTAATATTGTCAATCACATGGTCTGATCCATTTGCTACTAGGTACTCCAGAACCATCAATGCCTAAAATCAATTAACGGAATAGAACATTAGCCAAACCCTTGTAAACATGATGCAGAGCTTGAAAGGACGAGCTGTGTGAAAGAATAAACTGAACACACAACAAATTGCAATGACATTTTTTTCACTTCAAACACGTTAACTAAAGGTTACAAAACCTTGTAAACATGACGCCAATTTTTTCCGGTATCATTGATCCTCTTCCATATCACATTCATAATCCTTTGGTATTCATGGCTGTATAATATTGCTAAATAAATTAGATTCCAGAAAGGAAATAGCTGAAAGAAAGCTTGTCAATGGTGTGAGCTTACTAGTTTCTGGTTGCCTGAGCAATATCAGCAAGAAGAGATCCATGTGGTCCCCAGGATTCATTACTTGTTGCATCAAGAACCTGATCCAAGATAATAAAGGAAACAAATTTGAGCACGTATACATCTTCAAGAACCAAAGAGCATATGAAGGTAAATATATATTTTATGGTGTATAGGAAGTTCATATATGAATTAGTATTACCTAAAATAATATAACTTTGGTGCATACAATTTGAGTTACCAAAATGGACACAGACAATTAACAACCAAATATGAAATGGTGTGGGGTGTAGAATAATTTACCTTCTGCTCTATACCTGGAACCTTTAGAACTTTCTTGTTCACCTCTCTTTTCCTGTAAAAACATGAAAAGGGGCAACATCATATCCTGATGGGCAAGCATAAAGTTTCTACAATGCCTTGCTACCAATCATGTGTCTACCCTACACTACCTAGGAAGTTAAATAAACAGGACTACATAGAGGTCCTTTATGGTACAACTCTCGTTTTATCAAAAAGCCAGTCCAATAGAATTTGCTATGCAAACCAATTGAAGGGGGAAGGTTGGTGTCTAGGGATCATCAAACAAGCCTTTCACCTAGTGCGCTATGGCTCTACATTCCATAAGAACAAAGCCCCTCTTGCAGGAATTGAGTTGGTGCTCATGTATTTCAAGCACTCAATGTGATGTGAAGCAGTACTTAATCAACACCTGTCACTACTGCTGAGATCTATTTATTTAATCAAGGACCTAATTAACACTCAATAATACATGACCCATAGCCTCTCGCTTTAAGTGGCTATGGATCTACATTCTAAAAGAAGAATGTATCCCTTTAGGAGCATTTAGTGGATGCCATGTATTTCAACTGCTAAATGTGAAGTACTTAATCAACGCTAGACACTCCTAGGTCTCTGGTGGGTTGTTCGATCACATACCTCTTTTTTTACATAACATGACCTACTAAAAATCAATCCCCAAGTGAATATATAATTCAAGAATAAGAGAACTCACAAGTCACGAACAGTTTGATCAAAAGCTTTCTTCATGATCCTTGCTAGGATGACCTTCTTTGAAGCGCTTTGTGCAAGTGATCCTCTGAAATTATAATAGTTATCCTAATGTTGCAACAACAAAAATAACAGGGTCAAATAGAAGATTGAATAATACGAGACACAGTGTTTGTAATTCACAGAATCCATCCCTATAGAGGATCGTTCATAAAATTGTACACATTTATCAAAAAATAAATAAACAGTGAAATTGGAGAAGCATTCTGTTACCTTACTATAGATCCGAACACATGTCTAAGATGCCATTTTGTAAAGCAAACAAGCATTATATAAAGCAACTTTAACACTAACACGCAACATATAATGATTGATTAACGATGAATCAAATTGATATATAATTCCCTCAAAAGAATTTTTTTTTCAAATAAGGAAGAAAACGTAGTTAATATTTACAAACTAAATTTGAAATGCAAAGAGATGAAAAACCTCAGAATGTCTGAAATAAACGTCTTCAATGCTAAATTGCTAATACGTTTGACCATTTATCCAAAAAAAAGCCAGAGTACTAGGAAAAATTAGCGCAAAAATGATCCATCCTTCAACTTATTTTTTTTTTAAGGAAACAAGCTCTTAATAACCCCTATAACAGAGGAAGGACATTTAGAGTAACCTATCAAGAACAGCCACAGTCGAAATTCAAGACAATCGAGATATTCCATAAGAATAAAAACGGTAAGAAAAACAACTACATTCGATTCAAATAAACTATAGCAAGCACTTTTAAAGTAAAATTCAGCATCGAAAGCTCCCAAACCCCGACAAATTGCTGATGAAGATCTAACCCAGAATGCGATTACATTTGAAGAATACGGGAGATATATTTCAATCCACCGACTCAAGAATGGAAATCGAGATCAGGTGGTTCCAGATCCAACAACTAAATCCAACATCCAATCCTCAAAAACGACGAACTCAATGCCACAACAGAAATTGAAAAACACTAGAGAATTTTATTGAACGAAACCTGGGAGGCAAGGATCTGAGCGAGTCAGATCCAGCCGAGAGGCGCACGCAGCGTTTCAAAGCGAAGGAGAGAACGCAGAAGCGGATCCCCTGGAAGGTCCGCCGACCAGGTCGAGGGTTTCTTCTCTCTAATCTCTATATCACTTCCTCATCAATGGGGAATGCGATGAGGAGGAGGAGGAGGAGGAGGAGGAGGAGGAGGCGAAGGCCCTGGTGGTGGCGGTGGCGAGAAGGGAAATACGAAAGAATAAGAAGGAAGAGGCGACTACGTCGGAGGACAGACTGGAGAAGCGGAGGAGAAATTTGACCGACGCGTGCCAGCTGCCTCGTGTTTCGGGAGGGCTAATTGCTATTAGCGTCTCGCGCATTTTTCAGAAAAAAACAATGCGGCTCCGTGGGCCCCACCGTCTGGGTTTTGAATCTCCTGTGAAACGTAAGACAAGGAACAGGAGTATGTGCGAACCAAATAAATTTTATATTCTTTTTCAACAAAATTTTTGATCCCAAATAACTAATTTACTAATTGATAATTTATAAAAAAAAACAAATGAATTTGGAATAAGCCTGAATGCTATTTTATATGAACAGGCGATCATACACAAGCGTTAAGCTCTAGTGATTTCCTATGCTAATCCTCGGCAAAACCGACCGGGTTCTTGCTAATTCTGGAGGGCACAAAATTTGAACCTGATGATATGGTTTCCTGAAATTACGTAAATGCCAGCGCGGCGGTTCGATTTGAGCCGGTTTTTTCTGTTTGACAACCGAGAATGTAAAATATGACCATCGATTCAATTATATATATATATATATTAGAAAAATATTTTCCTCTCAAAAATAATTATTTGTGATGTAAAAAATTATCATTGATGGTAATTAAAAGTCGTTGCGATATCGCTAATTTAATAACGATGAGAAGAAATTAAATAATAGCACATTATTAGTAAATTAAAATTTCGACAATTTAAGTGCCACCCACCGATCGGATGGACGGTCACCTCACAACGGCAGCACACAAGAGGGATGCCTCACCGTACACGTGTCCCCACACCCGAGAGCTGCTCCCCAACCATCGAGCAGCTCCCCGCCGTACACGTTTCCCCCACATGATTTTTTATGAATGGAAAAGTTTATTGTCATTATGAAAACACATATGACACTCAGTAGAAAGAAATGAAATTAAATAAATCCTCAGCTATCACAAAAAAGATCGAAACTAAACTTTGCTTGACAGATACATGTGGATCATAAATCAGACATCTTATACAATAGTCGAAAGAATCTAACTCTAAATTTTTCGTAAATGCATTTAAAAATGACAGAATACTTAAGAAAGTTAATAGAAGATGCTGTTCAATCTGTATCGTTGATGGTCTCCTTTAAAGAAGCTGCTAGGAACTCAGCGAGGCTCGAGTTGGAATCCAACTTATGATTATTCTCAGTTTCTGGCATTTGGTTGTTCTTCCCAGATGTTGATTCTGGACGCCGATATCCTGGGCTAGACATTGGCTCCAATATGTCTCCGACAACAGGTTCTGTGTCACACCATGGGTCTTCGAGCATAGACTTCATGAAGTAACTCGCTATATCATCTCGTTTGCCTCCACTTCGATTGAGCCTTGAATTTGAGCCCCTACCTCGTCCCAAATTGGAATGCGGTCTGTTAGTTCGGTGGTTGCTTAATTGACTTCCTCCTGGCCTGAAATGAGGACTCGAGGAAAAACTACCTGAAGGGCGTGCCGCGAAGCTGTGCCCAGAAGAACCACCAGATGCATTCCATGAACCTGGGCCAGTAACAGGGGATCCTTGATGCCCTGACGAGGGAGTTTGAAATTGAATAGCACTTCCCCAGGGACTGTAGTGAGAAACTCGTGACGGGGTTCCATGCGAGCTACAATCTGATTGGTGAGGCATCTGATGGAAAGCAGGGCAAGTGTTATCCACATATGTATTCTTTGGTCCTATTAGAGCGAGCAAACATAAGAATGATTAACTTGATACAAAAGAAAAACTAATTCATCCCTTTACACTGAAGGAATGGAGTGATATCAAAAGTCATTAAGAACAACAATGCAGGCAAGCAGCGGATCTGAGTAATAAACAACTTTGTGGCCACACATAGTAGGTGATTAGCTGTACTCAACCGCGACAATCTTGTAGGCAGGGGGCAAACTCTTCTAACTTACTTTCATTTTTCAATAAGAGCAAACAAAATAGCTTTCACAGTTTATGCTTCAAAGTAAGAATGTGATCGAATCAATAAGATCTTAATGGATAGTAAGTAGAGTATAACTACAATTTTCAATTAGAAATAACAGAATGACCAACCTTTCAATTTTTTCTGTTTAATTAAACATTCAAAAAGCATAACTAAATTAACAACGCAATTGCAAGAAAGCTAGAGTAAGAAATTCAGAACATGAGGGAATTTGAGAATTTCTGTAAATAACACTAAAAGAGGGGAAAAAGAACTCCTGTACCAAATTCATCTGAATACTGAGATCCTAGCTTTTACTTTCTGAAAAAAGGCTAATGTTATTTTTATATTTAAAAAAAACGTGAAAAGCAATGTGCCAACTTCTGAACATAAAACAACAAGTACATTTCCAACAAATGCTCCTATATAAGATGCCAACGTGCCAATTTCCTAGAGGGGAAAACTTGTTCATAAAATAAAGACGCAATATGAGAACTTGATCATAATACAAGTAGTCCATTACCCACCAACTCATGTTTGGTCAAGATACTAAAATGCTAGAGTTTACTCTTCAAAAGTGGGAAAAACCGGGCATGCTACTAGTAGCACAAAGGCAATGAAAGAAATTTTGATCCTGATATAAGGAGCTCACTATTGTACCAAATGCATCTGGTCAAGATACTGAATTGCTAGACTTTTACTCATAGGAAGAGGACATGATTTCACCGTCATCATCATCATCATTATCATCAAGCTGTGTTGTCCCAGCTATTTGGAGTCAGATGCATTAATCTTATCCCTCCATTGCTATACAAGGTTATATTGTTAGTATATACAAATCAACTAAATCACTTTTATTACATTGAATAATATTTTCTTTACACTACTTGCACTTTCCACTCTAATAGATTTCTAGACTTTTTAAGTTTTAACTATAAAGATGTATATTCACTTTCAATCTATTTTCTCTCATTTTTTATTATCTATTGAAGCTACACCTAATTGCTCTAAAGAATTAGTAAGGAACCAACATAACTTGTGCAAGAGATATTCTCCCTATACAAGTGTTTTACAAACTTGGTTCTCTTATTGCTCCTCCAAGTGCTTTACCATTGCACCACACCCGTGGGGACAGCTATATATTTTTTTGTAATATGAATTTATGGATGTAAATTATTGAATTATATATATACTAGTCATTTTTAATTTAATATTCTTCTTTTTTGCCGTCTTAATGTTATTGTAATAGCAACCACTAAAAAATCACCCATCTAAGTGCTCCCATATGGCTTGGAAACAGCCTACATAATACCAACATAACACCAAATAAGTAGACTAGAGATGCAGACTCCCTATATGAGTGTAGTTGAGATGCACCAAGGAACTGGACTAGACATGCAGGTAAGAGTAGGTCAATCCTGCACAGCTAATGAGCTTGTCTTGGCAACCGTCTTGGGTAAAAAGGGACCTAAGCACCATAGAGCATCTTGTGCCTTTAACAACACTGACCTCTGCAATGTGGAAGACTAAGTTAAGGACAACAGAATGGTTCCAGTCTAAGGAGGAAGAGATAGGAGGAGGGAAGAAGAGAGGTAGAAGGTTCGTTTTCAATACGGAATCTATGAAGCATCGACTAAAATAGGATGGTCCAAAACTAGAGTATAAAAGATGAGAGGATAGGAGTACAGAAACGTCAAATGCTTGATGCACAATGGCGAACAGGATATGTAATTGCAAAATATTGTCTAATCATGCATGGAACTGTGGTTCGAACTTCTACAGAATAAGGAGGAAGAAAGAATTCCTGAATTACGTCAAAAACACCTGGACAATTGGTCCAATTCATGTGTTGTGCGGAAGTTAATATAAAGTTGGTATCTTTCCACCCACCCACCCAAACAAACAGCATAGTTATCCTTGCACTAGATTTACCAGAATGGATCAACTCCTCCACAGGTTCAGAATATGAACAACAACAACAACAAAAAGAAAATATGATCTTACATCCCAAAAAAGAAGAGAGGAACACAAAGAAGAGGAATGGGATTAGGGATTTACCATAAGGAAAAGACGGCGGCGGCAGCGGAGTTGGGCGTTGAGGGGAAAAGGGACCGAATCCTCCAGCCGCGTAGGAGAATCTCATCCGCTTGGAGGCCGAGACGGCCGACGTGGGGTCGGTGTAGAAGTCGAACCTGCGGGCTGGTGGCGGGGTCTCGAGCGGTGGACGATCGGCGAGCCGAGGCAGCGGCGATGGCGACAGAGACTGCATCTGCCCGATCGAGGATGGAAAGGAGTGGGAGTGTTGAGCGGAGGCGACTGCCCGAGAGGCCTCCAAGCGCATAGCCTGAAGCCTCTCCTTCCTCTTCGCCGACTCCTCCATGAGGCAACCCTGGTGGAATCCCAGCGAGCCCGGATGCAATCAATCGCCGGCGCACGGGCTTAAATAGCAGCAGGTCGAGAGATTTTCGCTCGATCCGTTGCGATAACTTCTTCAACAGAATTCGGTGTATTTTTAAAATACTTGAAACTCGGATGGTCTTTAGCAACAATTTTGTACGTTAATATGTGCATGTACTTTTTCTGTTTTACCCCCTCCAGTTTTATTTCGGGCTTTTAATGTTTCTCTTGCCGCCCATTAAAATTTAAAATCAAGAACTACCTTCCAATTAGGTCCTCAATTATTTTATACATCCTGAAAATTTTTGAAATCCCTCAGAATTAGAAAATGGGTGTGATTTGGATTTCACCAAATCAATGTGATTCGGGTTAAGTTGATATGGGTACAAATCCCCTAATTGATGAAGACCCGGGGGCTCTTTGCTAGGCCGTTGACCGACTCATGAGTCGAAGTCAACCAGCTCGTGAGCAGTCGTAAGATCACGGTTGCTCAACCTGGCCGCTGGTCGCGACACCCGACCCAACACTACTAGATCACCCATCTCGTCCGACTCATCCATTCGACCTACTTGGAAGATGTTAGTTCGCAAAACATTTTGGGCAGATCCAAAACGATCCCTCATCTCAATTTTTTCTAACTAATCCATCCGCTTAACTTTCCATGGAAGTAAACAAATTGCCCCTTGATAAGATAATCCATCCTCTCAAATAAACAAGACCCAAAGGAAAAAACAAGAACTGAGAACAAATGAGAAGGAGATGTAGTTATCATAACCAAAAGATGGGAATATTTACAAGCAATATGTAAATCGTTAATACACTGATCATCCACAACAAAACTACACAGAATTCACAAAACACATAATAATCTACCAAATTAACTACTTAGCAAAAAGGGCATTTTTTTTCGCTATCTGATTCTGAAGCGATAAAACAATGCCAAGATCCAAACTCCAGAGCAACAGTTGACTCTTCTGTTCTTTTCTCTCCTCTATATGTTCCAGGGTCTAAATTTCCTTCCTCTTCACATACTGCCTCCATATGGTTTCAGAACACACGAAGGATTTCTTCCTGTTGATCGTGCTGCAACAAGTTTGCCTAACTTAAGATATCTCAAAGGTTCACATTAGACAAATAGTTGATTCAGGTTAAAACAATGTATTTTGGGAGAAAGATGACTATTATTTCAATAAAAAATTGAGAGAGGATTCAAACAATTTCTATATGCATAAGCAAAGGCTTGCGACTGACCTATTGAATAAGAATTCACTTACAAAGACCAGTTGCATCAGAGATCTTCATGATTCTAAGTCTCTTGGCAGTTTCGACAAACATTCTGTATGTCATGAAGTTAAACTGATGAGTGCAAGAAACAAACAAATGGTTGACAAAAGAAAAGAAATGAGAAAAGTTAACTAAAGAAGAGTTAGTAGTAAAACTACTGCAATGATAGGAAGGCTATGGATCAGAAACATAAGCTAAGAAATTTAGACTGACGGTCCTTAATACAAAGCAGCTAGGTTAGCTAAACTGCAGTCGATAGATGTAGGAATCATCAGGAAGGAAAGCCTACCCCCATGGAACATCTCCAACCAGCATCCAGTCCCCGTCTTTGTCTTCATAAGTGAGAGCAAACTCAGAAGAGATATCCATTAACTTCAAAGCCTTTGCCCCATCTAAATCAACACCAGCAACCAAATGAAAACTCCACCAAACACCCCAACATTATTAGTAATCAGTAAAGATCAAAATGAAATTGAAAAATGATGAGCCACAAGTTATTGAAAAACAAATATCCACACTGGGTTCCTCTGCGATCTCAATTGAACAAGGCTTATTTCTACATAACATTAGCCTATTAACTTGACAGAGAAAAACTACAGTTCAAATCACTGGAACTGATCCTTGCAATTAAAGAGTCAGACGTGCTACTGGCTGGCTTCAACTCTATCTTGAAAAAAAAAGTGTTTTTGCATAACTAGGCATAGAAATATTCACTTGAACAGAGGGAAATATGTGAATAACTATGCAACAACAACGATTTTATGCTTACCAAGTGCAGCCGGAAGGTTTGTAGTCATCATGGGCTTCTGAAACATGAGCTCAAGCGAAACTGCAAGCGCTTCATAAGAATGATGGACGGCAAGGTCCACCTTCCTACCAATAGGATCACCATCCATTTTAACTTTAACAAACATTGAACTTCTCATTCCCATTCTTCTACTTCCTTGATCCTTTTGGCTCTGGTCCTTACTGGCACTAATCTTCTTGCTAGCAACAGTAGTAGTTTCAGGGGTGTTGTCTTTGGATTGGTTAAAGAAGTTGTTCATCCTAAATGTCCTGATAGGTGGCCATCCCACCACCATCTGACTGCTCCAACATCAATTCATAGAGTATCAGTGTCAAGTTGAACAAAAGCAAACTCTTTTGCAGGTTATCAATAACAACATAAGCTGAAAAGGCGAGATAAAGATAGAGTGCATAGCTTTCATCGTTCCTTCACTACAAAGTCCTTTACAAATAGTACACATTTCAAAAATCCAATTCTAACATTACAAGGTGTATTTCAACCGCCATTTAATGTATTATGCAATGAAGAACAAAAAAAGGACTACTTTTATGACCGAGACAGTGGAGTGATAATGGGAATAAAAAAGCGAAAGAATCTCGAGGAAGCAACAGACCTAAAGTGAAGAGAAATCAACTTAAAAAAGTGAGGGAAGAGCATGAGACTAACCTTGGAGGCTGGGGAGAACCACCGACATGCGGCGAAGCTGACTCAGCCGCTCGCTTCATTCCGGTTCCTCCGCTGCTCAGGTTGGTGACGGATGACGATGAGACGGAGGAGGCGGAGGGGGACCTCGGGGGAGCAAGCGACGCCAAGGAGGGAAGGTCCTTCGCCGTCAGGATACGCAAACACGACCCCCACGGCACCGGAGGCGGACTCGACTTCCTCGCCGCTCCCAGCGTCAACCCTAGCTCCAACCCCTCTTCGTCATCTCGATCATTCTCCACTTCCTCCCCGTCGGCTACTCCCGCCGCGACTCCATCCTCCACCGACAAATCCCGCTCCGCCGCCGTCGCCTTCGACGCCGAGGAACCCGACGCAAGCGACGCAACGCCTCCGCAGTAACGGCGACGATTCCCTTCCAACATCTCTCTCCCTCCCTCGCTCACTCTCTCTCCCTCGTCGAAGACGGGAATCGCTGCGGGGAGTTAACCGGACGCCCTTTATGCAGAACCGTGATACAGCACCGGGTACACCCGTTGAGCCCCACCTCCACTTTGCGGGACCCGCACAGTTCACACCGTGGTGCGACGTCGGGTCCAGAATCAAACCGTGCCCATGCGGCACCCCACTGACTACTTTTTGTTATCTTTTCCTGACTCTGAAAACGATCCCACATCCTCATTCAACCACGAAACAACTTTCTGACACCGCATATTCCACTGAGTCCCCCTGGGACCACATAAATACCGTGCCGCCACCGCAGCAAAAACCTGTTTGGAACCATACAACCGACAGCAAAATCAGACAACCTATTGAATCGTTTCGTTGGACCACCTGAGCAATAGCAGGGCAGAAGGCTGCCCACTTTTGATTAGGGGTTAATTAGAGGGGGGATTAGGAGCTGGTTTAAGGGTTAATTAAGTGAAAGTGAAAGGTGGTTGGCGGGCCCCCTTGTGAATTAGGGGAGACAAGATTTGTGAAGAGGGAGATGCTGTCTGTGGTGCGAAGGGAAATCATGGCAGGCAGCTAACTCGGTTTCTTCACGTTCGTTTGATTTAAGTTAGGCAGAGTCCTGCAAATCCATATAATTCATGTCTTTTTTTGTGCAAATCAGTGATCTAGCTGTTCATAGTTCATCAAGGAAAATAACGGCATCATTCGCAAGGGGCATGAAATCTTACGCGCTGCCATCGTTCCTCCTGATGCTTCCACGTGTGCCCACGTGCGCGTGCGAGAGTTCGGTCGCTGGATGTGGGCGCTGGGGAAGACAAAAAACGTGGGGCCGGTCCTCCCGCCTACAGCAGCAACACGTGAGTCACTGGTCACCACGTGGGCAGACACTGCTCTACTACTGCATTCGCTGTCGGGTGTTGGAGTACTTGGGACCACAGATTCGGGTCCCACAGTGTCGCGTACGTGCGCCGCGCCCGGGCGAACTGTTGCATGCGAACTATTATGCGACTGCATCATCGAGCGTCGAAGGGAGTAAGGATTGTGAGAATTGTGGAAGGCTCGACCGGCTCCGGCCTGGGTCGGGTTGGGCAATTCCCGGTTCGGCACAACTCCAACAGTGACGTGCATTGACGAGTGCACAATTGATACTTTTTATGGTAAATTATTGTTCATTTAGTTAGTAATGGTGTATGGCAAGCAATAAAAGGGCAAACGTTCGCGGAAGAGGAGGAACCCTAGATCGGTTGGCCACCCCCTCAGCCTTCTTCGGTTAGATTTCAATCGGTATCTCTTCTAGATCCTGTAAGTCGATAGCTAAGATCGGTTCGTCTGTGGATTTGTTGGGAAGTGTGTGTGTGTGTGTGTTTGTATTTGTTGGTTTTTGGACTGTGGCTTGGAGCAGGAGTATGGTGTCGGACGCGAGCAAGAAGAAGGCAGCGGCGGCGAGGAGGGGAGGGAAGTCTGCCACCACGTCGTCGAAGGCAGCTGCGGAGGTGGCGAACGGGGCGGCGGCGGACAAACTCTCTGATGGAGTCGGATCGGACCTGCACTGGCGTGCTAGCCTCGCATCCGCTTTCAAGAGATATCCATGTGAGTTATTCCATTGTACTTTCCTCTTTGGTTTGAAAAAGTCGATAGTTTTGTTCCATGAGGTATTTAGCGATGCGAGCGAAAAGAGGAAGGCACGCTTGGATTTTAACTAGGATCATTAATCCTGTATTATCAAATCAATCAGAGCTTAGATTTTCTATTCAGAAGCGGCAATGAGGAATTCCTCTTCTTTTTACGAAAAAGGATATTGATGTCAATGACTTTTCATATGGATTATTAGGGACAGTTTTCTTAGAAATGGAAGTCTTTCGATAGTCTTTACATTTATGAAAATTGCAATTTGGTTGTTTTGCTGTTTGTTTTTGCTTTGTAATTGTCATATAACTTTAATCTGAAGGTCTTAAGACATTTATAAATCATTTGGACCCTGAGCTGTATTCTTTGATGAGATGATATAATGTTAACCGTGGAGGTTTACACTCATGACTTACTGATAGTAGCTGCCAAAATTACTTCAAGGTTTTGACCACCTTTAAAAGGGGTTGAGTCACCTATCCATTCACCTCCTTACATCTGTTCTTGGGTCTAGGCTCCTGTCACTTGGGTTATCAAACAGGCCTACCACTTTAAAAGAAAAGTAATTGAGCTAGTGGCAATCCACCAAGTAATTAGCATGGGATTGAGGGGAAATGGAATGGGTATGTAAGGTGTGCTCCTTCTAGATATCTTCATGTAAGAGCTGAAATGCCACTTGGAAATTTCCCATGCTTTTCTTCTAGGTATCTGCGCCTCCACCCCCAAGTAGTTTCTACAAGTTAGAAAAAATACCTTCAATATTCAAGTGCACCTCTACTTTGGATAATACTCCTTTAAATGAAAGAGTCATTCTTTTCTAGCAAGAAGCTCTGGGTATGTTTCCCAATCTTGTAGTTGGTTTAATCATAATATTATCTCCCTTGTTTTCCCTCTTTTTATTCACACAATTTCATACTCCTAATTGCCAAATGCAAATGGTACTCATACTTTTGGATGGCTCATTTTCTCATTCCAAATTTACATATGGTCTTGATGAGATACAACCACAAATTGCTAGTTTACCATAAAAAATTAACTCTGTTTTTGACGATCATGTCGGCCCTTCTGACTCTCCTAACTAATTTCATCTGTTCTACAAGATAAAGGTGGAGATTTGCTAATGCTATTTGGTTGTGTTGCACAACTTCTGTAGGTAATTGGGACATATGATTATTGTCACTGTGCATCATTTCTCATTGTGTTGTAGGATTCTGATTCTGATTCTAATGCACTCCAATACATCAGAAGGTTTTCATTTATGGTTGTTGATTGTTTCCAGTTTCATGGTTGGTTCTTTATTTAACTTTTTTTTTTTTCAGATATAAGTTTTATCTCTCGTTTAGTTATTCAATATGATGTTTAGCTAAATACCTTAACCATAGAAGTTGCAAATTTAACATCTATTTGAAGAGCAGATAAAAGCTTATTATCTAATGTTTATGGAAGGAAAAACTCCATGGTCTGAGCAAGAGTAACATGATGTTATGGATGTTTATAATATTCTCTGTTGTGGGGAGCTTTGGATTGCATCTATGAACGACTTGAAGCAACAGATGCATCAAACTTTAGCTCATTGTTTTAAAAAATTAATTAAGGAGAATTCTCTATTGGAAGATTTGGTACATGCATGAAACTTTAGCTCATTGTGCAACAGCTACTAATAAAAGAGATTTTAAAATTAGATTATATCGTAGTTAATGGATGATTGTGATTGAATGAGTGATTGTGATTGGATTCCCATCACAAATTTGTGACGGAAATATGTTGTGACAAGAAGCATCACTCTAAAAGAATAATAGTTATATTGTTAATAAAGTGGATGTGGTCCAAGCTAAATAATTGATATTTATTAGTTAGAAATTTGCTTTTCTAATTTTAAATTTAATGCAATATAATCAATAATTCATCATTTATTAAGATTTGATACTTTTGTGGTATACAGTTCACATGGCAAAAATTGTGCGATAATGATTTATGGATATTGGAAATCATATTTTTAAATTATTTAAGACAATTACCTCATTTTATTTTTATGGGAATTTATGAATTCGAATTAATTTCTTTTCTTTAGTTTTTAGTTAATTTTTTTCTTAAGCACTATATTAAAAACCTAACTAAGTTACTGTGTTTTCTACAAGAAAAACAAATAAAAATAACATAAAGTGAAAGAATAATGTTATCCGATATTTATTTTCATCCATTTATTTGAAAGGCAATGCAGGAAAGGTAATAAGTGAGTAGCATTCTCTCAACCTCTTTACCTTTCTTTTCTTCCTAAATTTCTACTTGAGTAAGAACTTTAACAAATGACTAACTCGGGTTAGGGTGTCTTTTCTCCTTGTTTTAGTTTCCTAACCCATTGGTTTAAGCCATTTTAATGGATCCAAAAGATGTTCAACTAAAAAGAGATCGATGGTTAACCTGTTTTTTCAATTAAATTCATCCTCATTTTTTTTCTATTAAATTAGCCCCAATAATTATACTTTGTTTAGATGAGAGAAACAATGTTAGTGAAAATGTATATTTTACTTAAATGGGCGTAGGTACCTGATTACTATTAGATATAACCGTCAATTTAAGTTGATTCGTCGAATGACTGATTTCATCAAGCAATTTAGGCGGATTGAGTTAAAATTTTATTAATATATTTTAAGATGGATTCAGATGAATTGATCCGCCTATGTCTGCGACTTACATGGGTTGGCCCGTAGCGGGCTTGGATTGGACGAATTGAGAAAGTTAATTTATTTAAATTTTAAAATTAAAATAGAAAACTTAATAAATTAGTGAATCCGTCTAAAATACAATTCAAATTTAAAAATTTTAACTTGATTAATTTAAATTGTAATCCAAACTTAAATTTTTAATATTTTTTATTTTTTGACAGATACGTGGGTTCCTCTCGTAATCTGTCTTGAATTGAGTTGGAAAGTTTTCAATTCATCAAATTAGTAGGTTGGTTTGCTCTGTCTCTTTGTATGATGAATTTTTAGTTAATTAACTTGTCCTTTTCATCATCTGTAACAGGTATGATCCGTCATTTAGCGCTTAATTTACGATTGGTCTCACGATCATCTGTGAGAAAATGGGATAACGAAATTACAGTTGATTACGACGCATGAATGATAGGCCTTGTCCAGGCCCAAGCTACTGAGTTAGTCTGTTTAACCGCTCTACTATTAGATGACATCATCCCTATTAAAATTTAATGATGGGCCTTATCCAGGCCCAAGCCCACTACTGACTCATCCCGACGTCAATCGCTATCGGGTTCGGTAATTTAATGGACACGCCTAGTCACAGTGTCCTCTTTTCGGCCGTCTGATCTGCGTCAATAATCGTGCAGCTGAACCGTGAGTTAGAGTGATCGATATCCCCTTCAAGATTCGTGTCCCCGCTGCGTCTATGGACGGCCGATCCCATGGAAGAAGAAAAGGTCCTTTCCTCCTCTCTGCCAGATTCGTCGTTCCTTTCCTCCTCTCTCTGTCAGATCCGGGAGAGGCCGATGGGGGGAGGAAAGGGAAGATTGGCCTCGTCGCCGGTTATCGCCGTGATCTCGCTCATGGGAGTCGTGTACTACATAACGGTGTTCGTCTTATTCGACGATCTGCTCGGCCTCAGCACCTCGGCCGGCCGCTTCAACGCCTGCGTCTTTAGCTGGCTCGCCTTCATGTGCCTGTTCTCCTTCTTCGTGGCTGTGCTCACCGATCCGGGAAGCGTTCCTTCTTCTTTCGCCCCCGAAACTGAAGACCCTCTGAAGTTTGTGAGTTATTATTTACCTTAATTCCTGTTTGTTTTTTATTTATTTATGAGGTAGAACTTGGACTCAGTATCATGGTGTTTTAACTGAGAGTTTGTTGAAAACGATATGGTAGTGTTCGGAAGTCCTACTATATGTCTGTGGATGACTTGATTATGACAAACGATGCCATATGCATGCTATTTGTCATATTGCTTAGATTTTAGATTCACTGTATACATTTGTTGTTTGGAGTGACTTTCTCGGATCTCTCTCTAGTAGCATTGCCACATTTGAATATCTTCTCCTTTGGGTTCTTCTACATCCTAAAGGATTTGTGGCGTATGCGCTGCTCAAGCTAGTAATGATGATCGTTAATTATTTGTATTAGTATCCTTATCCTTTTTAGCAAAAGTAGTTCCAAATGGCGATAATTTCCTGCAAGAATCCTCGAGTTTAGAAATAAATGTATAGTTAGTGTCGATTTATTCTTCTGATTCAGTTTGTGATGAGGTGGACTGAAACAGATTGATTCTTGAGTGCGCTATATGAAGCCATTAATGCTATTGAATCTTTCAAACACCAATTTCAGATGCTTATTTATGGTGAACATCTGTCTAAGCCTTTTATTTCCCTTAGACTTAATCATCCATTATTCAATAGATCTAAAATCGCATAACTCTTTTCTTGTTACTCGGGGTCAGGAAATGCAAACAATCATCTATTGCAGTGCCCTTTTAGCTTTTATGCTTAACCAAACTAGGTTTTCTGTGCAGTTAGATACAAATTAGTCACACAAGTTGAACTAACTAAAGTTGTAGGTGCGCAAAATACCAAGCAACCAAAATATTATAATTAGCATAATTGTAAGGCCTAAAGGACCTAAGTATTATTGATGATTGATATGGTCTTACATAGGCTCAGAAATCCATGTAGCTGACTACAAAACTTTGGAAACAATTTCTTATTGTAATAGATGGTTTCTGAACCTACCATCAATGTATGTACTCTATTTTAAGATCTGTTAACATTAAGTTTCCTTTTCTTTTCTGAGTATCCTATCTACAGTTGTAAGCTACTCTAGGCAAGATATATGTAACTAAAATTAGAATTTAGAACTATTTGCATGTGCAGATGTTGATCCTCTACTTGAAATATCTTTTGCTATTAACCAATTTATTTCCCTTATTAGATGGTATATTGTCAATCCCTTATTTGCATCAACATAGGAGCATGCTATCTTTGCAAGTCCATATCTATGTAGTTTAGATCATTGTGTTCTCGGTATTAAACATTTGTATTTGAATGGTTGTCAACAGGGGGAATCCTTGAAATATTGTGATAAATGCAGCATTTACAAGCCACCACGAGCACATCACTGTCGAGTCTGCAGAAGGTGTGTGTTGAAAATGGTAGGTATGGTACACCTTATGCTCATTAACAATGTTGAACTTTGTTTATTCTGTACAAGCTGCAGTGTAACAATCTAAATTGGCTGCAGGATCATCATTGTGCATGGATAAGTAATTGTGTAGGATATGCGAACTATAAACCCTTCATTATATGTGTCTTTCATGCAGCCATGGCATCTATCTATTCCATGGTATTTTTTCTGCATTTACCCACCATATCTAACTAACTCTGGCATGTGTCCTTATTCTTGTGCATTTTGACCTTTTGTATTTTATCTTTGTTCATGATCAAAAAGTAATAAACTGATTGGTTTGATATCTCAGGTGGTGTTTTTTATCAATACTCTTGAAAATCATCACAATTTTGAAGGAGTCTATACTAAGATTTTCTATGTAAGTGCACAATTCAGTGCATTCGGTTTATTTCATGAAATGAACTCTTGTTGATTTTATATCTTGCTTGGTAGGTAATTTTAAAGTGATTTAACCTGTTTATGTGATACAAAATGCTGTATCTGTTGATATCTGATATTGTTATTTTTTTTAAGTTTAATGATTATTTTGTTAACATATTTAGATTATTGATTAATTCCTCCATATTTAGATCATTTAATTTTCAGGATTGCTCTGAGTTTGATTTTATTTTTTCTGTATCCAAGATCACTTCATTTTTCTCTGCATGATGGAATACCCTAAAGGTGCTACATCATCGTTTCTAATATTAGAATATCCATGTCTCTAGCGTACTGTTCATCAATGTTCACGTCCACTTTTCAAGATCAATTTGTCCCAAACTACTCCATTATATACAATGTGAAGGCACAAAATCAATGTAGTATAGCCCATAAAATAGTTCCTCTTGTGGTATCCAAAAATTCATACATGCTGGGAATCCTTAGTTTTCTTTTGGTGCTTTATCAGTGAGCTAGGGAGCTTAAGTATATGTAGATATAGCCTAGCCTGAATGGATAATAAAATAAGATGTAGATTAAGATGGTATTATCATGTCGAAGAATTGCCAATATTTTTTTTTACCTAGACAATTGAGCTGATTATAATTGAAGGAATAAGAGATAGGAGGTGACTAAGACAACTATATTTGAGCTAATTAAAACATTGCTAATTATTTATTGTAACCCATCCCAAATAGTGCATATACTGTAACAAAGAGAGCTTGAGCTACATGGCTTGTCATTCAATTTTTATTAGCATATGTATCAGTCAAGTTGCAACAACAACTCTTTACCCATTAGAAAAACTCAAACCTTGACATTTTCAAAAGAGGTGATTCCAGAACATGACGATTACTAATTCCCTAATATATGTTAGGTGGGTGAAGATCAAATAAAGGGCAGTGTCGTACACGGAGCTCCTGCTAATGCGGGATTCCAGGGAAGGATTGGACCACATTGGACCTATTGTACATAGTCTGATCTTGCATTGCAAGAGGCTCTTTCCGCAACTCGAATCTGTGACCACAAGGTCACATGACAGCAACTTATCATTGTGCCAAGGCTCTCCTTTTGAGTGAAGATCCAGTTGTATAATAAAATCCATATAGTATAATAAAATCCATATGCAATTTTAGTCAATGAATGAAATTTCATACCTTCTAGTCATATTGCATGGAAGATATATGTTATTGTCAAATAAAATAGGTAGTGAAATATGCTAGTATGTTGTTCCAAACTCAGACTTATGATTTTGGGTTGTGGAGGAGGTTAAGTTGGTAGGAGTTTGGTCGGGTTGAGGTTAGAATTGAGTTGGGTTTGCTTGGGCCAACTATAGTCCGGTCAAGGTGGTTGGAGCTTGGTTTACTGGAACTAATTCAGGCAAGCTGTAGGTAATGTGTCTGAGGTGAACTAGGCTAGGTTTTGTGCTAGGTGGTTGATGCCTTTGGAATGAGGTGAGTCAGAATGGCGCACTGAGACAAAGTGAGCTTCAAGGAAGTTGGTGGGGTTGAAACGGAAGGTGTTTGTGAACTGACCGAATGAGGTTGGAGATATCTAAGGTGGGGTGTGCCATTTTGCTTAGAGAATTGTAGTCCTCCCCTGTTGACAAGTCCCCTTTGATGGCTCCAACTCTTCTAAGGTGAGTCCACAACTAATGGTTGACTAGCTTATCTTGATAACAACCTCAATTGACTTGGACACATGCCAAGCTCCTATTGGTCAGAACCAACGATCACAAAGTGATCCCTATCCCTACTCTCAAAACAAACGTGGTACCATCCTGACCATCCATGTTTAATGCCTAATCAATAATCTTACCCATACTAATACACAACATTGATTGGTCATTACACAGATATACGAATTCAAAATTGATTTAGCACAGCAGAGTGTATGAATTGTTCTCTCTCCATTTCTAGCTCTTTTCTTTTCATATTAATATTACTGACAAAACAGGTGACAGGTCCTCTTTGGTTCTCTTATATCTTTGTTGAGCTTGGCTTTGAGCACCCTACTGGGCTGGCACATTTATCTGCTGACTCATAACATTACGACCATAGAGGTCAGTTGTACGTTGAAGCTTTCAGCGTCATGAATTCACTTCATGATAATGACATATCCACCTACATATTTTTCAACCAGTACCGAATTGCAGTAAGAGCAATGTGGCTGGCTAAGAAAAGTGGCCAGAAGCATCGTCATCGGTTCGATCTTGGTGTATATAAGAATCTTTCCATGGTACATCCTTTCTTAACTTTGCAGATTATGTCATGAATTTTCTCATTGAGTTGACTTTATTGATCGTAATTGTCTGGCAGATTCTTGGTCCAAATATTCTGAAATGGCTTTGGCCTACAGCAACGGGCCATCTCAAAGACGGGACACAGTTTCCGATATCAAAAGCTGACAACGGACCTCCTGATTCTCCAAACTGAAATCTAAGTGCTAGCAAAGCAGCACCATCACCTGCCGTCATTCGCGTTGATAAAAGAGGACAGAGGTAAGATATAGATTCGATTGTTTATGCAGCAACAGCGGGATGGGGGTTTTCTGTATCAAAAATGTATTCTTTGTTTCGAACAGAAAATATGGTGACATTAGTTTTAGATACCATTTGTTCCATGTTGAACACACTTTGTAAAATATAGGAGAGTGAATACTTGAAGTTGTAATACACAAATGCTCCACTTAGAAAAATTCAATTAATACCTTTGAATACCTAATTAGTGAAACTTAATTTCTAGTTAGTTGCTGAGTTTATTACCCACTTCTCTTGCATTCTATCATCCTACTCCTTTTTAATATTCCTTTTCAGGCCTAATATCATCTCATAGAGATGAGAGTGTGACTCTAATCCTTGTCGGTTAGCCAACCTTAGCACCTCTTAAACATAGTCATCCTCCACCCCTGACCCTGTTTTAGGTTTATATGTCTTTTGGACATACTTCCCAAAAAAATTGTAGACAAGAGTTATTGGGAATGTTAATTTTGTCTCTTGTGATGTTTTATTTTGTGAATTGTTAAATATTGTGAATGCCCTTGATTTTGTATGGATGTGAATTTGTTTTATGATTCTTTGTTTTTAATGGTTTAGGTATCCCCTTGAGATAATTTTATATGCAAATAGGAAGTTTTTAATATTTTAATTTACCAATCATTTTTTGGGAGCTCTATTAATTAACTGTAGTTTAATTTTATTGCAAGGATCAGATGCTAACACGCTTTGTTGCTTCCCTATTGGCTGCTGTCACAGACAACAAAAAAATCCAGACAGAATGACACATTCAAACGCATGCAAATATATTAACTTAAATAATCACATGGGAACCTAAAAAAGGGTAATAATCACATGCACCTCCATTATTATCTATTAATTATCTCCTCCCAATGAAAGAAAATGACACGAAGTGATCCAAACTGACTTATGTCAGACAGCAATAACATTTTTCAATTAGTTTAATTAATTAATTACACGCATATCCAACTAATTAACTTATAAAACATGTGTTAATTAATTTAAGCTCTCCATAAACCATACTATCTGTTAAATAAAATCTTTTTTCATATATTTTATGGGGCAATAAAAGTATATTTAATGATCGTTACTTGTTAATAATTTAGGTGGGTTTAATTTTTAAGGTGACACCATAATCATGATCAATTGATTAAGGGTGCAATCAAGCTTAATCAGCAGTCATGCATCATAAGTAAGGGCATCTCTAATGGTTAGAGTTCTAAATGATTTTTTTTGTAGTTTATAATATGTCATATCAAATGCATAAAATTTACTATTGTTCACAATAAAAAAAATCCTTGACTAGTAGGAAAAAGTATTTTTGAATTTTCACTGTTGCTTTTAAATTAAAAATCTCATATGTACAATGATTAAAATTTATCTATTTATTTTTTAAAAATTTGGTCAGATCTTCAATGCAAATATCAATAGTTGATATTATCTAACATTAATATATATGTTATCAAACATATTAATAATATGCATGAATAATTTCTTTGTTAATATATTAATGCAAATATCATAAATCATTTTCCATCATTATTGCTCCATATCTTAACATTCTTAGTCCCTTTTTCTTCCATGGCAACAAACTCAATTTAACATTCTTTTTTCATTTGATGTGCTTTTCAACATCACTTCTTATGACAGATCTCATGGAATTGTTACTTGTGTTCATCTCTTCTAGCATCCTTTCCAATGTATAACAAGATCATTATAGCTATCCTTTCTTCGGTATTAGAACTATGACTACTTGACATTCCTTTAACATTTCTTTTGCCATCCATTATTAATACTTTCGTTTCATATTGTTAAACCAAATTATTATTTATTTGGTATAAAAGTTAGTGATCACAATCATTTTAAGGTAGATTTTCTAAAGAATATAAGTTTAAGATTTTCTTTTCCCAATCATGCACTATATTTTTGCTTAAATCATGTGCCTCCTCTTATTATAAATGTAAAAATGTAAAATGCGCATCAACTATATTCTTTTTCTCTATTCTTTTATGGACAAATATACAATAACAATCATAAGAGCAAAATCTACAAAATTCAAAAAAAAACATTTTAAATTAAAATGGACTAAGAGAATATTATGATGGACATTTTCAACTAAAAAAATAGTGTTTTTAATAAAAAAATTGAAATATTGAATTTCTCTGATGAGATTGTTATGTTTTTAGTATAAGTTTTTTTGTCAACATTAAAATGAGATTATACTTCTAGATTTCCAATAATTCATTTTCATTTAGATTTAGTTACTGTGTTACATTTCTCATTTTATAAAAGTTTGAGTGTACCTCACTCAAGCAAAATCCAATTATACCTTCTTTCATTTAACAAATTATGTTAGCACATGTCAAGTATCTTACATTCGATTTAAGTTTTAAAAAAAACATTAAATTTACCTAAAGAACCTACAAATTCTAAATTGACTTATAATCATTTTAACTTACAGCTGAATGGATTTACCTTAATCGATCTTACATTTTGACTTACATTGACTTTAAAAAATAAAACACACTTTATTATAATAATAATTATTATTATTTACTCTTCTTATTTATTTTTTATTTTATAGCTTCGCCCCCATGAGTTTTTTTTACTATTTTTATTCATTAAATCCTTACCATCAAAAATTTAATTCTTTTAATTAACTTAAAAGATATTTTGTGTGTCTATCTAATCTCTCAGCGAAGTCGAAATAATATCTTTTTGTCATGATCAATTATAAATTTTGTAATTTATTTTCTCAAAATCAATGATGTAAAATTACGATGATAATTCCACCTATTAAGCGTGACTACCTAATGCCTGTTGTTTTCTTCTCCTTTTCTGTCGCATGCCTTACCTCCGAGGGCAAGTCGGCCATGCGCTAGATCCCCGACAGCATCCACACCCAGATCATTTGTGACGTCATCAAATCTTGTCGTATCCAGCCGCCGTACGTCACCCTATCCAGGTGAGCTCCCGGTGGGTCCCTTTCCGTTTTTGTCGCTCCTTCCAACTTCCACCCGTTTACTTTTCCGAGTCACTTGAGATTGTTGATTCCTTTTCCAGCTATAAATCTACCCGGCCTCCCCATTTTCGTCGACCCAATCGAATCTGCTCCCATAAATTTACCTATAAATAGATCGACCGATGAACGTCGAGTTCTTGTCCGGATCCTCTGAATCTTTCTCCTGCGGCGCCGCCTCCCAGCTCCCCTTCGACGTCAACGACTCCGGCGACATGGCCCTCCTCGACGTGCTCTCCGAGGCCGCGTCGGCCGGCGAAGAGTCGGAGTCGGGGCGGCATCGGCCGCCCTCGTCCGGCGCGAGAGGGCAGCCGGCGACAGGCGGGTACCGCGGCGTGCGGCGGCGGCCGTGGGGGAAGTTCGCGGCGGAGATCCGGGACTCGTCGCGGAACGGCGCGCGGGTGTGGCTGGGGACGTTCGACACTGCGGAGGCGGCCGCGATGGCCTACGACCAGGCGGCGCTGTCGATGCGGGGGCGGCTGGCGGTGCTCAACTTCCCCATGGAGCGGGTGCAGGAATCGCTCAGCCAGCAGCTGGAGTGCTGGCGTAGGAGCGCCGCCGCCGCCGAGGACGATTGCTCCTTCGTGATGGCCCTGAAGAAGAAGCACCTGCTCAGGCGGCGGAGGTCCTCGCCGGCGAGCCGGGAGAGCAAGGCGTCGACCGCGCAGCGCGCGATCCAGCACGTGCTGGAGCTCGAGGATCTGGGAGCGGATTACCTGGAAGAACTACTTAGGGTTTCAGAGCTCCCAAACCTTCTTGTTAACTAATGAAACCATCAAATTTCTTTCTTCTTTCTTCTTTTATTTTTCTCTTCTGGCCACAAGGCATCGATCGATCTATATATGATGTGGGAGGGGTCTGAAAACTATACATACATGATCAATAAGCGAAAGGGGCCAAGGTACATTTTGACCCTTCCAATATCTTGCTATGTTTTTTAACGATCGATTTCTCTACAGAAGACTCTTTGATGGCTGATTTACCTACAGTGGATTTTGTTACATAAGACTCTTTGATAGTTAATTTATTTGCAATTAGCTTCTTTGTTATCGACTTCTTCTGTCGAATTTTCTTTGTTCCTTCCGCCGAGTCTTTTCTGTTTCTGTCTACTCCTTCGATCGAGTCTTTCTTATCCTATTTACTCCATCAGTTTAGTCAGTCTTTGCTCTGCACACTCCTTTCACTGAGTAATTTCACCATGCCATAATTTTCAAAAAGTAGATCTTCTATATATAATTTATCAGAAATTCAACCCATCCTGGTATTCAAATCGAAACATATATATTTGTATTTTGTTTATATATCTGATCAGGAAAGTGGGGGAGAGGAGGCGTTTTCATTGGTTTTATTATCATTTGTCCCACGTAATTATTACTACATCATTATTTTGTAGGGTCGCATCTGATGCCCTAAGGCTGCGGGATCTGCATGCGTATGTATGTATGTATGTATGTGTTTGACCTAATTATAACATTAATTAATTGTATATTATTCCAGTTAAAATTAGCTAGCCATCACGAGCTCATCACCTGATGTGATTGAAAATGACTGGTCGTTACCGCCTCATCAATCAATTCGTCGAATTAATTAAGATTTTAAACAAATATGGTTTTAGTGAAATATTTGAGACTCATTTAAATTAAACCCTAAGCTTTATTGTATTGGTTATATTCACGGTTTACGATGATTCACGATTCACAATAAAACGATAAAACGATAAACAAGGATGGTTAGGAACGATTCAAAATCATCTTACGATTCGATTCATGATAATTTAAAATAATTATTTATATTTTATTTTTTAATAAATATATAAAAAATTATAACCATGAAAAATAAAAAAAATTATGATTTTATTTAAATTGTTTATCTATCCATTTAGAGTATAAGACAATTAACTCAATTAATTTGTTAGTTTATTTGGTATTAAAAAGTATATTATTTTTATTTTTTTTCTAATTTTCCTTCTATCTTCAAATAATATTTGAGCTTTCAAAAAGTGGACGGAGAAAGTAGATCAAGAAAAATATTATACTAAACCCTAAACTATCTCAATTTTTTATATCAATATTTTTTTAATCTAATATTAATATTATTATATTTTAGTGTGATGAGATATATGTATCACATGAGTTTATAATTTTTGATTAATTTTATATGTTCAATAATAATCCTCACATATATATATATATATATATATTATATATATATTATTGAATAATTATATCCTTATAAATTTATTATTTGATATATCATAAAATTAAATACTCTCCATAAAGTCAATATTGAATACATAAAAAAGATAGAATAATAAGACCAATGATTAATGAGTTAAATGAGATTAATAAATTTAATGAGTTAATGGTAGAATAGTCTCATATTAAAAATTCAAGATAAATAAATAAATTAAAAAGGTAGAATAGTCATATGTTGAAAAATTTAAAGCAAATGAGTTAATTTATATTATATCACACCATCAATATGATCACTAAAATATAATTAAATGAAAGACTCTCATTAAAAAAATCTAAAACAAAATTTAAAAAAATAATTTTTTTTAAAATAAATACTAGTGAATCAGCAGTTAACTGTTAGTTGAACCATCAATTCAAATTGTAGGTTCGTCAATTCACTTGGGGCCTTAACCGTATGAGGTTGTCCTCTAATAAAACCGCATACGATCGCATATTCCATTCTTCTTGGTTAAAAAGAAATAGTTCGATGTTAACTCAAGTTTAAATTTTATTTGAACGATCCACATGATCATTATACCAAAGATATATCCAACGATACCGAAGATTTAATTAATTAGAGCACCTCTAATATCAAGTTACCACTTAACTAATAATATTTAGAGGAGAAAATTTATCCTCTTAAAGTTTATAAATTATCGTTTTCCCTATATATAATTCATTAATATATGATTAAAATATACTCAGTAATTATTAAATTCTTAATCATCTGTTATCTTTTCATTACATTTAATTTAATTTGCCATTCATAAATTTACTTATTTTTATATATTTTTCAATTATATTTGTATTAATATAAGAAATAAGAATTTATTATATCTTGAAATTTGATCATAAATTAATAGATTTGCAAATCACATTACATCATCCGGTGCCACAAAAATTGACTTTTAGAAGTTGACTTTTAGTTAAAAGTCAACAATCTGAAGTCAACAGAAACCATCTTAGTTATATATTAATCTATATAATCTTTGGTGGAAAATATATATTTGGAGCAATTATTTATAAAACTCCTTCAACAAAATGATTATTTACCAATTATAAGGTCGACATTTTGTTATAGCAGGGGTAAATTTAAGAACTGCTCCAGTGTATCTTGGTAATTTTAATTGAAATTTAATATTAGATAGAATAACGATTATTCTAGAGGCTCCTTTTTACAACGGAATTTTAAAAAAACATCAAAAATCGTAACTCAAAAAGAAGTAGTCATCACTAGGTTTAACCAAATAGGTTGATTCAAAATAAAATATAATAATCATCCCTAATAACATGTAAATATAGGTTTAAATAGTCTAAAAATCCTATGAAGTAAAAGATGAAAATAACGCTAATAGTTCAGAGTCCTTGAAAATACTTTATACAATATTTTTCGGATCAAGATTGAGTTATAGATCTTTTCTTCAATTTAATAGGTTGTAGGTCCCATAGTTTAACTCGAATAAAAAATTATAGTTTCTCAAAGTTTTATGCATCATAAAGTCTTTCAGGTTTGGGGTGCAGCCACTGTACCACGACTGTGTTAGAAAGCACAACCTGACCGTGTTGCTACTGAATGTTTGTAATTGATTGAACGCGATCGTGTTGTCTACTGGATGTCTTGATTCAATACAACAGTGTTGGGAGCACGGTCAGATGGTATTCAACTCTGGATTTCTTGTCGTGAGGTGGCAATAAAAGACATACGGGAGACACAACCAATTCATATTGGACGACGTTGCAAATCTTAATTGCTATATCATTCGGAAATTAGAATTTACGGTCAAGTCAACCCAAAGAACAATTAAAATATAATAGATATGTAATGTTGAGCTTAACCATGCATTAGTCAACGGCCAAACACATAAGTCATATATTGACTTTGGAATATCAAATGTTTGACAAACGAAGTGGAAGAATAATTGGGTTGACAAAAAAATATTTTATTATTATTTTTGTTTATCGTATAACATGAAATTATTTTTTGAACTCTTAATTTTTCAACACAAAAAACATTTATTTTATCTATCAAAGCAACCAAAAATCTTCCAATGTTTGAGAAAGTGATCAATGGTCCTGCACAGTTGAATTAGCATATTACTATAATGGGTAAAAGTCCAATTTTGACTAAGTCAAAAAAAATCCTCCTATAATGACTAACTTTTGCTACAATTAAGAAAGTGATCAATGTACTTAAAATACTTTTCTTAATTATGTCAAGAAGTCAAAGTTCAACTTAACGCGGTCAATATCTTTCACTTTGACTTTACTTCTTGTAAAGAAAAAAATAAAATGTCTATTGAATATAAATGGAAGAACTTGGAATTAAGCTCGTTAGATTTTAATTAATTTCAAGTAAAATGTTGACTAATAAATATAGTTACTCTAATTATCATTTTTTAAAGATATTAAATGAGTTATATATATATACTAACTCTTCCTAACCACAAATTAAGTTCTAAAGTCCAAGTTGGGCACATTTTTCCCCTTAAAAGAAATAGAATTAATGTCCAACTTGTGTATTTTTTTCTTAAAGTCAACGTTTGCGTATTTTATAGACTTTGTAGGTTGGAAAAAAAAACATAATTAAGGGAGTATATTTTCTATTTTTTAATTTAATTTTCTTTTAAGGATTACTAAACTCGTGGTAGGTTGAGATCAATCGAATATCAAATAAATGGAGTCCTGGTAGGTTACCAATCGGATATCAGGCAAGACGCAATTCAATCTTCAATAAGATTAAAATAGAAATATTAATCGATTGATAAGATGTATTGATCGATTGATGAATTCTATTTCTTGAAATTGGAGTTTGAAGTGTTTTTAGGATTTGTTATAATAATTTCATGAGGTTGCTATAATAACTCTGGGATTTACTATAATAAATAGGGTTTGTTACACCAGTCGACTGATGAACAATAACGGTCGATTGTTACTGTTGCAAATAATGAAAAGTTTTCTGTTCTAGTTCGAGATTTGTATGATCCGAGTATCAATCGACTAATACTAATCGATTGATGTCGATCGAGAAACGAATAGAGGCAAATTGATTCGACTAATGGATCAGTCGACTAATGATGGATATCAGTTGATTGATGTCGATCAAGAATCAAACAGAAGTAAATTGATTCGATTGTAGGATTCAACTGATTAGGCAACAGTCAACTGATAATAATAAGCAGTCGACTGATGCTAAGATGGATAAAGTCGTTTAGCTGATAGGTCAGAGTAACATTCGAATCTATAGTGAATCAATCGAATAATAGGTCAGATCAGTCAAATGATTGACGAAAATCAATCTCGATCTAAAGGCTATAAAAGAAGAGTTTCGAAGAGATTCAATTTATTCGTGAAGATTCTAAAATGAAATGCTGGTGCATTTTTGGATCAACAATAAGAGACAATTTCAAATAATAAGATTTCATTTACAAAGTTATTTGTGTTTCCATTTGTATTTATATGCTCAATATATTTGTTATAAGAACAGGTTGTAAAAGACTTGTCCATCTTAGGAAAATATCTAAAAAATAGAAGGATAATGGAAATAGTTCGCTAGGACTAAGCCTCAAATCTAATCACCTTGAGAGGCGGTGAACCAAGTAAAATCTCAGACTTGTTCATGTGACGCCAGTATTGATTCAAGTTTCCATTGCGTATTCAAACGACGAGCATAAAATCAAGATGAAATGGATCAAAATTATTCACTTCCCTCTAACTCGTACGAATCCTAACATTAAACTTACATCCATTTGACTTATTTATATATACGTCGATGTCAAGTTGAGCTCGACATCAGTTGTCACAGCCCATGATGCCACCATTAAGGTGCTTGGCCTAAGCCAAGTTGGCTTATGCCTATTGGCTAAGCCTAATTAGCCTTAAATATATTTTAGAAAATAAAAATACGAATAAAAAATATTTAGTTAAGCTTTTTGGTCTTTTACTAAAAATTATTAAGCATATATGGATAGCTTAAGGAGTCATCTATGACTCATAGTGAGCCTAGCTTCGTGTAATTGGGCTACTATAATTAATTAAGCATAAGTCTTTGCTAAACACAAATAAAAAAAAATTGAAAATTTTCATAGGTATGGAGGGAAGTACATTCAGATAGTGACCCTTTAAAAAGAAGAAAATATTATTTCGACTTCGTTAAGATTCAACCCTTATGTATTTTAATAAGTCTATTCTATAGTAACCAATTCAACTATGTTCCAAGGACTATTATATGCATTATTCAAAAAAAAAATGATAATCCCAGTAGCCACATCTCTAGGGGTGGTCGGCTCGGTCCACGGAAATTTCCCACCGACCACCAGGGTAAATCGAGAAGCGCAAACGACGGCCAATCCAGATGCCCAGCATCTTTTGATTGCGTTCCCCATTTGGAGGAAAATTCCTGTAAATACGCCATAGCTGGGGATCGAACCGCGGGTCTTTGAGTTACAACCCAGATGTCCTTTATTCAAGCACTTACATATTGTAGATGCTAAATCATAAAGCACCCCTAATAAATTATCATTGCATAAAAATACCCGTGGTTAAGCCGGATCACAAGGTACGAATCATGTCTAACAAAAACTAAAACATAGTCACTAGAGTATTCGATTTGACTGAGATACAAGCTCATCCATTATGTGCTTCAACCAATTCAACTTTAAATTCATCCAATTTCCTACAATAAGAGTTTCAACCATAGATCCACGACAAGATCATAATCTATAGTACTTATAAATAACCTCCACCGTAAGCTCACGCGATGAAAATTAAAATCTTTTTTCGAGTAGAAATATAACAAATACACAAAGAAAAACAAGAGTAATTATTTTAGGTTAATGCATTTATATATTCACTTAGAGAATTCCAATCAATTTAATATGGAAGAAAAAATATAATGAAAATTATATATATACAAGAAATTCTCTTTTTTTTTTATGAGTTTTAACTCTTATACTCTTCAAATGCACCATAAAATGATAAATCTCAGTCAGTCTCATGAACTCAATCCCTAAGAATCCCACGGAAGCACCCATCAAGGTAAAGATTCTTTAAGAGTTGTATACTTAAAATTATTTAAAAATTTTAAAAAAGATTGATTTGACTATTGGGCCGTTATTGGGCTTTAGAACGTATCGATATGTTTTCTTATCCAACAATTTTTACTTCAATGACATTAACGGGGCGGATCCATCAAGTAATGCCCGAATCCATAACGCGTGTATTGACGCCGGCCTGGTGCCGGCATCTACTGGCCGTTAGATCGCGGGATCACGTGCGTGGACTCCCGGAACCGTATCTGACGGCTGGCTTCCTGGTACTTTAACTAAACGCCAATATTGACCGTTGGATGGGCCTAGTGGCAATACCGTGATTTCGTCCCATTTCTCGGGGCACCCTCGTCCTCGTGCTTTGAATAAAGCCGAACAGAGAAGAGGCGGATCTTTCTCTCTCGTCGGCTATCTTCTTCTCCATCTCCGAGCCGGCGATCCGATCTCTGAGACGCCGACGCCGACGCCGCCATGGGGTTCGTTTCTTTTGCGGGGAGAGTCCTCTTCGCATCAGTCTTCCTCCTCTCCGTCTACCAGGAGTACGCTTCATCCTCGCTTCTTCCTTCCCTCTTTTTCGACTTTAGATCTGCTCGTTTTTGTTGCTTAGAGTACTCGTTCTCCTGTCCAGAGATTTAGTTTTCACTGTATTTCATGCTAAAGTACGGTTCTTTTCGTCTGGGTAAGAGTTCCGTCGTGGGTTTCCCCCCCAACTTCGTTACGATCTGTTAAACAAGGAAGTTAGTTAGCCCCGGATCCGATTGTAATTGCCTTTGGAAACAAGTTCCCCCCTTTTATGCTAATCACATGCCTTGTGTTTTAGAAGAACTTTGGTGCTGTTCGATCGTACATTACGCAGTATAAATTTTGCATCTTTAAGCACGCCGTCACTCACCATCAAATACGTTTCAGGGGAGAAAGAAAGTGACACATTGTGCTTCACATAAATTATTTGGGCAGAATCATATATATGCGTATAGTTTTTTCTTGTTTGAGATTGTAGTTGTATATTTAGATGTTGTTATCTTTGATTTTCGAATCAGTTGAGGTAACTGGGGGATTATTTTCATCCTTTATATGTGAGTCGGACGGTGATTGATATTAAGATTTTGGTGCGATATGCAACGGATTTTCTGTATGCCATTTATTTATTCAAATGCAAAGTTAAACATTAAAATTGTGATTGAGCCATTGTAAGTGGTGTTTAGGTTTGCTAATGTTGCATTGCAACAAGTGGCATGGAGCTCATTTACAACTAGAAGTCATCGTGACCTCTTAGTTTTGAGGAATCTGAAGCTTTGGAAAAAAAACATTTTCTTTCTAAAGCAATTTCTCTTTGTTAAATTTTTTTTTACCATTCAAGTGATGATTAGGAAATTTAAGCTTCTAGGCTATTTTAATGATTATATGTTCGGTGTTAGAGCATTGTAATGTTGTACTTGTATATTAATAACTTTAATTTTAAGGTATTTTAGAAATCTGACAAGTGCTTGCTGTTTTAGCAGTGTGTTACCTTTCATATATTTGTTCCTTCCAGTTTCTCCAAGTTTCTACCATGACCTACCTACAGATATTTTTCTATTTTCTTGTTGGAAGAGTGCTGTTTTATTTTTAGTGGATAACTTTGTACATTCCCTCATTCTTTGCATAACCTTCATTTTTTCAGAGATCCTTTTTTTCGTTGGTTCTTTTACATGCCACTTTGTTGCAAGATGGTAATTAAGCTTGTATAGAAGGCTTTCAAGCAAACAATTACTGCTAATGCTTCTAGTGTTGGTTTCATCGTATTTATAGTATGTAGTATTTCATCATATTGGTCTATTAGGAGAATAATAAAATGGTTTATTCTGGCATCCTTGGATATGTATACAATAATACCCCGCTGAACTGCTAAACTAAAATGTCAAAAAAATGTAGTTACTGTGTTTGAAGTGCTTAGATATCATCTCTATCTGTCCACATCTTGGTTTGAAAAGCAACTTGACAAAATGAAAGTCGAAATTTTGCTCTAGACATCACTCCACCCATGAAAGTGTAATTTAGTTGGTGTACTTTATGCCAAGTCATTAGTGTAGTTTTTATGGTAAAAAGTTAAAATTTCTGTTGTATATGGTATTTCCTGAGTTAGCAGGACACCGAAATAAGGTATGATATTGGCTTTCTGTTTTCAGGTTTATTGAGTTTGGAGTTGATGGTGGACCAGCAGCCAAGCTTCTTGCTCCAAAGTATGATACTTTTGTAAATCATATCACTTCACACCTAGGACTAAAAGTCCCTGAAGTTGATGTAAGAATACTCTTTTTTTTTCACCATGCTCACGCTGTATTTTAGCTTTCGAACTATAATAAATTGATTTTTTTCTCTCCTCGCTTTCAGATGAAGCATATAGTTTCTGCTGCCATAGCCCTTAAAGGGCTAGGTGGTCTTCTATTCATCTTGAGCAGTTCCTTTGGAGCGTATCTTCTGGTAAGTAATATTGTTCTCGTTTCCTATTTTCCATTGAGACTTTAGTTCTTGTTCCTCGATGCAAGCATAAAGGCTAAACTGCTAGTGAGGGTTCTTACTTTAGTTCTTGGATCGGCTTCTTGCACTTCATTAACTGCCCAGAACAATCAGCTTTAATTGGATTTGAGTGCTGCAATTCTAATATGTAACCCCTATCAGATGATGGCACTTAAAAATGGTCCTACTTTCTTCCTTGCAGCTGCTTTACTTGACTTTTGCGACACCCATCTTGTTCGATTTCTACAACTATGATATTCAAAGGCCAGAATTTGTAGAACTGTTTTCCAAGTTCACACAGGTTGTTTACTTATCTCTCTCCTGCCAACTTTGTCGATCAGTTTGGTCACTCATTTACTGAAATTACATATTTTGCTGCAGAATTTAGCCCTATTTGGTGCGTTGCTCTTCTTCCTAGGTATGAAGAACTCAATTTCAAAGAGGCATTCCAAGAGGAAGGCTCCTAAAACAAAGGCAGCTTAAAGGTAGAGAAAACCAGATGGGTGTGGCAAAATAGAAGTGCATTAGGAGAGTTTGAATGCCTTTGTAAAACATTTTCCTAGATTCATTCCAAGAACATCATTTTGTAGTTCTAAAAACCCTTTTTTGCCCTTTTGTTTTCTTGAATTCAGTCATCTGAGCCGTCGAACCATTAGATGACATTTAAGTTTAAGTTGATATCATGGATTGTTTTATCACGCACTTTTTATTTGATCACGATCAAGATATTGCAAGTTTTAAGTTGGAATATGCTTATTCTCTTGTTTCCATTACTCATCGAAACTTTTGATGCTTCATTGATTGTTCTAAATGATTTAGAGGCTTCACTTCAACAAAGATCTAGTCGTGTGTGTGTTTAGTGTTAATATAATGGGTCATTGTCCTAAAATCCCTTTGGTTTTACTTAAAGGTCTCATGATTTTAATAAAGATCTAGACGACATTTATGCCCTTCAACAAATTCAAATATGTCCTTATTCAATGAAAAGATCAACAACAACAACAAAAATGAGAATAAGATAAAGTTAAAACGTTTTAAAAGGAGTAAAACACATCCATTTTTTTTTACTTTTATTAAAGCAGAGACATTAATAAATAAAGTTATTAAAGCCATTATTTTCCTTGCTTGGAATGGATGAAGGAAATAAGTTAAAAATCAATGAGTAAGTGCTTGTGTAAAAAAAGAGTGCTACCAAGTACCCAATTAATTGAAGGGTAAAAGATGGGAGGTGATGTTCCAGTAGTAGCTCAAGTATGGATTATTTAGCCTAATAAATCAATGAGTAAGTTCTGTCTAGTATTGAATCTTGTAATATCCTTTATAACTATGCCCATGGTGATTGAGTTTAAAAACTTACCACAGGCAGTGATGAGAAGCAGAAGCCACCCACTGGAAACTTTGCGTCGAGGATTTGAGGGCTTTCAGTCTCAGATCCTTTCAGATGCCATAGTAATTTCTATCCATTGCTCTTTTCAAAATATGACATTCACAGTCGAGGCACTTTGAGCAGGCATTGACTTTTTTGATAAACAAGTCAGCACCTGCTAGACTACTCTCTAACACATTCAACTGCTATAAGAGTTGTCTTTTAGTGCAATTGAGACAACATCAGATACCGACTATGAGACGACATAACAAGTACAAATGCAATGACTAAAATCAGATATTTATAGGGGGATATTATAGCGTATATAGATACAGACTATGAGACTCGAGATCAAGGGGGGAAAGTACAGAAAGAATTGCAGGTCACAAACCAACATGTAACTATCCTGGTTTACTAAAATTTACATCAACTGACAGCAAAAACATTTGAGGGAACAGAAAAGATTTACATGATAATAGATTGCAAGAGATTTCATTACCTTTTGTGTGTTTGTTTTTTAAAATTTTTTATTTCAGTGTCTATTTGATACTTCATCAGGCGATTTCAGATGAATTTGGCAATAGCATGGGCATTGTTTGACCCGAAACTTGAAATTCTTTCAGATGCTTGAGAATTTACTCAACTGGTTAAAAGCTCTGCTAGGGAGACACCATACCGTACATGTTGTCAATCATCATTATCTGCAAAGAAACAAGAGAGTTAGAATCAACAGCATATGAGCATTCCAACTTTTCTTGATCCATATGCACGTGAAAGGATAACATAGGCATCAAACTTAGGCGACAGCTGGTAGGAGGAAATGAGGATCAAATGAAATAATAACTTAAATGGATTGTTTCATTATTTTTTAGCTAGCATTAATGGAATAGTTTGATAATGATGATTCATCCAATGTTTGGCTATCCAATTAGTCAATATAATTTACTCAGGCAATTTGACATGATCATTTTGTCTGATTTTGGTAACATGTCGGTTCATTCAATGGATGCTCCTGCCAAGTTTGTCTGATTCCAAGGATCCACCAAGCTCGTCTAGTTTGCTTGGTTTACCCAGGATGCCCAGTTCTCACGATTTTCACTAGATCCATCTGGCCCACTTCATTCGCCTGGTCTATTTAGCCTGCTTGCACCATGCAACTCTCTTGGACTGTCAGAGCAAGATAGTTATCCAATCCATCCAGCTCACTTGGCACGCACAATTTGTCTAGCTTATACAATTTGATTAGCTCATCTAGCCAATCCAATCCACCAAGCTTGTATTACTAATCTGGTGCGCCTTGCTTGTCTAGCCCATCCCCATCCCATATGTTTGGCTAGTTCAACTCATCTAGTCCACTGGGCTTGTATAACTAAACCTATCTGGTTTCTTGGCTTGTTAGGCCTGTCCCACTCTTATGGTTTGCCTGATCCACTTTATGCATTCAGCTCATCCAATCACTCAATGCAACTGAACTTTCCAGCCAGCCTAATTCTTATGACTTCGCCACCTGTTAGGTCTGCCAACCCATTTGGCTTGCCCAGTTCATAAATACAGTGAATTTGCTTAACTTGTTTGGTCCAATGAGCCTGTCCCGGTCAGCAAATCTTGTTGAGTGCTCCATCCACCTATTAAATTATCCAATGGATGGAATGATAAATTCCATTATATTTAGTAAAAGCGGAATGACTTACCATAGAATAGAAGGAATCAAATGGATCATTCTTTTAAATGATCATTCCACATTAAATTGTCCATCTAAAAATTGGAACGAAAATAGGTAGCATTACTATTTTATGCTATTTCACCCTACCAAACATGGCCTTGAAAACAGTTGGTGACAATACCAGATATAAACAATCCCTCTGGCTTATTAGGCAAAATTGAATAATTTCAACTGAGTACCTGGTCACAAATTGCACAGGTATCACTTCTCTCCATCCACTCCAGAATACAGGACAGATGGAAATGGTGCTCGCATTTAGTTACAATACGAGGATTCTCTGTATCATAATCTATCAAAAGAAAAAGAGAGATGGGGTTAAGAATTAATCAGACTGCAAAATTCAAGTGTTATAGAAAGCATGGGCATACTTTATAGAAGGAATATTTTCAGGTTAGAGACAAACTGAACATTTAAAGGATCAAATATGATTTCTTCATCCTGGGAAACTTGCATAAGCATTCAAATCAAATCAACGTAATTGCGGTATCAAAATAAATTTATTCTCAAAATAAACACATGTAGGAAATCTTGAATAACACAACAGTAGCAAGAATAGTGGGCAAAGCAATAAATATTAAACAAACAAATCTAGGGCAAATCAACACCTGAGTTTTGGTGAGAGAATGCAAATGTCATGAACCAGGCTGGAAAAATCCCAATGTTTGTACCAAGGGAATGGGTATTGATCGTGCCATGATTATGAAATTATACTCTTGTACCATTTGTCTCTAATGGAGAAGGATCGAAGCAGATCAAAGTGAGGCTGCAAGATAGCTTATATTCATGTTGCTCAAGAAGTAGTGTAACAAGAAGTGTTAGCAAACTAACCCAAGTATGATGCAGCTAAAACAGATTCAGTGATTGTTGTCAGAATTAAACGTAGTAAATTGTACAAAACAGTAAATGCCCTAATCTCATGAGACACTATATTCATTGTTGCAACATATAATGGAAAAATTAGTTCACTTCAAACAAGGACAACACTACCTTCTAGACAAATAGGACAAACATCCTCCTCTTCTGGAGCGGTGATAGGCTTACTGACCTCATCTTCACTAATTTTAGGAGAATTCTGCTCACAGTTGGTTTTATTCTTGCAGTCTGAAGTTACAAAACTATCATTATTCTCTCCTGTTGTCTGAGAACTCAGTGTTTCATTTTCATCTACTTTAGTGCCACAGTTTGCAACATCTCCAGGCAATGTTGGTAAGTTCTCCAAACCCACATCATAGGGCAAAGGCGCAGGTGGTGCTTGGTAAGTGTCAGGTGTTGATGTGGCCAGATTATCATCGAGTACTCTGGAGGGGACTACAGGCAATGCACCGTGGTTGGTCACTGACAGTGGTTCATTCTCTTCCAAGTTTCGAGGATACTGTAATGTGTACCAAGAAGATTTAATAGATAATTTTACTGAAATGCAACTTTTCTGATAAAAGATAATTTGTGGCAGGAATTATGAAGCATATTACACTGGGGATATGCAGAAGCAAATAACAAACATGAGTTGAAAACATTAAAAAAGGCCAGTTGCTTACAGAAATATAGAACAAAAGAAAGTACTTTAAAATGCATAAATTAAAAATAACCAAGAAAGAAAGGAGCCTAGTGGACAATTTTGACTTACGAAACACTTAATGCAGCAAAACATTTAAGGAGCAAGGATTCCCCCAATCGCCACAATATAAAAAATAAGATTAAGAAAGAAGATAGGTTGGGATCTACCAAGCTGATGCAGCCACAATTACTCAAAGGCTGACAAATCTAATCGTCTTGTGCATACCATATCTTTCATGAAGAGAAAATGGTTACATATGAGACATTTTGAAGTTCAATATAGAGTTGCACTAGATTGGGAGCTTATGTTTTTGACGCTTGGTTGCCAAAACCTTGCCAAAAGTTACATTTGGATCCTTCTTATACCACTAGTAGTCAAAATCATTGGATATATGAGGAATAAAAGCTTCATATGGTAGTACATCAGATATACAAGATGGATGCCACTATCCCCAAGATATTTTTCAAGCCATCAAGAATTGTAATCATCAGATGCTATTTACCTTTGCATTGCTTTATAGTTTCCATTTCTATCCCTCATAAAAAATTTTGTTCACATGTTCCCATGTTACGATCAGATGCACCTGCACCTATACTTGTAAAAAAGAAAAAAAAAAACACAGAAAAGACGTAAAGCTGAACAAGCATCTGATAATGGGCCCACTCCATGAATTAGAGCAAAACTTGTCCATGGTTCATGTAAGGAGAAAAATGCTTCCCTTTGTAGAATTAAGAAGAGTCCTTAGTATGGGAACTGGAATTCACCAAATTCCAATGTCAAGATCAAAGATCTAAAAAAGAACATTAGCAACACAAGGATGCGATTATGCATGAGAAAAAAAAACAAAATGGTGAAAACAAGATTAAGTTACAAATTTAGAAAATCTTAGGTCTGAGTTGTCTTGGTTTTTTTTGGGGAAACTATTTTGTGCATCCGTCAATTAGGATATGGAGGAAAAGTGGCTAGCCTTCTGAGAAAATTCTAACTTAGAAGCTCTAGTAGCGACCCACATCCCAACTCCTTGATGGCCAACCTATATACAAAATCAAGCTTTTTGTGCTTAGTTATCAGACAACAAAAAGCTGTGGTGACCTCTTTGTGTGGTACCCAAGGCCAAGGCTGTTGGAACCAAACTGATGGTTGCACTAAAAATTACAAAAGTAACAGCTCATGAAGATCAAATGAATAAACTTATGGTTGAGGTTAAATAAGGATAAAAAAATCTAACAAAATCAATCAAACATCGTTTATAAAATTTGATAGGAAAATGTACAAAATACAGATCACCAAAATACAAACATATACAGATATCATTATGCAAATGATCCATTCAATATGTAATGGACAAAATAAAATTTTCTTCCATAAATATTGAAAATAAAAACAATCCAAAAGAAAAATTCTACTCACATAGTAGTAGGCAGGTGAGCTACCTGATTCAGCACTTCTTGATGAACAGCAACAGCAACCACCCATTACCTATTTAATTGTTTGTTTAAGTCAAAACTCAAAAGTAGAGTCCAACTCAAAGTTACAGAACATTGATACATAATATCCTTTGAAGCTTGAATCTGAAACAAGAAGAATAAATTGCTGTTAGATTTCAGGCAAATACAGATATGATTTAGTAATGTGTATTCCTAAAATTAAAGTTTATCATCATACATACATCTAGAAGGAGGTTAAGTCAACTGACTTAACAATAAGAATCAGTCCATGTACACAAGCAGCATAAACAATAATGCAATTGAACTGCTTGATTGCAGATGCAATTGCTCTACTGGTTCTGTAAATAACCAAATGAATGTTGATGGTTCTCTTCTAGGTCTCAACTAGAATTTCCACAAACCTCCTTAGGGCAGGGATGAGCAAACAAAAATTCTAAGGTATTGATGCAAATTAATATTTGGCTTTTGTGAAGTTACTTTTTGTGCTACATTAGGTACGAGAGCTGAGTGTACAACAACAAGGTGAGCTCAATGGTCTACTAAATCCAAAAGAAATTGCCATGTCAACCAATATAGCAAGACAAGAAACAAACAACCCAGCATCAAACAATTTTAAGAGAATCTTTTTTCCATTAGCTAATAAACTAAGGACTATAATAAACAAACCTCAAATAGGTCCTATCGTTGTCCTAGCTCAAATGCATGGAAGCAAAGATATATTTGCATTATCATATACTTCTTCCTTTGAGCTTGATTCTTCAAATAATATGCTCAACATGTGCTATATTTCTGGCACAGTAGAGTATTACACATACTAGCCATAAAATTTTATAAGTATAATCTGCCAGAAGAAACCATCCAAGAAATGGTTCATATAGTATATTGAATCTCTCAAACAGTTCGAACTGCAAAATGCAATCTAATATCCATATATCCATACGTTAGATGATCCGATTCTATTTATCTTTCGATGCAACAGCACAACTGCCCTCAAGAGTCAAGATGTTGGAGATGTTTGGAAACCTAACAACTAAACCATGAGACTGAAATCTCAGGCCTTCTCAATTGAAACCAAGATTATGAATCAAATCCCGAACTAAGATCAATAACCACAACCAAACCTCACGGGACTTTCCTAAGACACTGCATAAAACATAAGAGACTACATGCTCCAGCTGACTCAGTCTCAGTTTATTCTGTAGGCGATACATCCACAAAGATTTTAGCTCACTGAGTTCCTTAGTCACGCATGCTTGTGATGGATATTAATTTTACGTCAACCCTCTCGAACATCAACCAGCTCCAAACCTCCAACTAAACAAAACTAAGGCAAGTCAAAGTCACGAACTCCTCTCCGAATCATGGACAAGGAGAAAGACAACCAAAGAGATCTAAACTCCGAATCAAAGCAACCCTCCAACGCCCAAATCCCACCACCCGTATCAATCGCGAACACCGACCCACGGGATCCACAGCGCATCGACCTCCGCGGCCAGGTAGCATACGAAACGGCGGTATGTAGAAGGAGGAGAATTCAAATTCAGAGGCGATTTACCGAGAAGTGCTTGCGGAATCCCAATCTTTATCAGTGGAGAAATCCGGCGAGGGTTTCTCACGCCACCGACAGCGGCGGCAGCGAAGCGAGAGGAGGAGGCGTCGTCGGCCTTCTCTCTTCCCTTCTTCCAAATATTAAGAAAAGACGGAGGACAAAATAGCGGAGGGCTTTCTTATTTCTTTTCTTTAATAGACTGTCCGTCCATCAATAGATGGGCAAATCATTAACGACACAATTATTAAGGCACTTTTATCCGCACTTTTAGATTTATATATAAAAAAAATTTATATCGATTTTAAAAATAAATACCTGATGTTAACTTTAAAAAAATCTCTTAAAATATAATTTCTATACACTCAAAAATTGATTTTTAAAATATTTATTCCCATAAAAGTCTTAGATTAGTGCTTGCAAATTCACAAGCTTAATTGATAAACTTCAATACAATTGTGTGAATGTGGGTAATGGAAATGTGGACTCGACTGTGACTTGTGGTTTTAATACTCAGGTTTCGTTTCTTGTTAAATGGGATTTGCCCCAAAACTGTTCTGGCAATCCTTTGACTAATAATTGTTTCAGAATTTCCATGAGATGATTCATTGTTTGCTCTTTCAGTCATTTTCAGAATGGAAACTTGGAAGAGGAACTGGAGAACCACCTCGGCAGAGTGTGCCAGCTGCTGTTGATGACAGACGTGGAGAGACGGCCTTAACCTTCAGCGGGAGATTGCAGTCATCCTCAAAGCCCGCCCTATGATGTGTTTTTGCTACACATTTTCATTAATGAAAGATGGACAATTAGTCACTGTCACAGAAAGAGTAGGTAAGTAGCTGAACCTATTGAAGAAAATTAATAAATTCACTGCCATGCTATATAATCCAGTACAAGAATGTATCATTAATTATTAAATAATTAATTAACATATGAAATCATTTATGTATATTTTCGAGCAATAACTGTTTTTTTAGCACCGGATCACTTGATTCCAACACAAAGTTTGGATCTTTGTATGTTAGATAAAAAAAAAAGACTCGTAACACACTTTACCGAACAGGGTATCTATAATACAAGCTGTAATCTTGTAGGTTCATAATGTTTCAAAATTTAACTGAAAATAACACCAGTCATTAACTAGTTGAGACAAAATCTTATAACCCTTTCTTTCGACGCTTGGTAGGTTTTGTCGTCCGCTTGCTCAGGCCAACCTCCTGTGTTGTTTTTCTTTTGATAAATTGCTGCTCCTAAAGAAAGGAGAAAGACAAACAGAGAGTGTTCAGCGAAGAAATAAAATGCAAAAGATTATTCACCTTCAGGTTCATAGCATCATTTGTTTCAAACAATTGAAAGGAAAAAAGAACAAAGAGTTAAAGGTATTTAATGCATGGAAGTGGTTAGATTTCTAATCTTTTAAAAAATCTATCAAAGACAGTAATTCTCAACCAGACATTTTTTTCCTCGAATATTTTTGATGCACTGGCAAGTATCACTATTTATTATTGCAATGTTGAATGTTGATCGTCAACTGGTCTCTTTAACATGCAGTGGTCTACCACCCAAGGTTATGCAAGAGAATGAAAGAATAATAACAGATGAGAACAGCGGAAAGAAAAACCTGATAACCAAAGCAATAGATTTAGCCAGAAATCTAAGGTGTGGACATATATCCCAGGCTGAAGTAGAGGCTAAGAAGAAACACTAACAAGTCATGAGAGAGCCAATCCATTTGAAAGTGAAATTTACAACTATGCAATATATATTTTAAGGAATTGAAATGATGGAATGTGCCAAATAATCAATCACCAATTCAACATAAGTCAAAACATCTGCATGTGTAAGCATAGAATGTTTCAGCAAAGATGATAGTTCACATGGAGTTGATTCTACGTTTTTTTTATGTTCTCAAATACAGTATATTCTGGAGGTGTTCTGCTTCTAAACGACTTCGTAAGAAATTAGCTTAGCCTACATGCTACTTGCAAAAATCATCGGCATTAGAACTAGACTCAACCAAGATTGTCAATAAAGCCCATTCCAATGGTGTTAAGGCATAGCAATTACAACTATTACAAATCCAATTATAACTTCATTTATTGAAGGGTTAATAAAAATGAATGGCATGCAGTTCAAAGAGAGTTCAAGTAAAAGTACAGACCTCTTCCCATTTTCTTTGAAGTTGTTGAAGTTTCTGACAGTAGGCCAGACATTCAGAGTGGTAAGCAGCAGCCAGTTCTTTTATCAAGGCCTTCCTTTTGATGACGCCAATCACTGTAAAAAAAAAGGAAAGTCATAAAGATTGATTTTCATTTTTCATAAGGCAATCGATTGCTATGAAAAAAGCATGGTGGAAATGGTTATGGTAGAATACTAGTTCTTTTGCAACAGATGAAGAATGCTAAAAGCAGTGTAGCACATACAGTTGAAGAAAGCATTATTTCCATTTAAGACCAACCAATTGGTTCAACCTTTATAGAATAGGAACGACGATCATTTATGCCTACCAACTATTCCATAATCAGGGGATGCTTTTCTGCAACACAAAAATTTCCTTATAAACTTGAAATATGAGCTGGCACCAGACCAGAATTCATAGAATAACATCTAAAACTGTTCCAAAGTTTCAGAATATGTTGATAAATAGACAAGCAGATAAGTGTTTTCTCTAGTTATTTATTGCAATATTAATAATTTTAAATATACTTTGTATTTACAAATTAAATAATCTTAAATCAGTAGTAACTCACTTGGAACTTAATTGTGCCTCTTAAAAGAAAAACAGAGGTTGTTTCTATCAAGAATCTTACGATGTAAACACCTAAAAATGCTATCTGAACAACCTCAGATTCCCTTAATCTCTAAATGCTCCTACAAACTGCAAAGGATTTGCAGCATAGATGCTCATTTAATCCAAATTTTCCATACTAGTTTCAATCCAAATAAAATGAAAACCATGAAAGATGACTGTTGAGGCTTGGATCACTTCCTTTAAGAAGAGCTACAAAGATAAATTGACATTCCAGTAGTCATATTACTTGGAACTCCCAGGTCTTATAATCCTACATAAGAAACAAAATCATAAAAAAGTGACACCAAAAATAAGAACCACTAGATCATACATAAACTTTCAAAGAACGATATTAAACCGATAAATGACAGTTGAGAGCTATTATAGAAAGAATTCAATCATCAGCTGTTTGATCCAGTGGTAACTAAGCTAGATCAGAAGCACCTTTTGCCAAAAGTCAAAGTTCAAATCCATAAAATTACACACTATTGAAAGGGTTTAACTTATAATTATACCATATAGAAACGCATGAAATTGCTAGAGATCTGATCCAAAACTGATGGGCATATAAATAACTTACTTTTGCTGGGGTCAAAGTCAGGTTCATCTTTCACTTGGGAAGGCTGCTCAGGTTGGTCTGTCACATCCATTAGCAATGTTGTAAAGACTGCATGCAACAACAGAAACTTATAAGGATGCATGCTATATCCATATTGCAATTTGAATAGGTAGACTTATGCACTCTGATAATTGCTTATAAATTCATGAAGCTAATTTGTATTGTCTACCAAACAAAAGCAAAGATGATTGGAAACATGTTTTCCATTGCTAATCAAGTGTAATTACAGCATTACTATTTACACATCGAAGAACATTGATTGAGAAACTATCATATAGCACAAATTTCAATAAATATTTACATATAAAGGCACCTACACACACACACAATAAGGAGGAAGAATAAAAATAATATAAATATTTTTTAAAAAAAGCATACTGATTCAAGAATGACAAGTCTAAGAGTAGAAGTAAGTGCTGCTCCATTAACAAAGAAGGCAGAAATAAATGTGAGGTGTGACAATAAGTCCTATAGGTTAAGAAGCCAAAATGCAATTGGGGGAAGAAGTGAAATTATAAAGTTTTTGTCAAAGCTGAGTAGGGATTTAGGAGATTTTCAAAGAATAAGACAATGACAATCCTTTAAGTGAACTCAGTTGTGTGAAGCAGGATTAGATTATTTTAACTTCTTAGCTAGTTTATTTAAGCTTTTGACTGGATATATTTGTAATGTCAAACATAAAAGTTTAATCGAATTATGTATTCTTTGAGCTATGTAATAAATTGCTTATAAATCGTCCCACAGTGCATTACTTAGTTCATCAAAAAACAATAGTATAAGACTGAAACAATTAGTACATGACCCCATGAAAGATGAAAATGTCACATTTCTGCCTAATAAAATTCTTGTTTGTGGACTCCAAATTCAACTTATACATAAGTTAGCCTGAAACTATTTCAGTTTTCAAGGGCTTAAACTTTGAACCCCATCCTAAACTCATTTATTGCATATCAAACTCCACCCAAACTGACTGAATACCGTTAGCATCCCACCAATATAAAGAAGTCAGGCAGATAAAGACATCTTGAGACACATGGCTGTCCTATTCCCAAGTCTTAGATCTGCAATCCTGCGCAGACCAATTTGTTACACAACTCTCTTAATCAAACAACGCAATAGTTTGCAAATGTATTTGATATTCCCCACTTAATTACCACACAACTGTTCTATAAGCTACCTAAGTGAAACTATCGCCGCTGAATCTTCACTTCAAAATGCTTGACATAGATAAGTAATTTAGCGAAAGCAACATAGTGTTGGCAGATACCCTGCAGGGGAAGGGAAGAGGGCAAAGGGAGCGCTAGAACAGACGGACGGTGGCTGAAGCCGCCGCCGCGGCGGATCAGAGAGGAGGGATGGGCGTCGTCTAGGTTTCCAGTGGAAGAAGCCCACGAACGCCGATGGTGCTAGAAAGTAAGGTATTTCTGAAGAAAATAAATTAATGTTATAAAAAAATATTAAAAGCATTTTGGATAAATAAAAAGAAGCAAGTGAGAAATATTATCGTTTGCTAATTTAGAAAGTCGAGGGTTCACTTTGAGTATTTCCGAAATTAATTTAATATAATTTTATTATTTCACGTCGGCGAAGTTGGCGGTTGCTCGCTCATTTCAATTCTTCGCCGTGAACGGAATGAACATGTATCAGCATTTCACGGAGGAACACAGGATCGGCCTTTCTTTGCTTCGATTTCCACGGCCGGCGCGAGACGGAGACGGAGAAGGAGACGACGATAGGCGTGACTACCCCAAATGGGTTTTCTCGAGGAAAACTACCTCGGAGGCGACGAGAAGAAGGCTGCCGCCATGGGGAGCCAGAGCCACCCCGAAGTTACCTGTACCATCCCCAACCTCTCCCCCGTCGCTGATTCCGTCGTCCGTCGCTGCTCTAGGTTAATTCCGATTCCCTTTTTTTGTTTTCCCCCTTCTTCTTTTTATTTGGGTGTAAAGGGTTTTGTCAAACTGCCGATTGAAGTTGTGTTAGCCATTTGACTCGATGTTGTAGTTCATAGGCTCTTTGATTGCAAGATTGTTCGTTGACCTTTCTCGATAGCAAAATGGTTCCCCTCTTTCTTTGATTCTCGTACATAATATCCAAGGATGTAAACAAGGATTTCTAAAGATATCTTTTCTCTGAAGAACAATGCACTTGTATTGTTGTTCCAAACAAAGATTGGCTAATAAAGCCTATAATTAGCCCCCATCCTTTTACCAATGTGCATATCAGTTGGCATAAGGTCTTTCTGTAGAGAGAACCATATTTTATCTGCTAAGATTTGATCAGCAATGTAAACTTTAATGAATCTAGAATGATATTAAACTTTCTCTTATACACAGCTTGCTCCTTCTGCTACTGTCCAAGTGAACCCTCACCCTTTTATACTTCAATTAACCATGTAAGCCTTTCAATTGATCCAGGATTCTTATGCTGTCAATGGAGCAACTGCACCAATCTTTTGAGGCTGAGCTACCAGAAAATTTCAGGTTACCAGCAGATTATGCTAGGAACCTTGTGGAGTACTGCTCATACAAAGCTCTTCGTAGGCAAACTCAGCGCCAGGATTATTTGGCTGATAAGGAGTTTTCACTTTTAACATTTGATATGATGCTTGCTTGGGAAGCACCTGATAAGGATACTGAGTTATTCCTAAAAGTGAGACACTTAACAACTTCTATAACAGGGTATTTGCAGGAATTTTTTAAATTTATTTTATGTGGATTTTCTGCTTCTATATGTTATTGTGTAGTTTTCATATACGTATCTCTTTTTTGACTTGGCTTTTACATCATCACGTGTACTCTAATATTTATCTAGTGAACTTCTACTCCATAGCTCTTATGCCTATAAATGTCAAAAGAAAGCTCTTTCTTTTTCCCCAACTAACTTTATATAGCAGGTTACTTTTGTCTGTGGTCTAATTTTCTTTTTGATACAGAATTTTCCCAAATGTTATCCTTATTCATGTCTGAGTTGTGACATAAAGTCATGGCAATTGAGATCTACATTTTTGCAGTATTGAAGAGTATTTGCTTTCATTGTAACAGGAAAAAGTTCTCTCATATAATTCAGAATCTGATGATGATGATGGATCATTATTTTATGCAAGTAGAACGAGAATAGCTAGTCAGGTTGTCATTCTTACTAGCTACCCACCCTTTTCTGTCCTTCAACATTCAACAACCACTTCAGATCATTTTTGACAGAATACTTGTTGTGTACATGAAACAAATCTTTATTTCATGCCTCCTCTGTTAGATTAATAGTAAGAAGACTGTTGGACTAGAAGCTTTTGCCCGAATTGCTCCTGCTTGTGCTGCTGTTGCAGATCCAATGACTGTTCACAATCTCTTCGATGCACTTACTAGCTGCTCAGGTGGTCGACTCCATTTTCTTATATACGACAAGTACCTCAAGAGTCTATACAAGTATGGAATTTGATATCTTTTTTGAACATGCTAATTTTGTTGATTAGTGTGTTTATCATAGGAATTTATGTGGGGTTTTGTTCGTCATGTTTTATTAGTGTTAGTTTTGATTCATCAAATTCCATTATCTTAGTCTTCCAATCTAAATTTAAGAGCATTATTTTTACAAGGTTATCTAAATTGAAAATATTTATATCATCATTTTAAATCTAGCTTGGTTTTTCTTATTGGTGGACAAAAAACAATTTGTCAAAGTCACTATTAATGGAATGGGGAACTTTGATATGTAAACATTGAACTTTATCTGAAAAGATATTGTATTCTTAAGAAAGCCTTATGTCTGCGAATAGTTTGAACTAGTTCTAATTGATGATTAAAATGAGAAATGAACTTTCAGGTGTTTTATGCATGCCCAAAATAGATGCAGTTATACTAGCTATAAGGGATGGAGCAATTTTGGTTTAATAAGGTGGCGATAACTGCTTCATCCCTTATTTGGTGAACTGTGAGTAATGTAATTCTGTACCTAAACGTTACCACGGAAGCATTGTTGGGAGAAGGAAGAAGCATGGAGGATTGGAAGCTGGAGAAAGAGCAGAGAAGAGGTTGTGGATTGCTGTTGGATAATACACTTGCTTGTGGATGAGCCTAACTCTGTAATTAAATTGAATTATGGCCATTAACTTGATTTAATGGCTAATGACCATTAATCATTAATTGTATTTCAGGATAAAAAATGGCAAAACATAGGTTAGACTACATAAGCAGTTTTTGCCTCAACCATATTCAATGTGCACAAGTCACACTTGCACACAAGTCAATTGGTTTTAGTACAAATCGGGCTTTGGATTTGCACCCCTTGCAGTAGCATGCACGAGAGACGCCATCTTATCCAATAATACTCACATTATTTTAATGGTGTGATTCAATATAAACCAATCTTGTTGCCATAACTTTTCCAATGTGAGACTATTCCACATTTACATTAGAGTCAATTTCATCCATTTTCATTCACATTTCCTATGTTCCATATTCTAATAGTCTAAACTTAATCATGATATATTTTCTACATGATGATTGTTTTATAGGTGGAACCCTCCTACAAACTATATTGTTTTTTTCTATTAACTATTTCTGGAAAAATGCTGAAACTACATTAAAAAAATCTGGTGTCGACTGCTTTCGTTCATGTACTACTGCATTGGCTTTTGGAACAGGTCAAAATATTGGAAACTAATCAGAATAGAATTCATGTCTTTGGTTTCATGACATTACATTTTTGTCATCTGTATATTGCAGACTACTCCAATCGACAAAGAGGATATCACATCAGCCTCAGAAAGATAAGTTCAATCTTATTGATGGGGAAATCATATTAGATACTGATGCTAAATCTGTTGTGCAACAAAATGGGACTTCCAAAAAGCCTGGTTAAGCACCTTTTTCATGGTATTTTTTTTCCTTTAGAAGTTGAGTATTTATCAACGTAAACGCTTCAGAAGGATATTTCCATGGCAGGACGGCTGACACTCACCAGCCATGCTCTATATTTTGAAGCTTCAGGGGTTGCTTCATATGACAAAGCTGTCATTTATGACTTGTCCAAGGACTTAAGGCAGGTAGTCAAGCGCGAGTTAACTGGACCATGGGGTGCTCGCCTCTTTGATAAGGCCATTATGTACAAGTCCGATTCTGTGTAAGTAAACAATTATCAAACCTAATTTTGGCTCCATCACCCTCCATTGGTAGGAAATAATAGTGTCTTCAATAATTGCTTGACATTGTTTTGCACTGTTGTTCTTTCTTTTGCAGTGCACAGCCCATTTTTTTGGAGTTTTCTCGGTTCAGTGACCACTCCTACAGAGACTACTGGTTTGTAGTCATTCAGGAAGTTCTTAATGTTCACAAATTTATAAGGAAGTATAAACTCAAAAGGTTTCAAAGGGCAGAAGCTCTTGCTAAGGCTATTTTAGGTATCTTTAGATATCGTGCTGTGGTAAAAGCTTTTCATTGCACACCCTCACACTTTAAGAGTATACTTCCTTTTAACTTGGCTGAAAAACTTCCGAAAGGTGACAAGATTTTGGAAGCCTTGCATAATCACTTGGAACTCATGCAAATGGAATTTCAGAACCATGCTGGCCTCCTGACTATATCAGAGGAGATGCCATTAGTTGGTCCATTACCTGATTCATTATATGCACTTACCAGAATGGGTTTTTTGTTACTGAAGAAGGAAGATAATCCAGAAGAAAATGACATTTTGGTTGGTAATGTCCATGTTGGTCAGACATGTCCACTCCAAACTGCTGTTAAAAAATCATTTTGTTACTCCAATAGGGCTGAAGCAGCACATGCAACATTAGATCAGGTCAAAGTGGTAGACATTAATACAAATTTAGCTGTGATTCAGGTATGATTGTGTAATTCCTTGCTTTCTATTTTGTTTTAGGGAAACCAGTAGCAGAAAATAACTCCTCGATTTCCTTTTATATGTATCGCATAAAAAGTTCTGCTATGGAGTCTGAGAAAGGGTGCTACTTCAGTGTTTACTTTGTCAATTGGAGTTTCTTAGCGAAAGTTTATTCCTTTTTTTTTTTTTTAACTCGGAAACTGAAAAAAAAAACATCTGAAACTTTGGTTGTGTCCGATAAGGGAATCATGCAGCACTTATTGTGAATACTGATTGTCGACTTGACTGTGTCATATTTATACTGCTCAACCTCCAGTGCATGTATCTTTGATACTCACTTAGAGCACACCCTGTTAAAACTTTTTGGGCTGTTGTCATGTTTAATTAATTTAATAACTTATGGCTTTAAATAAGTTACGAGCAAGTGTTAGGAATCTTGAGCTTTCAATTCTTTTGTGCAAAATGGTTTTCCATGTTTCCTCCAGAGTAGCTGACGATGTTAATCTTGTCATATTGGACAATTATTTAACATTTCCATGTGTCTTTCAGAAAAATTCACCAATGACAAAAGTTGAATCTCTTAACACTCTTGAATTGATAATGATGAAGTTATTTATGATTTATGGAGATAGGTTTTGGAAAGTTGAAAAATCAGTAATATCTTTATGCATCACAGGCTTTACTTTTTCCTTTATCTGAGATGGGCAAGCTACTCAGGTTTTTGGCTTCATGGGAGGAACCTTTTAAATCAAGAGTGTTTTTGTTTTCAATCTTATATCTCCTTTACAGGTAGTCTTTATAGTTCTTAATCAAGAGTGTTCATTTAGCTTTACCTAGTTTCACATGACTGTATGATTCTTGATTGATGATTCTAGCTTTGTGGTCTCCTAGGGGTTGGATCTGGTATATCATACCATGCATTTTCTTCTCCATCTCGGTTTGCATGTTCTGGCATAAGCATCATAACAGTGGAAAGCCCATCGAAGTGTTCCAAGTTTCACTTCCTCCAAGTAGGGGCGCAGTTGAGCTGCTGTCGATGTTGCAAGATGGTGTTTCTCAAGTTCAAACAAATGTCCAAATAGGAACAATTTTTCTTCTCAAGCTTAGAGCTCTTTTTTTAGCAATTCCACAGGTTTGTTTCTTATCTTGTACCAGTCTTCCACTTGCACTTTTCACTTTATTCTCTAGAGAACACGTTCAAAATTTTGACTGCGGTTAACTTCTCTAACATTTAAATTAGTTTGTAGATCAGTTTAATGCCTTATTTGATCTCGTTTATATGTAATTTTATGTTGTCAAACTCTACAAATTGTGGAAGAGCACAATCTAAGGAGTCGAGACTGTCTAATTCAGCATGTTGATTTCAGACAACCACCAAATTTGCTTCTACCTTGATGATCATGGCAGTAGCATTCTCTTGATGATCATGGCAGTAGCATTCTCCCTGGTGCCTTTCAGACACTTGCTGCTACTGGTGCTTCTTGAGGTTTACACAAGAAACATGCCACTGAGGAAAGCCAGCAGCGAGAAGCTGGTAAGGAGGATCAAGGAATGGTGGAGTCGAATTCCTGCTGCTCCTATTCAGATCACAAACCCGGCCGGTAGAGCTCGGTATTTCAATGTGTTATCACGAACCATTCAACCTTAAAAGTTCTCATGTAAATGCTCTCTTAAGAGGTGATTTCTTACTTTTTGATCTTTTTCTTTTGTCTGTTAACATTACCATTTTTAATTGTGTATAGCTAAGAGAAATGGCAATGCCTGTTCAGAGAAAATGTTTGAAGAACTGAATGAAAAATTAGTCCCTTGTTTTTGCCATTCCCAAATTGTTGTTATCTTTTATCAACTTCTGTTAACAATATGCTCTCTATATTCATATTGACAATCAAACAAACATGATACAGATCACCAAATTAGTCTTTGTATAAATAACAAAGACACGTAACCAACAACAAAGAAAATAACATATCTGTCCAAAAATATTTTCCAAGTAAAACAGACAGAATTTTCATTTACATATAGACAATACTAAAACACTTTTTGCATTGTGGATAATAACTAATAAGCAACACGGCAATGGCACAGGCAGGCAAAGCAAACTGAGAGGGCATACATAGAGTTCATTTATCATGAGAAAGCAGTGGAGTTTCCTCCAGTTCAATCACCTACGCATATTTAAAATGGTCGATATATATAACTTAATCAAATAAAAGATATGATGATGATGTAATGACTAAAAGCAGAATGCAGTCAAATAATTTATGTTGTGTGCAGTTTTTGTAACATATACATCTGTGGAGTTTTTCAGTTTTTCAGTGTTTTGGAGAGGTGATTGGAAATGTTGCACACTAGTAATACAATCCATGATAAAGCCAAATGAATCACAAAGAATGAGTGAATACCCGATCTTCAAACCTAAATAGCACCTGATATTTCCAAGAGATGCTGAAAACAAAAACATTGTGAACTTCAAGCCTTTCAAATCGATTCTGCCTCAGTTTTGATCTGGTTTCACGTGCAACTACCTAGAACCTCCTCCTCCTCTCAGACCAAGCGTTTTGCTGCCACATGATTGCTTGCTTGACTGCATCGATTTTCTTGTCATTCAACTGTTGGAGCTCCCCTGGAGCGAAAGATGGAGGTAATTTGCATGGCTCTGAAACACGAGTTGATTTCTCCATCGATTCCAACATGAATGTCTTGACATTTTCAGGTGCAGGGCAGGCCATGGATTCCAAGCATATTTCTGTGGCTTTCTCCGGTATGGTAGGCTTGTACTTTAAAAGCTTGGCATATTCAGTCAGCACATGCAACATGTAATCATAAACATAATCCATCGTCACTTCTTCTTCAAAGAATTTGAAGCTTGCCTTTCCCATATCTTGTGCCTATTAATGCCAATGACAGTTAGGAACCCACATTGGCAAGCAATTTATTATATTCATTTGTGTACCAGACATTGGGTATTTTGTTCATACCTCCTTATGGTGCTTATTGCCCCAATCAACTGCGAATTTGATAGATCTACACATATTGTTCGCTGGTACAGGCCAGTAATGATGCCCTGGCATGAGACCTCTTTGGAAAAACTCATACCAAGGTGTGTTGATAAACAAAGTGGGTGAATCACATGCCATTACATACTTCTGGCTCACTGACCATGCAAGACCATCTACATAAATCCTATATCTGCCCACCAAAATCATTCCCAAGTAAGATATTTGGTTTTCAAGATTGAATATACAGAAATCAGAAGCAATTTACCTATAGTTGCATTGTTTAGCCAGATTTGAGCTCTGGTAGCCTTGCTTTTCCTCACGACTCCAATCCTTAGAAAATAGTAACATGTCTTTAGCATAGACTTAGTAGTCAAACTCAAATCTGAAATGATTCAAGTCATACCTGAGTATAGATCCGAGCATTCCAGTCCCGTTCCCTAGTGACATTACACTGCAGAAGCTCCTGCCTGTTGGAACCCATTGTTGGATTACCCTTCCAAAAGGCATATGGTTCCCTATCTACCCACTTCATCTCTTCATTCACTTGCTTCATCTCCTCCATCAGAGGCGCCCATGGCTTTATATTGGTCTCAGGCCTTCCAATATTGACATAACCAGTTAGATATTGAAGACTAAACAATAACCGGCGAAGCAACAAAATACCAAGAGGAGTATTGAGTCATTACCAACCCCAGAAGGACCAATCGGGGAAGAGAATATCAGATGTCTGATCATCTTTGCAATAGTGGAAGACTGGCGGCAGAGTTGAAGGGCTGTACTGAGCAGACCTGACAGATGGTTGGTCCACACAGTTGAACATGAGATCCAGATCAGGTACACGCCCAGGATATCGGTTAATAAGCTGGATGATACCCCAGAGGGTGAACATGTTCCGAGTCATTGAATGTCCAAAGTATTCCTCAACATAAACTCGGCCATCAAGCACCACCAAACGGAAGGTTGCTAAACTTTTGGCACTTTCAACCAATTCCTTTGTTATTCCATCAGATTTCCAAGGAAACAGGTCCTCATGAATCCATCGGAAGTATTCAGGACAAGTTGGGGATTCTTGGGAAGTTGTGAGGGAGAGAGCAGAAGCCAGACCAGAAGACCTTTGGCAGATGGGTGCTCCTTGGTTTGGGCAGTTCAATGTAATGGGGGTTGCTTGTGCTTTGGAAGGTTGTGTTGTACTGGTAGGAATCGATTCTCCTTCGAATGGTTGTGTAGTAGTAGGATTTGATTCTACTTCAGAGGGTTTTGTAACAGTAGTAGCCGTAGCAACTAATTGTGTTTCAGATGGTTGTGTCTTAGTAGAAGGATTTGATTGTGTATCGAAGGGTTCCTTAATAGTAGTAGGAACTGATTGTGCTTCAGAGATCTGTGCTGTAAGAGTTTGTGAATCAACTTGTTGTTCACTCCAACTGAAGCTCTGCAAAGTTGGGGAGAAATTTTAATCTATTTATGTACCAAATATGTGTTGATTTACAGACACAATAATAGAAAGGTGGTACAATAATTACTACAAATACATTGGCACACCTCAGAAAAAAAAACCTGAAAACAAAATATGTTTAGCTGCAAAATCATTTAATGGAATGTTTCGTCTACATGGCATACTATGATTATTTTCATTCTCTAGAATCTAGAATGGGTTGGATTTTCCTTTCCATGTTTACTTAAAGGGATGAAAGGAAAGTTTTATGAAGAAAACCATGTCATCACCAGTAAACACAAAGTACCTTAATGACTCAACATACTGTGACGCTGACATATAAAATGTGATAAACATGAGGCCAAATTTGTTCATGCAATCCTTTCAATCCTTTTCAAATGAATACAAGCACTATCTAGTAGGTAAAAGGGGGCAAAAGTTAGGCAGGATGTCCATATTTAAATAGTGCAAATTTTCTTTTGCAGTTGCATAAACAGATTCCATAAATGTGATAGACTATGAGAAGTGAAGTATGGCGATCAAAGTTGTTCATTTTCTCTAAAAATTAATGTATACTTGAATTTGACATGAAAAGCCACACACAAAATGGAGTAAATTATGTTACCATGAACACCTACGGAAAGAGTGTCAAGCTCTAGCTAAAATTGAATAAACAAAAATCCACTCTATTATCCTTTACCAAATATGGCATTTTCAGGATGCTCTGCTCAATTCACTGTAAGCAATTCCAATCAAATTAACTCATTCTCGTTAAGAAAGTTGAAGATTTATGTAATGGAACTGACAATTAGCTTAGAAATGGGAAAGGGTTAAAGGGCGGTTTTATTACAACAGAAACAAGTAAATCCACAAAAGAATCCAAACATGAAGCATCAGATCGAGATCCAAAGGGAGGGAGGCTCACCGTGCCGTTGGAGTAGAAGAAGACGAGCACAAATAGCGCAACCAAGACGGCGACGATCATCCTGATGGGGGAATGCTTCGAGCCGTGGCTGCCGCTCTTACCCCTAGTCTCCGACGAAGCATTTTCCCCTTCCTCGGATCTGTTCCACAGCCGCCCCAATCTCGCCCTCGTCGCCATTTTCCGCCGCGACCGGATCAGACCTTTAGCAACTAAAGCAGAATAGCAAGAAAAACGCGGTTTTGCAGCATCAAGAAGGAGGAATCGATCGCGAAGGTGGATGTGGAGAAGAGGACGAGGAGATGGCAGCTACTACCATGTTGTGCTCCTTCGATTCGTGCGTGGATTGTAGATTGAGATTGTAGTTGAATCGAGAGAGAGAGAGAGAGGCAGGAAGGAAGGAAGAGGAGTCGTCGTAGGAGATGGTCGAAGTCAACACTCAAGATCGAGGCTTTCAAGTGGGCAATAATTCCTTGTGTTTGGCATCAAACTAACCAAACTCCCAACAACTCCAACTCCATGTTTTTTTTTAAACGCAGGATACGGAACATAGTTGAGTTAATTACGACGCACCAGAGTTGTAGAAGGGGACAAGAATTTGAACTTTCGACACTCAATCGTGATCAATTTAGTTTTTTGATTTACCTCCTCACAGATAATCATGAGGTCGATCGTGTGGAGTTGCTAAGGACGGATTCCACCTTTTATATAAGACAAGGAAACGCAGGATATGACTTCGTAACATGTTCTTCTCTCTCAAGTGTATTATTTATTTATTTTATTTATTTATTGTGTTCTCCCATTTTACCAATAAAAATATCTTACCATTATTAAGATTAAAATTGTAAATACTTGATGAATCTACTAAACATCTTATTGTTTTATGTTGGGGCTTTATTTATTAGTAGTAGTATTATTATATTTTTTTGTGTAAGTTGAATCCATTTGAGTAGAGATTATCTATGATATATTGTCTAGTTTTGTTTTTCATGTGCTAGTGTGATGTTAACTAATCTCTTTTAAAATTTTCACTCTCAATCATATTTTCCGAGAGCATATAAGCTTTGGCACAAGAGGTGCATATTCATTTAACCACATTTATATAGTTTTGAATTTCTTTTAATTTTGATAATATTGAATTTTTTTTAATATGAGCTTATGACTATTAATGACTTATAATGAAAATTTATTAATGAATTTAGACTTATCAAATTTAATTTAAATTAGGATAAATACATTCTTGAAACTCTTATAAATGTAATTATACTTTTCAACCTTTGTTTCTGTAAAAAAGGTGGAATCATCTTGAAAGTATGAGGAAGGTAAATCGAGAAACTGCACATTTGTTTCACATCTTGAAAATATGGTTGGAAACATCTATTCTCTCCATAGAATAATTTTTATTTTTATTATTACTATTAGTCCATTTGAATCAACATTATTGAGTATTTATGGCATATTATCTTGGTATGCCTAGTTAATATTTAAGTAATCTTTTTTGAAGTCTTCACTCTTAATAGTATTTAAAAAAAAATTATGTAATTTTGACAAAGAGACATTGATGTATATAGATTTATCATATTCATTCAACAATAATATTTATGAAATTTTCAAATTCTTCTAATTTTGATCATGTTCAAATTTTTTGAATTTGAATTTTATATAATTTTTGATCAAAATTTATTGATGAACTTGAGCTTTTCAAATTCAATCCAAATTAACTGAGTGTAATTATGTTTCTTTAGCTCCATAGTTTATTTAGCCTACTATGAGTTTTTGAAGAAAAAAAATAGCTTTGTTTCAAAAGAGACAAATGATAGTTATGGTCGGGATATGATGATGTCGCTACCAAAAGCAAGAATTGAGTCTATTAAGGTTTGGCTCCTGAGATATGGTTGAGTTGATTATTACGGGGTATATTTGCTACGATGGACAAGGATCGAATTTCAACGAAGTCGCGAGACAATATCCTCTCCTGTAGTGGTCAACTGTAATTTTTCGATTTACTTCATCATAAATGATCATGGAACCGATCGTATGAGACCGTTGGAATGACGAATTCTACCTTTTGCTGTAAAATCTATTAAAATTTAGATTTTGAAGGACATACGTTGCATCTTTGGAAGATGGTAGATGATCCAATGAGAGCATAAATAGTAACTATAAAATCCTATAAAACTTACCGATTCTTTGAAATTTCAAATGTTTGGCATGAATGAGTCAGACAAACAAGTGACATTAGTGTTTCAATGGTATGGGCAGTTAGGTTTGTTCGGCAAGTTAGTTTAGTTTCGATCTATTCGATTAGATTGATTTATCTCATAAAATTTCTCTTTTTTCTTGAAAATTATTTTTTAAAACTAATAATAATTTAATAAACAAAAAGCATGCAATAATGTGGAACATTAAACACTGTGCAAAGTTTAATGCAATCTGAATTTAATTTAGATATGGACTTGACATTTTTATCAATTCCAAATTATTATTTTATCCAGATTAACTAAACAAGTGTTATAAGAAATTAGTATAATACATTAAGGAAACATTTAAACAAATGAATTGTTCGAGGTGATGATCGCAGTAGAACTTCGAATAAAAGATGTTTTTCAAACTCTTCAAATGCAAAGAAGGATGAGTATGAAATATTTGAGACGGGTAAAGATCATATTTATATTTTATGAAGAGTTAGCAAGACATTTTTATCAATAATAGAATCTTTTGAGTCAATTAAATTTGATCAGTAGATTTAATCCATCTATTAATTAACTATCTTTTTATAAAAATAAAAAATATCTAAATTAAATTTTTTTTCTTAATTTAGTGTGTGTTGACTTGGTGTTAGGTCAACGAACAGAGGACACAATCTAATCCGTAATAAGGATACCTTCTGAATTCTGATGGCATAGATAGCAAAGAATCATTTTCGTGATCTTTCAAGATTTTCCATTTTTACTGCGGTTAAAGGTCAACGTTACAGCATACAATTGTCTTTTTCTTTTTTTTTTCTTTTTCTTTTTCTTTTTTTCTTCCTGGATTGTGCTGGAAAGTCCTTATCCACTGGGAGAGGGCGTACAGGAGCTGTTGGACGTGTGACATTGTCCCTCCGTTGATGGGTGGATGCTCGGGTGGACCTTCCTTTTCCTCCATTGGCGACATTGTTGCATTCATTTCGCAGCGGGTGATGTCGAGCTGCTTGGACTCTTTTGCTTGGGAGGTTCCGATTCAGAAAGCAACAAGTATTGAATGATTGGAGTAACAATCTCTGTAAAGATTTCCGCTCCCGGTTGGATCAGTAGGTAAAAGTTTTGATTTTTACTGCAAAGTTCGTTCCTTGGATCGATCCCTAGGGCTGGCTCGGCGACTGCGAGCATAAAAGAAATAGGTTTTGCCGTCGTTCACAAGGTTGCATCGACCTGGTCTTTTCTCTGGTTTCTCTAGTTCCTTTCGATCTCCAAAACCCCAATTTTTCTTGCTCTCTTAAGCATACCCCCACTGTGTCTTCGAATTGGATTTTTTTTTTTTTTTTTGCTTGATTGCAGAAACCCTAATTTGTTGGGTAGTGGTGGTCCTTTTCTTCTTGCTCTTGTTTTAACCTAGTTCCACCTGCCTTTGATTCCTTCCCGTAAATACTCCATCCCTGCAGTTTACTCAGATATCTATAAACCCTAGGTCTTTGTTTGCTGTTCAGAAAGCCGTAGATCTGAAATCGAAGCAAAAAATCCCACCTTGTTCGCCTGAGCCGAACGATTTGAGGGGATCCCCCTTTCTTCTCCATTTGGTTTCCCGATTTAGCTACATGGTGATGGAAGTGGAAAGTTGTGGCTCGTCCTGGACTAGAGAACAGGAGAAGGCATTTGAGAATGCGTTAGCAACCCACCCAGAGGATTGCAGTGATCGGTGGGAGAAAATCGCAGCTGATGTGCCTGGGAAAACTGTTGAAGATGTAAAGGACCACTATGAGCTTCTAGTAGAGGATGTCAATAGCATCGAGTCCGGCAGAGTCCCTCTACCTTCCTACCCGTCTTCATCGGACGGCGGTGACCATGCCACTGACACCGGCAGCGGCGGCAAGAAGGGTGGGAACGGCGATGGCAGTCACAGTGGAAAAGCATCTCGGGCAGAACAAGAGCGCAGAAAGGGTATAGCATGGACTGAAGATGAGCACAGGTTAACTCACTCAATTCGTTCCATTTTCGTACTCGTCCAGTTAATTTTTTTCTGATTCTCAATCGATGGAAAATCACTTGACTATTAAACTCTGACTTTTCTTCAAATTTAACATTTGAAAATACTATGAGGATATCTGAAGTGTGTTATTTTGCTACCTTATTTGGTGTTCTTGGGCTACAATGGAATTATCGATTGCTTCTGCATCATAACCAACTGTGACTTATCAGTGTCACTTAGATCTGTCTGGTTCACTTAAGACTTACAGTCGGATGATGCTATGGCACTTCTTAGTTATTCTTTGGTACGATAAAGATAAGTGTAAGCATTAGAAAATCTTGCTTACCTAAGTGCTTACAAGGTGGATTGTTGGTTGGTATATATCATTGTGATAGTGTGTCACTAATAGGATTTTTAAATGTCTGTGTTGAAATGAAACCGTAGGTGTAGATCAGACTTTTTTTTTATTACAAGCCAGGTCAGATCCGTAATAGTCGTACAGAGCATAAGTTTTGAAATGTTTCCTTGTTTATTTCTTTCGAAAGTTTCAAGTTAAATTAATCTTTTTCTATTTTAAAATCCTACTTGGAAACTAGTGGTACGAGTGAAAATAGTTGAGGGATAGTAGATGGTTGCCTCTTATTTAGGTGGTACTGGTGCAGAATGCCTCGTTTGCTATTATCGGGTGTGCATATGATATGGTTTTGAGCAATCTTTCAGTTTATCAAATATCGCATCTGCTATGAGTTTCATCATTTTAATGTGAACCACTTTAAACCCCAGATTAGTCGGTCGTTTCTTATTGTTTGGGGTTAATTTGTTATTAGCACCCTACCTCTCTCACTCATGCGCAGGTGCATAATTTGAAAGGCGGCAGAATGAGATAGAAAATATAAGCCAACATACTGGCAGGATGGGGATAGAGTAAAAATTTTCTGCTCTACCTCACTTCGCATGTCCCGCCTCGATTGTCTTGCTTGACCTGCAATAATTTAATTTATAACATATATTTATAAAATTTCTTCAGACCAAGAAACTTGGAATCTTATTACTCTATCCAGTCATCAGCGTCTGAGTTCATATTTGAAACATAACTTGTTACAATTATCAACTTTACATCACTAGAAGTGCTAGCTAAGTACTTTGCGAAGATGATGATGCTTAGATACATCCTGTATTGTGTACATTATCGACTTTATCTAGCTAGAAGTGCTAGCCAAGTACTTTGCGAGCATGATGGAACACACAAATGTTGCATATCGTCTTGGTAATTTAACTGTGCGTTTATATCTTTGAAATTCTACAAACTTCTGTATCATGAATCTGCAGTTATGACTGACCATTATGAGTGGAACTGGATTTTGTTTAAATTTCACGGGAATTATTTGTGAATATGTACCGATCTTCTGGATTGGTTATCAAGATAGTTTACTAGTCAAATTAGATCAGGTTAAATAAAAGAATGAACCGTAACTGGCCTCATTCTTTTAACTTGTGATATTAACTCATAGAATATGAGTTGTGGCCCAGAAGCTGGTACGATATCGAACTGTTTCTGTGATGGCTTAACAAAGGCTTCCTTTTCTTGAGAGAGAGAATGGAAGGCCTGTGGCATACAGAATTTGTTTAGGGAGGTTTGTCTACAAGAGAGGAAAACCGAGAATACAAGGAAACTCAATCAATAGGTCATGGTGAAAGTATCGATTTTCATACACAGTATTTACATGGCAAATGCATGACCATCATTGGAAGACAGAAGATGTATCTCTTTGTTGCCTCACAATTTTGGTCACTTCTGTCGATCCATATCTGTTCAACTCCATCGCAATCATAGGCTTCTTGTAGATATCAAACTACTAACTCCTTGTACAGGATTATTTTTTTCTCTCGATAATCTTGTAATGTACGGTTGGTTATTTGCTTTCATGCTCGTCATTAGATGCTTCACTGTTTCATTGCCCATTCTTTTCAAGTTCTAACTTTTGAATCAACTACAGATTATTTCTCCTCGGACTTGATAAATACGGAAAAGGTGATTGGAGGAGCATTTCTCGCAACTTTGTAATATCAAGAACACCAACGCAAGTTGCAAGCCATGCTCAGAAATACTTTATTCGGCTCAACTCGATGAACAAAGAGCGTAGAAGGACCAGCATTCATGACATTACAAGTGTTGGCGATGGAGATGTATCAGCTCCTCAAGGGCCAATCACCGGTCAGGTTAGCGGGTCAGTTACGAGTACAACGAAGCCCATCAAACAATCTTCTCATCCGGCAGGTGTACCTCCAGCTGTGAATATGTTTGGAGCAACCATCGGACAGCCAGTGGCCGGCTCTCTCATTCCAGCAGTAGGCACTCCAGTTAGTCTTCCTGTCCCAGGAGCACCTCACATTGCATACGGCGTGCGAGCCCCAGTTTCCGGAAGCACAATGCCTGGTGGCCCTGTGAACATGCCCCCAATGACAAATCCAATGTCTCCAACATCGGCTAATAGATAGTAGTAGTAGTTTAAGGTTTTTTCGCAAGGCATCTCGATCAATTGTTTCAAAATAAGTGGATAGATTGCAAGGACATCTTTTCTGAATTTCTAGTAGTCACACGAGTCAGAAGGTGCTTAATAACCAGTTGCTTCTTCGTCCGCATTGAAACATAAGCATCGATCGATCCATGTAGTCGATGTATCCAAAGCTTGTAACTCTTGTATTCTTCTTGTTACTTGTATGGTGATCCTCTCATCTGTTGTAGAACACAAGTGCAAAAATGAGATGTTGCTGCAGCACTTCACATGCAGTTCTGTATGCCATTTTGATCTGTTTCAAAAACAGTATCTTATATACACCATGGGTGGACCTTAGAAGCTCTGTGGTAAAGTATTTTAGGGAACAAATAAGAGTTTGAATCTTGAATATTTTGAAAGTCGATCTTTTAAGTGTTTTTATGTTTTGCTTCAGATTTACTTGATTACCAAGGTCTTCTACTTTCAAAATTTGTCAGATTATAAAAAAAATCCTGCTGGTAGCGCAAGCCACCTGATTAAAAACACATATGTCACTCTACTGAATTGTTTGGTCGAGAAAGAAGAGTTTCAGAAGGCTGTGATTCTCCTCCTTGCCAACTCCACTACTTCCTCTGCCTCGTCACATGAGGCCATGAACAGCTGCCATCTCTGCTTGAATCTCTCAAGCGCTGCGCCTGGGCGACTGCCAGACTGCTCGATCACCTCCATAGCTGCTGCTACAAGCTCCTCGTACTCACTGCTCATTGCTTCAATGGTGGTGTCGTCCATGACACAAGTGTAGCAGGTGGCTTCCTTGATCTATTCTCTTTATGGGAGTGGGCATGCATTACAAACTACTGTATCTTCAATGATTCTTAAAGAAACTCACGCAACTTTCTCAGCTTAACTTGCGCATGGAAGAATAGTTTACTGAAGTCTACTCAAGATTCAGGTAGGCTTGTGAACTTGTGATCGAGTTAGCCAAGGATTGAACAGTGTTTCTAAAACTCTTGTTACCAAATGGTCCGATCCTCCTGTTCAGATTTGTAATCTCTGGCTCTGCTGATTGCCTTCCAAGTGATGTTTATTTGTCAAGTTGTTGCTTTCGTGCAACAAACAACACGTTAGGTTGAAAGGGAGAAGCTTTTATCTATCCATAGAAACGTAGGAAAGGGAGTTTTATAAGCTTTTATCTATCCAGTTTCCCACCGACCATCCGGGAAACGTAGGAAAGTGAAGCTGTTTTATTTAGAAGCTTCAAAAGTGAAGTTGTTTTATGGAGGCACACTTATTATTATTAATTATTAAAATATTATCGGATCCAAAACTAAGAATAATGATCAACTTGAGTTGGGTTGATTCTGATCACCATCAAAATATCTTGGTTGAGTTATTATATAATAAATCAGAAATTCATATTACAATACCTATTCAATACAATTTAATTTTCATTTAAAATGTAATTGAAAGTTTTTTGGATTTTCTATCGACCTTTTAGAACATGGTTCATTGACTTAAAAAAAATTGATAAAACAATGACGACCATTTCGGAGAAGCGCATACGGCGGACACAGTTTGGTGGTGGACTGTGCTGTGCAGTCTACCTATAAAAACTCATATAGGCATGGGCTCATAATTCACTTGCTCTCTAATTGTTCCAGCTGATTAGTCGAGTAAATATTGAAATAAATTGATAATTTCATTTCAATTGTTTACGTGGTTAATCCACCTAAAAATAGGTAGGCAACAATTAAAAGACCACTCCAAATTATATAAATCATAAAAAAATCTCTTTTTCAAAATAAATAAATAGAGATATTTTATTCTCAAAATACTCCTTATCCAATAGTGTTATAGAAGCTATCAATAATTATTATAACGTACATAAATGTTATTAGATGATTATTATAATATGTAAAAATCATTTGATAGTTGTTAGGTGGAGAAACTATCAAATAACTATTATAATTATTTTAAAATAATTTTTTTAATAAAAAATTTAAATAATAATTTTTTAATTAAATTAATAAAAAATATTATAATATAATAATATTCAGAATTTTAAATTTTTAATTTTTAATTTTTAAAATTTAATTATAATTGTATAATAGCTACTATAATATATAAAAATTATTCTATAATTATTAAAATATAAAAAATTAATTATTTAGTTTAATCAAAATTTTATACATAAATCATTATTATATATATATATATATATATATATATATTATTAACTTCATCAAAATTATTTTAAATTAATCAAAATTATTTTAAAATAGTAATAATTAAATCATAAATTATAAGATCACTTGAAAATATAGCAATTTTAAGTATCTTTTACACGTATATTTAATAGCGTTTATAAGTTGTTTGTAGTAGTTATTGATACCTACTATAATACCATTAAATAAGAGAGATTCTGAAAATAAAGTTTTTAATAGGGAATCCTTTTAATTTTTTTTTAAAGAATGTCCTTTGATGATTTAATAATTTGAGAAGCTCTTCTAATTTTTACCCTTTAATTTCTCTCACTTCTCTATAAAGTCTCTGACTTTGTTTTCCTTGTTAACAGCAGCTGTGCGAGCTCACAGAAACATTTCATTTCATCAAGCAGTAAGCGATCCCAAAGTTTGTCCACAGAAACATTTCATCGAACACCCGGAGGGCGCGACGCAGTTCCCTTTTTCTTCTCCATCGTCAAGGGTGGGAGGGAGGCGGGCGCCTGGAGCGGAGATAATCTTTTTGCGCCTCGATCTGCTCCCTCGAAGGCGGCTGCTCGTTGTTCTTGATGGATCTGTGCACGTCGTATGTGGTGGCTCCCAATACCAGCAGGCTGCAACAAGTACAAATCACACAAGAAGAAGAAAAAATTGATTCGGTGAATTTGAGGCTGACCTGCAAGCAAACATCACCAGCTGCCTCGGGAAGATGTGTCTTCCAAACACCTTCATCGATTTGTTTGTTTCCGGTTGTGCTGCTCCCTCCAATGTAGTTAATTTTTTTTAATTGACATGAAATATTTAAAAATTTTCATAGATGATGATTTAATCTAACAATCAATGTTTTTAAATCCGCTTCAAGTAGCTAACTTTTAAATTGTCTTGAAATTTAATTTTTTGCATACTTTTAAGGGTTTTCACCTTATGATATATTTATTTTACTCTTTTATAATTTATAAAAAAACCTTTATAGAAGTATTGGCTGATAAAATAGAGTGTACTGTATTTATACTATATATTATGAATTTCATTTTATAGATAAAACAATGGAATTATAATGTCCAAATTTGTAAAATATCATTAAAAAACTATTAAAGGCTGTGTTGCGCTGGCGTAGTTTTTATAAATTTTCATACAAAACACAGATTTATTAGAGAATATAAAAATTAATCTTCCTATTACTCGAATTCAAATAGAGATTTCATTTTAAAAGTTATATCTAAGAAAAAAAACTCAAAACAAGAGAAGTTAGCATTTGATAATTTTTCGGAAAAGAAATAATTGAAAAACATTTTAGCAAAAAAAAATCAAATTACATGGACTGAATTTAATGAATTATTATGTGAACACATTTTGGGCAATTAATATTTTATCTCTATACTCACGCCACCATTTAGCCCTACTGACTATCACCATCACCAACAGATTCAAAAATCCATTGCCTCATTTACTTATTATAAAATAGCAGCTAAAAAATTCATTAACGAATTATTTTTTAAAAAATATTTTTTCATCCATTCGAAATCAAACAAAATTTCCTTCCTTCCTCGTCCAAAAGCTCACGCCGAATCCCTCCCAATGACATGGCGACAAGCAATCTCGCTCACAAAGGCGGGCAGCCTTGCTCACAGCCAACCTCGCGAGGCCGGCAACCTTTCTTTAGAGCATGCCTTGCTGGCAGCACAAAACCGAGTCTTCCGATTAGTGGCACCTTTTTGGCACAACTCTGTCAATGGGGGAATCCTTATGGGCAGGGACAGAAGCTTAAAATATTGCAATTTGATAAGTAATTCTAGCTGCAATCTCACTGTTGCATGACTGGATTTGGACGGCCTGAAAACTCTTCAGGATGGTAGGCAAAACCATGGACATGGCACACCACATGGATGTAACAATCCAATAGATAAGAAATGAAGCACATTATCATGGGGGAGCACACAGATGATCAAAGGACAAGAACAAAGATCAAGTTGGCACTACATTAGATCAAGTTAGATAAAAGTTAAGTACATTATGTTAGTGGAGAAGAGCCATGGCATCGCTTTTCCCATTAGAAAAGAGAATGATAGTTTCTTCGATTTCTTCTGGTCACCAAATAGAAACTACAACAAAATGGGGAAAAAGACAGGGAAAGAAATAGAGATACCGAGATTCACGATCTTTTGCTGCAACTCCCTCATTCATCATCGTCATCATCCTGTTCGACATTGTTTAACAAGAATTAGGAACAAAATTAATATGCAAAATACAATTTGTGTTGAAGTGTGTGTGTGTGTGTCATAGCTATTATGTTTCTGACCTCTTCTTCTTCATCATCCTCGTCGTCATCATTCACCTCAGATTTGGACTTGTCGGACTCTTCCTCGTCTTCTGCTGCGGCAGCGGCAGCAGGAGCAGAACGACTTCCACCTCCAGTCTATGAGCCAATCAAAGGCAAAGAATTACATGATTCGATAATGGAATTTCTCAACAAAAAATGGCAACTTTGCAATCGATACCTGGCCCTTATTGTAGGCAGCCATAGTTTTGGTGTAATCGGCTTTGAGCTTTGCTGCCTTGGCTACATATGGAGCTTTCTCCTGCAAAGACAGTTTGTAAAAGGGTATTCGATCGAACTGGTAAAGCAAGCGTTGCGATAGATTACTTCTTCCGACAAGGATTTCCACTTATCTCCTCCAGCTTTCCCAACCTATTCGGATGAGATTGATGCGTTTATACAATCGTGAAAAACAAAAGATAATGTTCTGTGTGAGAGGAGAAAAGAATCTAACCGCTGCGACCGATTTGTTATTAGGGTTCTTTTCCTTGAATATCTTCCGGAACTCCTCCCTGCCAAACCGATCAATGAGTAAGTAACTACGCGCAAAGAAAATTAAAACAAACCAATCAAACGAGAAGAAAGAATCTTACATGAAGACGAAGAAGGCACTCTGGGGCCTCTTAGGTTTGTTGGGATCCTTGTCGGCCTTCGACTTCCTCGGCTTTTTAGCCGGCCTTTCAGATCCCTTTTTCACCGAAAGCCTTCAGGGCAAAACAAAAAAAAAATTTAAAAAAAAAAGCATTACATCCCCCAAAATCCAACCTTTCCAACACCGATCGATCTATCAAAAGCACATAAAATGAAAAGAAACATATCTATATCAGTTCTTACTTGGTATCAGCCTTCTTGGGAGCGTCGGTCTTGGATTTCCCCCTCTTCATGGCGAGATCTGCAGCAAAAACAATCAGATCTGCCCAGAAAAAAAAACTACAAAACTACACAAATCATGAAAAAAACCAAAATCTTACCTCGAGATTAGGCTTCTACGACGTTGGAGACAAGGAGAAGCAGCCGATTGATGGGAGGCGGGGAAGGATAAGAAGAGGAGGCGTGGGAGAAGAGGCAAAAATTGGAATCCGACGGCTCGAGATCGGGCCGTGGATACGAGAGCGAAGAGAAGGGGTTTCAGCCGGAGATTTTGTACTTCGACACGTCATGGATCCGTGGGATCGTTGCTCATTGGCCATCCGCTTGTGCTTTTTCCCATCTCCTCCTCTTTCTCCGGATCCGCTACACCGCTCCGGATTCGCGATAGTTTAAACGGCCAATTGGAAAGTTGCTGATGTAAACAGATTGATTTTGATAAGAATAAAATAAATTTAATCTTGATTCGATCAAACATATTCTCGCCCCTCTAATTTAATTAAAATGTAATTTTTATAAATAAAATATACATTATATTCTAATTTTTAATATATTATAGATCATCTGAAATTATACAGAAAAATATACGTATTAAGAAAATAATAACAAAAGGATGATCCCGTGATACTAGTATTGAATTCAATGTTAAAAGTGTTCAATATGCGTGACTAATATAAATATATGAAATTATGTGTCTAAAGTGCTTAAAGTCGATCAAACATTATATAAAAATATTAAAATAATATAATAAATCTCAATATAGACCAAGCCCGGTCACGCGCCAAATATTAAACATGATACGATAAAGTATTAATAATTAAACATGATCTATAAAGTATTAATAAGTTCATAAATTATGCTCCATTGATTGTCAAAAACAACAACAACAAAAAACACTCTCCAAAGTTAGATCTAACTAGATACTTACTAGAGAATTATAGGAAAATCCATTTGATTTACGAAGAGTTGACCTTGAAACCATGATGGATTAAAAACTCTGAAGAACATTTTGACTGACGATCTAGTTCAATAGATGTATTAGATAATTCAGGATATTTCTCCTAATTTTCAACTCGAATTGGGAATTGATCAAGTCAGTAACTTCATGGAAATAAAGGACATAATGATTAGAATAGTCTGATCTCAAATAGCACAAATATGGCTTGACGATAATGAAGAATCGTGACAGATTCATAGAAATAGCTGAAGGTTTCGAATGAAAGTTTTGTTGGGTCTTTGGAATGCAATAGAACTCAACCTTTCATCAGAAGAAGCTTAATTCAATCCAGGAAATCTGGTGGAACTGTCGATTCCGTGAAGTACTCCTTTCTGACTGTGTCCATGTCGCAGAACCGAGCCTTGCAGAAGTTAAACAAGGATACAGATGTAAAACAATGCACATATCGGAACACCAGCTCAAAAAGATCCAACTTTAAAATGAAAATATATCGTCGTGAATGATTGCTCACCAATGAGGCATATGACTTCAATAAAGGTTTGATAAGCTGCCAAACAGGTCGAAACACCAAAGGGGCATTGACGAAGAGAACCTGACCCAGCCTTTTCGGATAGTAATAATAGAACACATCAATCTGTTGAAAAAGATCACAAGTGAAAACATCTATCTTGTTGCATATGCTATGATCAGGACAAAGTTCTAAGCTTTCGGAAACGATTATAAAGGACAGTGCACAGTTTGGAAAATTTTCAATCATGATAATGCATGAAAGCATGTGTAGACTAAGTTGATGAATGCAAGCAGTGTAGATATCATGAATGGTTTGTTAATGGAAAAAGATCAATATGTTTAAGAAAAATCATATTGGGTTTCCATAACTAAGAACAAGATCTATGGTCATCCTCAATATCTTCCATCTTTTTTATAGCTTCTATCCGTCCTATTTTGTATTCTCACAAATAAACAAGGACTTAAAGGAGCAAAAGCATGGTGTAGAAGTACTTGCATAAGAAAAATAAGCAAGATGGTGTCGCGTAGATTTTGCAGTTTTTCTGAATCATAAAAAAATATGTTCTAAATGAAAGTAGTCTCTCAAATGTGTCAATAAAGCAATTAATCAAATGCTCAGAACTTGGAATGGGAGAAGTACCAGAAACTTCAAAAATTGAATATCCGTGTTTTCTATTCGAAAGCCTCTTAGATCGACAATGCCTAGAATTTCTTCAACTCCAGGAGGAAGTTTGCTTAATGCATTCTCAATCAGATAGACACAGAGTTTCTCATCCTCAATGAATTCCTGTTTCTGTTCACAAATTATATGGTGCAATCAGAAATAATACTGACAGAAAATGCAGCTCTTAATAGAAAGAAAGGAACCAACGCCACAGAGCTGTTATAGTAACTGGTTCACATCAAGAGTTCAAAATAAAATCAATAACAAAGAGTTATCAACTTATCATCATGTACATTGTTAGTGAAGTTGGGAATCTTCTGCAAAAGAAAAGAAGCAGATTAACAAAGCAAAGCCATCAATAGAAGAGAATCAGACTACCACCAGGTAGAAATTTTCTTTAATACTATGATTTCAAAATAGAACCAGAAAATTCAGTAGGGGAATTCATCGTCTCACTTCTTACAGTAGTAGACAAGCAAAGTCTAGCAGCATGGTAAAAAAGGAGAAATTTGTTAATTTTAATTCAGGTGATATGAAAGGTCAGATTCACCCAATTTTAACTTAAAACTGGTCCATTATTTTGTATAATAAAAAGAACGATTATAGTATCGACAAAAAATCTACAAGGGCACAAGTAGTTCATCAAACATAATATTATGAGTTTATGACAATGAGAATACAGCTTGTTGTTCCTGAAAAAAAGAAAATAGAAATTATAGTTTACACTATTTACCTACCCCAGGAAAATGTTTCCGTGCAACTACCACAAATACGGGTCTGCCCTTATTGTCAGGGAAGTCATGCACATAAGCCTTGCCAGTTGCATATAACTCCTGAACTGATTCTTGACACAAATTTGATACACCAAAATCCTCACGCCATTTCTGGATCAAGAGATAAAAGTTCAATGCATGCCAAAGCATGAAATAGCTTCAACATATAAAAGACAATTTAGAACTTAAAGTAAAACTTGTAGTGATGTAAAATAGCTACACAAGTATATTATGTTGTGGAGGCAAGGCAACTTAGGCGAAGCGGATCCAATATATTTCTAAGCCATAAGGATCTTTAAACAAATAAAGTCAAGTCTTCACCATAGCAAGATTAAAATGAATTGTTATCCTTTTCGACAGTAGAACATGCAAAGGTGCTACATATTTTACTCAAGCACATGCCATTTTCTAAAACGTAACTTATAGTTTATAAACTGAAAATATACGAATTTGAAGGATAAAAGGAATCAATCTACTTACAACATCAAGGTTCTAAATTTTGCAAGAGCTCATTTATGTTTTTCAATATGATAAGCAAATAAGTTTGGTATATTGTATAGGCTAGGTTAGTAAATGACAAGCTCAAAGAGAAGATAGGTAAGATTATCCTATGAGACAAGTTGTCAAGAGTTCATAAATGGAGAAGCTGCAATACATATATAAGCTCATTTTAATACAAACTATACAAATGTCATTGTTAAGGACCCATTTGTAAAGCAATACCTAGAATATATATTATAGATATTCAGTATACTATGTGATTTTCCAATTGCATATCTAGCATAGCTGCATTGTCTTCTTTTAACAAGCTCTTGAACATGTTCACAAATGAACTTGTAACAAATAGTATAAGTACTGGTACCCATATAGATGCATCACTGGAGAGATACCAATTAAACATGTCATAAAAGATACAGAGAACATTAATGTTTAAAAAAAAAATTAGGGGTCACTGAATATTACAATAGCCTTAGACAATTTCATGGCAGCCTTTTCAAAAGAAAACCTTCGGTCCTTCAAAAACCAATGGAGCATTTCTTCATCATCTCTACCATTCTTTCCTATTGGGAGATTAGCATGCTCTCTTTGAAGTTTTTCCTTGACTTCCAACACAAGCTGAAGATTCAGAATATAAAGAAAAACATAGGTTTATAAGCACAAGCTGAAGATTCAGGATATATAGAAAAACATAGGTTTATAAGCACAAGCTGAAGATTCAGGATATATAAAAAAAACATGGGTTTATAAGAATGTTTCAGATCTAAAATAAAATACGAAATGCAGGGCAAAAAACATAGTAAATTAACCACCGCATGCAATTATCATCACTTAGGAAACAACATCATTGTATTATTTGCAGAATTACTTTAACTTATGACTAAAGTTATAAACATAATATTCACAAATATTGTGCTAAGGAAAACACCAGATGCAGTCTCTTTCAAGACTGCAACTTTCCATCAATCATACATGTCAAGCAATTTTTATCTCAGAAAAATTTCCCTCTTTGATCTCCTATCCTGTTGTAACCAATTTTGCTAAGACTAGTTGTCAAGGTTGATATTAGGATAGAATAGTAAAAGAATCTTCCATTTTCATCAGATTGCTAGGATACACGAAATCAGAATGAGCACCAAAATAAAAAATAAGAGAGATATAATGAAATTATTTCATATGAGACTACAACATATGTTCTAAAATATTAAAAAAGGGGAACTTTAGGATCGTTGAAAAAAAGATTATTGCATTCTCTCTTATCCACAATAACCTCAACAATAAATGAGAGAAAGATGTGTGAGTTACAAAGTTCCACGAACAATGGCAAGGAGGTTGAATGAGTGATTCTTGATCTCTTTGGTAAATGATGAGGAGGATTCATTGGATCTTTTTTATTATTATTTTTTAATTATTATTTTTAGTAATTTTCAGAATTTTTGGTAATTAGGGTATTTTTGATAATTTCTATCTTTTGTATTTTTAGGATTTTGAGTCTATTTAGAATTTCGAGTCGGTTAAGAATTTTTCCTTTCTTTATAAATTAGGGTTTTGGGTCTATATAAGCATCTTGTTAGTTTATGTTTAAGAAAAAGTTTTGGTTTAATAATATTTTTGACAGTGCCATTTATTTCCCTATCTCTTGGTATTCTTCTGAATCAATAGGTTTTAGAAGATTATTTCCGGAGTTCGCAGTCAATCAATAGAATCAATACATCCTGCAGGATAATCGTTATCCCGCTCAACGTCAGAAAATCTTAATGTGTAGCAAGGATAAGTAATTTAAAAGAATCATGAATAATCTCTCTTTTTCCTGTGTGAGTTCTCAAAGAATCAAGGGGAAGGTTAAATTGGTCAAGTTATTAAAATTCATAACAATTTGACCTTTTCAAACTCAATTTGACATAAGTCCAATAGATTTCATCAATTCTCTTATACAAAGCTTTGAATTCATACATAAACACAAACGGCATTCTAGTACACAAGATCATATGATTTGATGGTTTGTCCAGTTACAATTCCAGGTCTTCAATCTCAAATAAAGAAATAAAGGACAACCATACTGTGAATTTCAATGCCTTGAACTCGAGTCATCTACACAGATTCAAATAAACTGTTCAGAGGCACTCATACCTACACCAGCATATCCACATACTGGTATGCATACTAAAAAATCTGGCAAAGGAAGCCATGTTTATTGGCACAAACAAGAACCAATCCTTTTTGCTGAAAATAGAACTAAGAATGGTAGAAGGAAGAATGCTAAAGTAGAATCATCTGTGCCCTTTTATTTAACTATCACATTGCTAGCATTCCAAACAAAACGGTCTTAGGGTCCAAAACTATCCCTCAAAACTCTATGAAAAATCACTGTTTAATGCTGCAAGCACATACTATGTAAGTAGCTCTAAGTTTAACATCTACGCAATGAAACAGCAAAACTCCATATCATTTTTGGTGCAATGCAACAAAAAAGCAATCAAATAACTTCTCTTCCTATGATAGACCAGTTATCTTCTACCTAGCTAATCTGTAGTAGTGATTTGTGTTCCATGCCAGACTGCATCCAAGCAGATAGAAGGCAGAATGCGATGAAATTAACTCTAAATAATGCTGGAGCATAGTTTCTAATTCACAAGAATTCACAAAACAACTGGATGACGACTTTGAAGCTTAAAATGGGAATCATTCGAGATGGGCCTTGTTTCTTTAGGAAGGGAAAGAGCGAATGGAAGGACAGACCATAACATGTCAGATAGGAGATGGGAACCCAGATGCGGAAGATTGATGACCAGGAAGGATAGCCAAGAGAGCTACTTTCACGAAGATTAGCAAAATAGAACTTCCCGAAAAGCAAGATGAGCAAAAGAATCTATAGAAATTCGAGAACGCACCTGGCAGTGCAGAAGCGATGGAACTCACTTCGTGGGAAATAATGTTAGGGAAGCCATTCTGCTTGGAAATAGAGTATAAAGTAGAATACCTTGTTGGTATCGAGGGAAGCGGGAGCCTGGTTGTCGCCGGCGCACCTCAAGCGCCTACTACCAGGCGAGAAAGAGGAAGAGGATGAGGAAGAAGAAAAGGGAAGGCGAAAAGTGCAGCCGACCGGATGAAGAGCCATCATCCGCCACACTTTTCGCGAATTACACAGTTCCTTTTTTTTCTTCTTCTTCCAGCGAGAAAAAAGCAATCCAAGATAACCCGACAAGCAGATGACTGATTAAAATCAAAGCTCGTACTTTTCTTCGTTATCTATTCAACTCTGGCGTTTGTGACGGAGATAGAAAGGGCCCATCAAGCTGGACTCGCGCAGGACGCAACCACCAAGCCGCCGCGTCCCTTTCATTCGCGAACCGCACCGCCGGGCAAACTCGAGTCCTCCGCCGTCCCCATCGCCGATCACGACCACCGTCACGCCGACGGCGAAAGCTATTTTTTTTTGGACACCATTAATGTATATATTCTAAAAATGCATATTTTTTAGTAAAAAATTATTATATGTACGTTTTTCAACCGATTGATTTTTATATATATAAAAGTAGATATACGCCCATCATTTATAAAATGAGAAATGATATGGAGTATGAAAAAGTCCAACATGAAATTAATATGATATACTTAATTACATGTCTGTAGGTTTCATTGCATGCAGTGTGTCATGTTGATTTCATGTTAGACTTTTTCATGCTATATATCATTGCTCTTACAAAATCTATAGTTCCATCTCCAATTAAGTCAAACGGACTTCCATTTTATCTCAAAAATACTTTTTAACGCAACACACTTACAATAACCACCTACAACGGATAAGCTACCCAAAACGACTACAATATATTTAGATAAATTTAAGATGTATAATTTAAAATTTATATTAGGGCATCTTGAATGGAGATTGTTCCCGTCAAGAACCGCTTCTGGATGAGCAACCTCTCCTCAGCAACACTCCGGGGTGAAGACGAAGAGAAGACACCTAAGATCGCCGAGGACCTGCGATCACAAACACCGTGAGGAGGAAGGCCGGTGTGACCGGCGCGACCACTCCGATGCCTAAGTCAACGATCTGGAGAAAAATGACGAAGGAGAGGTGGATCAGAATTAGAAGAGCATACCTGGCCCCGGCGAAGGAGCGCTCCTTATATACTGAGATAGAGGTTCGTACTACGGCCGAGGTAAGGTGGAGCTTACCCCTAGAGTACACTCCGTACCGGCAGGGAGTGGCGTCTTTAATGCTGCTTGTACGCCGCTTGTAGAGGGCGTACGGCGTACGTTAGGCGGCGCATCACCATACCCAGTGAGGGGGTGTCAGATATCTGACTATAGTACAAGAAGGGGAGTGGTCAGTGAAGGAGGGTCTTATTCTGCCCCGATTCTTCGAGACGAGTCGGGTATACTGATCAGTCGACCTGCCCGGGAGTCAGCTCGGCGGGATGATCCGAATCTTCTACTGCCAAACCGGCTTATCGGACTCGGGTGGGGCCCATTCGGGTGGTTACCCAGGGATTTGGATTCGGACTGTAGTGCCCGGGTCGGCTACTTCCGGCTGGTTGACTCGGTTCGAGCCTCCTTCGCGATCGAATCCGCCTCCGTATCTTACGCCCGTAACAGAGATATTTAATAGGGATATTTAAAGAAATATCTCCACGATATTTGTGAAGGAATTAGAAATTATCAGACTAAAAGTTTTACCAGGTGATTTTTAATTATTATATTATAAAAAATAATATAATAATTAGAATTAAATAAAATAATATTATTAAATTAATTTTATTTAATATTAAATTAGAAATTATAAGTAATTTTTTAAATATAAATTAATAAAATGACAGTGATACTTATAAATATTTAGTTGATGAGATATTTAATTATAATATTTGAAAGTGAGATATTTGATAGGTGAGACCCATAAATATTTGGTTTGTGATATATTTTATTGTGAAAAGTTAAGATATTTGAGGAAATAGATATTTGATTGATTATGTGGATGTGAGAACCACAAATATTAAAATTTAGAATCTCTGAATAGTATTATATCAAAATATTATTGATCAACTTGGTCAAAATTATTTAAATTTTATCAAAATTATTTTAAAACAGTTGTAAAAATTATTAGTAGTTATTACAATCTCAAATCCTAAACTCATCCTAAATATATTATAACAATTACCAGTAACTTCTATGTGTTTTAGCAACTATTGGTAGCTTTTACATATTTATAACAGCTATTTGATAGGTTCTACGTGATGTAAACCTTAAATTCTAAATCATAAATACATGTTAATAGTTACTTGGTAACTTTTACATATTGTAGCAACTAGGGTATTTTCGATATAAAATGATTAACGGAGAGTCCATTTAATTTTTTTTTTTTTGAAAAAGAGATGTCCATTTGATATTTCTGTTTGGGAGGAGGTGAGAGAAGAGTAAATAAAAGAAAGGAAAATTTTAACTTTTGATTGAGATGGAGTGAATAAAGAGAGGAAGGAAAGAAGGGTAAGTTTCACTTTTGCATACTCATGAATCAATACAATTTTTTACATCACAATTGAAAAAGAATTCAAAAATATTTTATTCTAATTTTATCCATAGTTTAAAATATTAATTTCTAAATTAACTTATTTATTTAAGTATCTCATCTTTATACTGTCGCTCCTCATACAACGCACGTTGTCATCTCCCAGTGTTCAACTACTCGCACTCCACGATATTGCCATTGACTCTCGCCGTATATCTCTCAAAGGAGAAGATTCAAGAGATATTTTAGTAAATTTTTATAAAAATATTTGAAAAAATACTGATTTATCTTTTGTAGGACTAAAATATATAGATTTTATATTTTGTATGCTTATGGCATGTATATTTTCTGTTTCTTTAAACATTCCTTATTTATTTAAGTCATAAATATTAATTTTAGTTGGGTCTAGGGTGATTCTGACAGGAAAAATCTTATATCCATAAGTTTAATGAACTATATATATTTTCTCACATGCACAGATTTATTTTAAAAAGTAAAAATATTTTTATAATTTTATATATTTAACATTTATTCTTCTTCCTTTTCTCTCAAATAATTAAATAAAATAATACATGTTATATTAATAAACCTTATCTCCCTTATTTAAAATAAGGAGCACATAATACTTTACTTCCCTTCTTTTTTTCTTATTTTACTTCCCTTTTCTTTCCATTAATCAACTTTTTCTTGCCACTTCTAAAGAGATCTGTGAGGAGGTTAATTTGGGACGCAGGAGGGTACTGGCTTTGTCAGGATTCGAACCCTTTTTTATTTAACCAACTTTGCCCCGGGGGCAAAATCAACTTGTTCTTGCCCTTTCCAAAGAGAGTGTTAATTTGGGACGTCTTTTTTATTTTTTGATAATTGGGGACAAACTTGCCACACTATATACTAAAAGGATCAAATTAGGATAAATGAAATACTTAGGGGTTTAAAATACGAGAAATTCCAATAGAAAAAGGGCCAAAACAAAAAAGAGGTTACCTTTAAATACGGTCGTGTGCGAATTTTCTCCAGGTCTGCCCTAAACCAGGGGAGGAGAAGGGCAGGGAAGGGCGCACGCAGCGGAGTTCTTTCCGCCACTTCGTCTCTCGTCCAACATCTCCAAATCTTTGGAAACTTCCTCATTTTGACCAATTTTGTGATCCGTAGATCTTCTATTCTTTGTAGATTCAATTTTGCCCCTCTCCTATTCTTGGAGATCCCCGATTCCCGCAGCGGCGGCACAACCCTGAGTGGCTCAGTTATGTCTCCCATCCACTCCTCGTCGTCCCCGGCCTCCCTCCAGTTTGCAGCTCCACCGCCGCAGCAGGATGGCGAAGAACGCGCTTGCGGTGCAAATTTGACCGGAAAGAAGCCGGCCTGGAACGTCCAGATGAATGGGGCGAGTAACGGTGCAAGCGTGATCAGTGACGATTCCTGGCCTGCTCTCTCCCAGTCCGCTAAAGGGATCTTCAAATCTTCGCTATCGGACACCACCAAGCCGCTCCAGGATCAATCGATCTCTGCGCCCTTGGTAAGTCTTTTGAAAATTTCGTTGTTAGTTTATTCTATTACGCAAAATGTGTCATCTCGATGTATTCCTGCGTGTTGATTTCTTTGTCTACGTGTGTTTTTAGGGTTCTGTTATGACGGCATCTCAGCCAGTACCATATTTTCCCCTCCATGATACTAGTTCTAGCCCAAGCTTGCTGAAACCTGATGCAAAACTTAATTCGGTGAATATGGGTGATTGTGTCTGTATCACTGGCGTGCCAGCCATTGTTACACCTGAGGCACCTCAACTGGCTGCTTTGGAGCAGAGGACTAAACTTTGTTTAGATGTAGTTTCAGAATCTTCTCCCAAGGACCCCCCTAAGGGGAAAAACAACTGGGATAGGAATCTGGGCGGCAGCTTTGCACCACAGAACCGTAACACTACTGATCACTATGGTAGGCATAATGGAATCAGGAGGGCACAGCATGGTGGTTGGGTTTCCCACCAGGGAGCCTATGGGAAACGACAGGACCACAAATTGGGAGGTTATGAAAGGAATTTACCCCCACATGCAAATATGCTAGTACCTCCACCGCGTGGTTACTTCAGGCATTTCATTCGGGCACCACAACCTGCCGTGGCACCTTTTTTTAGCATGCCAGTGCAGGTTCGCCCTCTTGTAGGTCCCATGGGCTACCCCGGTAAGTAAAACTTGTGGACAAATATTATGACTTCCTGTGGATCACATAAGTTTCTAGATTTTGATCCTTGCGGTATTCTTATCAGAAGCACCTATGTATTTTTTCCCACCACCTCCACCGCCTGAGAAGCTGAGAAATGTCCCTTTCATTCGTCATCAAGCACCATCTACAATAGTCAGGCCAGTGGATAACTTGCAACTTATGATACTGAAACAAATCGAGTACTATTTCAGGTGATTGTGTTATTCTTAAGGCCTTAAACTTGTTATACAAGTCTAATAAAAGTTTCCTTTTAGTAGTTCATTCCATATGCCTGTGTTGCTTGTGCAGTACTGAAAATTTATGCAAAGACGTTTTTCTGAAAACTAATATGGATAACCAGGGATGGGTTCCTGTCTCATTAATAGCAGGCTTTAATCGAGTGAGTATCACTTTTTGTTATCTTGTTCTTGCTTGCTCACTTAGCTCAGTACAATATGTTTGCATGTGTTTCAGAATAATTGTGATCTAATCCAGGTTAACATGCTGTATAAATTGTTTGTGCTTTTCTCTGTAATTTTTTTCTTCTTGTAGTAAGTTTATCTTTAATTTGTTTGTGTTATAGTTTTATGGCTCTATTTGATGAAAGTTAGGTTTTACTGTTGATTGGCTTATCCTGATACTATCCTATATCTATTTTTAATGCCACTATATGCAATGTGGTATTTTTTATGGACTTCTTTTTGTAGTTGTTATATGATCTTTTATCCCTCACAATGGCACATTGCATTGTTGAAACAGAACTAGCATCTAAAGGCTCAAACCTAATTCATATATTAACTAGTATGAGGTTTGCAAGAAGTGTCGGGAATGATTTTTTGTTATGGTTAGCTTGCTGAATCTCAAAATCTTTCTATTATGCTTTCTTATTAGTGAGCGTTTCTCCTGAATCTTTGCCTTATGGGCTATAAGTTTCAGCATCTTCGTCATTCACACAGCTATTGTATTTGTCTTAATCCATGTTTTTATTGATCTAACCCTCATGGTGTTGTGGAATATAAATTATAACTTCATTTTGGATAGACCCAAATTTTCAAATCAGATTGGAGAGGGTAGAATTGGTAGTATGACAAAACCGATCTCAAGGTTAGTTTTCAACATACAATTGATTGCACTGGTGATGATCTGAAACCAACAAACTCAACTGGATGCATCTTCCATTTTTATTTCAGTATATAACCTTGTATCCTTTGTCTTCCTCAACTGTTACTAATTAAACATCTGCAACAAGTTTATCTTTTACCTTGATCATTATGAAGCTGTGATTGTCTTCCTCTTTACTCAGTTGCAAATCAAATAGTTTAACTTTCCCCTTTGATCATCATTGTCTATCAACCTGTGTTAGTTACAACTAATAGGAATTAGGTCCTTGAGTTTTATCCTTTTATCAAACTCGTATGCCTATTCAATAGTAAGATCCAAATCAATTATACCAGGGTGGTGAAGGCTCCTCGTATTGTTTGCAGGTGACAGTCTATCCTTGTAACATATAAAATTATGATCAATGCTCATAGATTTAGACACTTTTTATGCTAGTCGTCAAGGTCTAATGCAACCGTCAACCTTTTCATTTGTGTTGAGACCAACATTGGTGATTTATCTTTCCCTTGTTTATGAATCTTAAATCTGGATCTTCTAATTGTGCTTTTATTTTTGAGAATATAGGTTCTATTTTTCATTCTTGTATCTGTCTTTTATCAAAGAGGAGAGTTTCCCTGTTTGAGATTCATTGATAATGAAATGGTAAAGTGCAGATAACTGTATACCTTAATCAAGACATACTAACGAATTAGTGATTTGCAAGGTGTGCAATCAAGTTACAGCTTTAAGATAGACTCTTATGGGACTAATATATCTTTTTTGGAGAACCAAATGCACCAAGATCATACGATAGCAATATTGGTATTATACTTTCAATGTATCATGTTCTCTTCTTACCATTAACATAGCTCTCTAATTTTCAAGTTCTAGACATCTTCTAGCTAAGTCGCCCATTACCTATGGTCTGAAGTGTAATAATAGAAACCACTGGAGAGGGGAGTGAATACTATCTAATGTAACCTTTTGGTTTTGTTCTTATGTGTTGTAGAAAGTGCTAGGAAATATAAACTACAACTTCATTTTGGATTGATCAAAATTTCCAAATTCGATTAGAGGGTAGATTGTTTGTATGACAAAGTTGAGCTTTTCCAATCATAAGGTTAATTTTCAACATACAATTGATTGAACCTAGGATGTTCTGAAACCAAACCAACAAGATCAACTAGATAAATCTTCCATTTTTTACTTAGAAGTGTATAATCTTGTGGACTTTGTCTTCACTGTTAATAACTATACATCTGCAACAAGTTTATCTTTTGCCTTGATCATCATAAGGCTGTTGTTGTCTTCTTTGTAGGCCTTGTCTTCCTTAATTGTTAACAATTGCTCGATTGCAACTAGCTTACTTTCCTTTTGGATCATCATCATCTATCAACCTGTGTTTGTTCCAACTATTTGGAATTTATCTCTGGGTCTTATCCTTTTATCGAACTCTGTCTATATCAACATAATATCTATCCTTACAGGCAGTGACCTATTCTTATAACAAATACAGTTAAGATTCCATTATCATAGATTAGACACTTATAATGTTGGCTGTCAAGGTACAATGCAACCGTCAACTTTTTTTATTTGCACTTGAGACTAACATTGGTGATTTCATCTTTCCCTTGATTATGAATCTTAAATCTGGAGGGGCCTGGAGGTCCAAGAATGTCTGTGTTCTAACATTTTTCATTTTGTTCTATAAAAAATCCTTCATACTAATATTTTCCAGGTTCAATTCTTTTTATCCTTGTAAAGCTCTTGTAGTCTCTCTTGATCTTCTCACTGGTGCTTTTGTTTTTGAGTATAGAGGGTAGATTTTTCATTTTTCTATCTTTATTTTATCAAAGATGAGAGTTTCCCTGCTTGAAATTCATTGACGATGGAATGGTAAAATACAGAGAACCATATACCTTAATCTGGACATTATAGAGGATTATTGATTTGAAAAAAAATCAATCAAGTTACAGGTATAAGGTACAGCATTATGATACTATTATATCATTTCTGGAGAACCAAATGAACCAGATCATGGGATACCAACATTGGCCTTCTACTTTCAATGTGTGAGGGATGACAATGAAGTGGGCAAATTATGGATAAAATCCTTATTCTCCATCTGGGCCTCACTTCTCGTGCGGGTCAAGTTTGGGCGGGGCAACAAATATAGGATAAAATATATATCATTATCACAAAATTTATATTTTATAAACTATATTTTATACCTGGTCAGGCGGGGTATAAAAATCCAATCCCGGGCTCGCCCCATTCCACATAATCACCTATCCCCTCCCAATTTTTATTTATTCTTAAAAATAGCTCTTTAAAGTATACCTTGTTTTTTATTGATCATTACTAAAATAAAAAAAATCATGTATGGTCATAAATCGATGAATTCCAAAAAAGTGTCATATTAATCTTGGTTGGAACAACTAGATTTGGAATATGGTGAAACTGGAACAACTCTGCTGTCTTTGCTTGTGTTATTACTATGGAATTAACTGCAGCATTTTACCATCTTTTTTTTTTTTATATTTGTCTGAAATAGGTTTATTGAGGTAATATATTAGAATCATATTTCATTGAAGTTCAAAGGTTCTTATGAGTCTGGCATCACTATTTCTCAAGTTTGCTGCTAGTTAAGGCTGGTACAGTTAGTTCTGTTTTAACTACTTTTCTGAGATGGTGTACCATGCTAAAGCCACGCTGGATGACACGTGCTGGTGGTACCAATCAGTTAGAGGAAATTGATATGTCTGAGTTGTTTATCGATCCCAATGAACTGGAAAGATGAAGTATGAAAAGTCTCATGGTTTGCATTACCCTTGCTTATGCCTCATCTCATGGAAGAAGTCTCACCTTTAGGAAATCATTCTAGCTTATATGTCACAACTCCACGTCTCAATCTGTACCATGCATTGTCGCCCTACCCGGTGCAAAAATATGTTTCATCTGTGCTCAGCACTACAGAACCTTGTTTTTAAGTGTGAATAAAGTCTTGTTGCAAGCTTGAAATACAATAATCTTCTAGTTCTTTAATGCTGCATTTAATTGGAAACTCCTTTGTTGTTTGTTGCATCTATAGGTTTCAAGCTAATTAACGGAAGTGTTACTTATATTAATTTGGCTAGTTTTACAGTTCTATGCAGAGAATTAAGGCAGGAGATGAATTTTAAAAGTTGGAAAACTACTCTTTCAGAGGCATTGCAATAACACATTTTAGATGTTACAAAGATGCTGCAAAATGGATTTTGCAGTAAAAACAAATCATTTTAGTTAATTTCATATGATAGTTGATACATTCGTTCGAGCTGTATATCTCATTTTCATACGGCAGGGTTTTTCAGCAACATGATTTTGATTCTTGACACCTAGTCATATTGGGTAAGTAAATCATGTGTGTCTACATTTCTCTTATCCAAATTCTATTCCCTGAGTAATATCTTCCTAATTTTCTTGTGTGGCAATTTCCAGATTTCAGATTTGTTATATGAACATTTTGGACATATCAACTGTTATTCATCACCACATAAAAAATATTCCGTGTTTTTCTCTATGTAGCTGCATCTTTTGTATCGTATAATTAAGTGTATCCTTTTCTCAACTTGATAAGAAGGATAGGTAGCATAGTAGTGCCCTATATTGTCTGGAGGATTGATCCAGCTTATGCATTAATATGGTAGATCAGGCCTTGCTAATGTTTGATTACGCTATTCTCTTTGTTTTATCTTAGCAAAAACTTCCGCACTATGTTGATCTTTAGTAAGCTTAACATTCCATTTCTAATTGTTGGGATTTTTTTTATTCTTTCATTGCATGCAGGTTAAGAAATTAACCAATAACATCTCATATATATTGGATGCACTCCGAGATTCAACAGTTTTGGAAGTACAGGTATTTGTTGTGCACCGTGCATTGGCTTTTGGCTTCACTTGTATATGTTGACTTTCATAGCTTACATTAATTACAACGAATATGAAAATAGTTTACAGTTATGGATTAGTTTTCTTACTCTTCATTTGTAAAAGGTTTCACGTACTACTTTACTGTTATTATGTTGCTTTGCATCAACTATTTAAAGTCATTTAACTTGAATGAATTTACAAGATAGTTAAACACTGAATCTCTTTCTTGTCATTTTCTTGTTCAGGGTGATAAAATAAGACGACGGAAGGATTGGATGAACTGGATTCTTCCTCCGACATCAACACGATATGACATTGTTCCAGGGCCTCAGTCTTTAGCCATGCCGGATGATGGTTCTCTTGATACTCTTGTCCAAAATCTTGGCTTGGCGGATGGTGCTGCGTGCCAAAACATATATGATGGGACACTTGAAAAAGTCAATTAGTCCCGACACCAGAGTTCCTTGGAAGGCGGTGGTGCATCACACTACTGGAGTAAAGAACCGAGAGACAATTTTAAGATATCCAAAACACAAATAATGAAATCATGAGGTAGCTAAGTTGCTACTGTCATGTTCCTTATTTTGACTTGGTTTTGCTAATGACTTTGGTCAGCGATACTCTATCTCGATTTGCTGGTGGATGTGGCAAACTATCCACATCCTTCTTGGTGGATACTTTCATGACTTGGCATAATGATTCATGACTGGCCACAACTATGGAGGTGTGGCAATGGCATCTGCCACAACTCTTATCGATTTCATTTGTCCGGTAACTTTGCTGTTAGCTGTTTGATGATTGTTAAATAATCGAAACTATTTTAAACTTTGTTCCACATTTGGGTGAAAAGCTAGTTCGACGTTTGATCCAGGCATTTAGTGACTTTGTTTTGCTGATTTTGATATCTAATTTTCTCTGTAAGTTTTGTTAAATTTTTATCGTTTGATCCAGGCGTAGATTAACCGGGTTGAGTAATTTGCGTGGTTGCACTAAAACGATCAGGGTAGAAGCATTTAGGAAGTCAACAGATTTAATTGTTTGAGGCCAACTTAGCAAGCAAGGTGACATTGAGGAATTGAAGTTGTGGGCTAAGCTAATCAAGTCAGTAGGTGAGTTAGGTGGATCAAACAGAGGCTGCTGAAGGGATTGGACGAGCCAAATGGTCTAGATCAACCCAGCAAGGCAATTGGGTCATACGAGTCAAGTTAATTGAACCAAAGAAGCCAAGTAATCAAGACAGATCAGCTGCATTGAGCAATATAAGCATATAGGATTTAGCCAAGGGCCCAACCCTGCTTTATGTTCAACTCTCCTCTTATGGGAAACCGAAGCATAGTATACAACTTTTCATAAATAACAAGCTCTATAAATTAGTATTACTACTTTACTAGAAGATTCAACTAAGAAAATTGTGGACTAACTCTGCTTTTAATTCTCTGAAACTAACAACCCACAAACATGCAATCAGCGGTTCACTTAGAATTATAGATAAGCAAAATGGGTCACCCATAATCTGAAGTTCTACTTGAGCCCATAAATTAGCAGTTTCAGGTCTAGGTATGGAATTAAGAGAAGCAACTGACTAAAGCAGAAGCTGCCGTAAACTAGACTTAGCTATCTTTAGAAGGGGGCTTCTTTGCAGCCTCCGCCGCAGCTTTCTCAGCCTCAATCTCTGCAACAATAGCATCAATCTCAGCTTCTTCAAGTTGACGAAGACCCTGGTCTTTTGTCATCACTGCAATCTCGATGTTCTTTCCTCCACTCTCAACCACCTGATTAATACAGAGGAATTCATGATTTCAATTCAGGTTGTGTCGAAGAGTATGGAATGCAGTAATAGCCTCATGCTTACAGGTCACAAGGATGAAGGAAATGAAAAGTTGTTCAACAGATAAATAAAATGTAGAGTTTGACATGGCCAATCATATAGACACGACAAAAAAAAGATGCAAATAAACTCTGGAAACAAAACTGTTATTATAGTATTTAGATATGGAGATGCATCCCAACATCCATCTAGTTGCTCTAAAAGGAGTATAGATGGAGTTAAGTTTTTTAGTAAGAAATGAGCACATGGAAGATGTTGTTTGTTCAAGATCACAATGTATAACATCCAAAGCTACCCTATATATATATATATATAGAACTACCGGTATAAAGAGAGGTAAACCTAGTGAAGGTGGAGAGATGTATGACCAACAGCAGTGGCAACATAGAAAAGAACTGATATGCCCAACGAAAGGTTCAAATCTTTCAACTTGAATTTATCACACTGGATTCACAAATATGCCTGTTATAATCTGCGGACTACAAAGTAGTGTCATTTTACAATGTTATTTTAGCGTTTCTTTGTTGTCCTATCGATAATCATGCTAATGAATGCTGATTGTGTTCCCCATAATTTTCACAAACGCTCTACGACTACCATGTAAAATGTTAACAGCAATTACATCTTTGCAAACCTATCTTAGTGCATAATGTCTCCACACAATTCCTTCATACCTTAGCGCAATATGAATAAAGTCAAGTTTGCAAACTCATCTCCACACAAATACTAGTGCTAGTCAACAAATCATTCAGCATTCAACATTGCACATCTAAAATTCTGCTCGTAAATATCATGAAAATGGTTTGCAAATACAACCCAAGCTGAAAACAAATCATGTGACTGGTGAATAGGATGTTGATCCATCTCAATGCATCATATGATAATCTAAGTAAACTATCATAATCACCCACTCTTAAAATGAAGCATGTTTATCCATTAGTAATTAACAGCCCTAAAAATCTTCGTACTTTCTTTCTCAAGTATCTGCTCCACAAGGAATAATTTAGTGTCATCTTCCCAACTATTTAAAATATTTCCAGCATCCAGTGCCATAATGGACTGTATTTGTTTGGATATATATACGAATTACCATAAGATTTTAAGTCATGGGATCGTCAGACTTGATGCTCTCTCGTAGAATCAAAAGAAAAATAAACAATAAACGAATAGCAATAAAGGGAAGAAGAAAACTTACTTCAAGCAGTGCCCTAATGGCAAGCTTCACAGTCTCTTGCCCAGAGGTCTCCTTGTAGTTCTTCTCCAGAAACTCCCGCATCGAATTGGAATTTCTCCCAGTGGCGTTGGCCTTCCAGGCAGAAAATGTCCCCGAGGGATCAGTTTGGTACAGCGCAGGGACGCCAGTGTACGGATCAAATCCAACGATGAGCGTGGAAAGCCCAAAGGGGCGCACGCCTCCGCTCTGGGTGTACTTCTGCTGCAGGCCGGCGATGTAGCGGGTGATGTACTCGACCGTGACGGGATCCTCCACGGTGAGTCGGTGGCTCTGGCACTCGATCCGGGCGCGGTTGATGAGCACGCGGGCGTCGGCTTTGAGACCCGCGCACGCCAGAGCGATGTGCGTGTCCAGGCTCACTATCTTACGCACCGATCTGGAAAAGGAAAAGAACAGGAAGCAAGCGGATCATAAAAAAAAAAAACCCCGACGAAATGTGATCCCGCGGAAACCCTGATGGATGGAGAAAATACCGGGAGTCCTGGAGCTTGGGGGTTGATTTCTTCTCGACGCCGAGGACGACCGCGTCGGTGCCGCGGACGCCGACAGCGGCGTTGCCCTTGCGGACCGCCTCGAGGGCGTACTCGACCTGGAAGAGATGGCCGTCGGGGGAGAAGACGGTGATAGCACGGTCGTAGCGAGCCATTGAAAGAAAGCGAAGAGCGTTTGCTTGATGAAGAAGGTAGCGAGTCTTTTCTGATTCGCTTTCAAATAGAGAATATTCTTTTATTTTTTTTTTAAATGTTTATGTAATAAAAAATTATGGTTAATCATTTTTAAATTAATATAAAATATAAATATTTTCTTTTAAGAAAATAAATTTTAATTTCGCCCTTCATTTCTGGGTTAAATAATATTATGTTTGCCCATCGCTATAAAAACATATAATTTTGCCTCTGAATTCAGTAGAGGATAAATTAAACGCCATAAAGAATATTTTATTTTATTTTTATAAACTTATGCACTTTTTAAAATTCTAAGAATTTTAGAACCTTATCACTTATAATACAATAAAACATCGATTAAAATTATTATGTTATATTAAGTTAAATAAAGGTAAGGACATGTGAAGATGAACAGATAAAAATTTAAAATATTAAAGAGAATATATATTTAAACAATCAATAAATATTCTAATTAGGAGACGGTGTAAGAACATAATAAATAAGCACATGAACTAACAAATTTAAAGGCAGAAATTGGATTCAACAATAAGTTATAGATAATTAAAAGAATCATAACCTACAAAACAATCAACCAACGATGCCATCTTCTGAAATATAATTACAAAATGTTTATTAATTACGATCTCAGCTTCAGCTACAATTTCAACAAGTTTTTTCAATCTGGGTAAACATTGAACTATATTTGCTTTATAACTTACAAGAACTTAAAATGTCAGCAACAGCAAGATGCACAAAGAAAATGAAACTAAGATGACAAGTTCAAACTGAAATATGGTATGGATCACACAATACCAGATGGAAGTCGGAGCACCAGCTGACCACCAAAAATACTGCAGGTAGGAATGAAAAGGATGATTCAGAAACTGAAATTAAATTGCATACATGGATTATCGGATTAAGTTGCATTGAAGTACCTCTTCACGTAGTAGTAGCAGAAGTCAGCAAGGATGAAAGTTTGCACGATTTCGGAGAGGAGGACCATTGGTGGCCATAAACCATAACCCAAAGCAGTCAATAAGCGCCCTCGGGTATCAAGAACCTGCGAAATCAATAATTAAGTAGAAGTGATACAGTACATTAATGGGAAAAGAAGTGATGACATGGCAGTTTTTATTTCTCTTCAAATGATTTAGTTGTCTACCATCTAGTTGCTATTTATCAACTAGCATACTGCCCCTCTCAATTCTGAATTTGGGAGAATTCTCTATGTCTATATTACATTATAGTTTTTTCGCTATTCGCTACGAGGTGTCCACACATGACACAACATTATATGTGGCAAGATTATGCCCCTCCTATTTCAAGTTATGGGTTGAATTTCAGGAAAAACTAGAAAATTCCACATATGCAAAGCTTTAGCATTCAAAATTTCAAATATGGTAGTATTGGACTGTAGGTTTACTTACGCAAGAGCATTTCTTCACTTCTAAATGAAAGCAGAGTTTTAAGACTATGTTTATTTGATTGGAAAGAGAGGAAAGCAAGGAGAGGGGGAGTGAAGGGAAGAAAAAGAAGTAATAAAAAGTTGTTTACTTGGATGGGAGGAGAGCAGGGGAGGAACTGAATTTTCCATCTCTACTCTTCTTCAACCTTTCCTCCACCCAATTTGAGAGGCAACGGCGGTACACATCTAATAGTGGTCTGATGATGGTTTGGTGGTTAATGGGGGTTTGAAAGCAAGCATTGACTGGTGGGCAAAGAATACTAGTCTTTTATCATTTCCCCCTTCCTCTCCTTTTCTTCTCATAATGCTTATCCTGTACCAAATCCTGGAATAGAGCGCTGTACAATTACCTAGTCTGTCTAAAGCAGAGTATCACAACCTCCCGTTTCTATTTGTTTTTATGATTATATAACTAACATACTTTGATTGAACAGTTGAAGCACAAAGGTAAATTTAACCAAAGGGGTATCTGGTTAACTAGGAATTTGCAGGTACAAAAACAGTCAAGTTAACCGTTCTACATGGAGTTCAAGTACCATTTAGTATAGGCTATCAGAAACTTAATTGATCTTCTTTCATGGAAAAGGGCAGAAGAGAATAAAAAATTCAAACTTCAGTAATTATGTCACCCAATGAACTTGGAAACTAAGAGTTTTCCTTGATGCCTATGTGCCATAATTCTTTGATCATGAACAGAAAATGAAATATGAATAGCAAACATTTTCTTCAATGTACCAAACCTGAAGGACCCAGTGAGCACAACTCAGAAATCTTGCAACACCAAGAGCAAAAACATAGTGAGCTGTGAATGGCTCTACAATCTGAAGGCATATTTACAAATGTTAATAAAAAATTCAGTCACAAGGTTTCTCAGACATCAAGATGTACAATTGTACCTTAGTATTCTGCATCGAACGTAGCTGAGGCAATACTGAAACAGCTTCCAAGTAAACACAAAATGCCCAAGAAATCCTATTGACTATATTATGTGAGGTAGAAGGATGGACTGCAAGGGCTAACAAAGCACAAGGCACCACCTAGAATCATATATAAATCAATTAATTTATAACTTAAAGAATGAAAACACCCCAAGGTTAGCCAAGAGTAGAATGCTCATAGAAATCTTTAAGTCAGAAGATTTCTCTCCTCATACCAAACAAGAATTGATGTCCTTCAAAAACCTGAAACCTTCCATATAATGATCCTCAATGATTTCGTGTATCATTGCAAGCTCCTTATATATTACAGAGATTATTGATGTTATTTAATCTAAGGATCAACTATGATAACACAAATGGGCAAATATCATAGCCAATGGCATGCCTGAAGATATATAAGATGATTGTAGAACTAAAGAATATCAAGAACCAAAATGGCTTTAAAAACATAAATGGAATAAGGTGTCAATTTCCTTTAACATAAATTTTTTGACCGTATTATAGTGCTCCGCCTCTCATGAAGGAAAGAAGAAAGTTCATATCCAATGCCTTCATTACGAAGAAAAAGCAACTGAATGGTAAACTGATTCATCAATTTGTTATGTTAGTTATCACATGTACAGATATTTTACGTGACACTATTTAACGATGATTATGAACTAATAAAACTAATTTGTAAAAGAGGACTCAATATGTTCAAATTCTCTGGAAACTTGTGAAGTATCTTACCACATAATATATTGGAAAATTGTCCTTATCTTCCATGTAGCTCGACTTTAATTTAAATCGAATCATGTATACAACCCAAAGAGTACTAACAAGGGTGGCAGTATCTAACAATGTGTGTATATCATATTCCATGACCAAGCTGCAATACAGTCTCACAGCTAGAAACAAAGCGGTTAAGTCCTGTGACTTCAGTGAAAGACCTGAAACATTTCAGAAAATATAAATGGAAGAAAATCAAATCAAGGACACAAATGTATCTCGTGTAATTGCAGCGAGTAAAACTGAATCTCAAGCCACCAAATAAAGTTAAAGCTATTAAACCCATATGAAGCATTCTAGAGAAAAAAATAGTTAATAGAGTCATAGCTAGATAGGCGCTGAAAAACCCCTGTGAGATAAACTACTTAGGAACTTAAAATTTAAAAGGGTTTAAATTTTTATTTTTCGGTAAGAATATAAGGAAGATCCAAATTATGTGGTAATCAAATCCTAACAGATTCTCAACTGAAACCACGACCTAACACCAGCACACAAGTTATTTCAGAAGCATGGAAAAAATCCCTTCTGTAGCATTGAGTGCATTATTTGTTTGCAATATCACAACTATTCAAGCAGCCTTATTAATCGTTTAATGCGGTAGGAGGGGAAAAAACAAGAACGAAGTAGGAAAAGAACTAATTTCCAATAAAAACTAGTGAAACAAGTCTGGTTTCCTGCATCAGCTACAGATTGAACCAACACAAAAGCGAATAACAAAGAGAGAGAGAGAGAGCGCGCGCACCGGCGCAGGTCCTCTCCTTGGTGAGCTTGTAGATTAGAACAGAGATACCAAAGGCATGTACAGCCTCGGCCGCGACGAACAGGTTATCGTGGTCGTGGACGATGAAACGAAGGAAGACGAGCGCCGCCATGCCGGCCACGACGGACAAGAACGCCTTCACCTTGGGAGGCTGCCGCTTCAGCCATGTCGCCACCGCATAGATCGGTCGCTTCCCCCCGCTCATTCCGACGCCGCTGCCCTCGCCGGGATCGCAGATCGCTTGCTCTCGCCGTGCTTCGAAGAAAGGGGGCAACGTAAACTCGCTCGTTCCCTGCCGTATCCTAAATTTGCTTTAAATTTATTAAAAACAAAATAAATAATTAAAAATAAATGCCTTCTTCTACGAGACAGCGTACGCTGTTCTGCGCCCCATTTGATCCAAAAGGACCGAAACTGATTCGGATTTACCCGTTAACAATAATAATATATAATAACAATAATATAATAAGGATAACAATAATAATTTCTATTACGTGAATGGAATGGAATGAATGCCACAATTTTCTATTACAGATGAGTTAGACAGTCGCCCTCCTGTAATAGTTCATGAGATCAATTTCAACGTGTGAATAAAATTTCTCATGATTTATCTTCCCTCGGAGTAAAGATTATCATCTTTTATTTGTAATAGATGAGTTAGAAGAAAACTAACTTTTAAGCATTAAAATGCACTTATTATACAATGATAGAGGATACACTACTACAATGTGATGATTAAACTATACTAATGATTGGATAGATGGGTAGGTATCAAGCTTTTTTAATTTATTTGATGGATAAAATATAAGATTTACTATCTATTTTAAAATTAATCAACTCGTAAGAATTAGATACTTGATTAAAATAGAATATGTTACTATAGAGAGTATGAACTATATTAGTAAGTGAATCAATCAAAAGAGGGGATCACACCTTATTTTGTGCTTGTTACGTACATCTACCGAGCCTTCTGAATCACTGATATTTATTTACGAAAGGAACAAGATTTAAATATACTGACTCTTGTTGATCCATTCAATTTTGTTAATATAGCAGTAATTCAACTCACCAATGGTCACTGCACTGTTATATTACTGAAACATCAAAGTTTCAAAGTTAAACATTTTTTTTTTATAATCTTGGTATTCAATTCTAAATATGACCGATCTGATCTTAAAGAAGTTTTTCATCGATAATCAAGATAAATCAAAAAACTTGAATGACACGTTTCATAGCCAACGTTCTAAGGTTGTAGAAAGTTATCTTCTCACTTGAGAAAATTAATCAGTAATACGCTGTAGTTGAGAATCGATCCATAGATCCATAGATATATGATTAACTATGGAAGCACTTTATCATTGTATTATACTCCCAAGGCAATAGTTGCTATGTTTGCACATTAATTGTGGTTGTTAATTTACCCTAATTTTCACTTTGGAAGAATGAGAATGCAGAAACAATAAGTCCAATGGAAAACAGATAAGCATGCGCAGTGTTTCATAAAGTAATTATGTGTGATCATTCTCTTATTTCTTTTTGTTAATCTAAATATCTAAACTCTTACCGACTCAATTATTTCTAGAGATGATTCATCCATTGAATAAATTCGGAAGTACTTGTGATAGTGCGTCTAATAGTCGACCTCCACAACTTTACCCCACTGTAGAGTTACATATATTTGTTAATTATAATCATTTTCTCACCGAACCGATTAATCTTAAAGATAGAGTTACCTACTCTGAGTTGTTTTAGGTCCAACACCCAAATCAGAGTAGGTTTGATCCTGTATCAATGCCACCCCATATACATCACATTGCAAATGATATTTGAACTGGAAAAAGTGATTACTTAGTAGATGTTTCATGAGAATTCATAGAACCACATTTTACCTTTAAGTAAACACCATTTGCAAGACATGTTCTGAATCTCCTAATTAGAATTCATAGTTTTCAGTGGCTTTTATAGCCTACTGAAAGTTTCATATTGAACATGCTACACGAAAAACCTATTTCCAAACCATACACTTGAGAGTAGAGCAACCAAAATGATAATCCATTGCAGCACATAAATGGTAATCTTCTGTTACTGAAAACAGCACCAAATTCATCTGCAATTTCCAATATGACCAAAGAAGAAAAGATGAGTACAGTGATGATTAATATTTCACCAAAAGAGAAGATATCTTTTCAAATTGGATTCCAAGAAACACTTAAGGAGACCTAACATAATAATATGCCAAAACTACGGGGGAAAACACACCGAATTTTCTGCATATATTGGATAGCCTAGTCATTTGCTCAAATCTACAATAGTATATGTAGATATCGAATTGCACTTCAGAACTGTCATGTTTTTTAGTTATTCACAACTTCCACATTCCGACCATAACCAACCTCACCAAGAATCGCCATCAAACATGTCGTCAGCCAAGAATTCTTGAGCAATGTTTTCGAGCTCTGGCAGATCCAAATTCTCAGGTAAGTCTGATCTTGAGTTAGCATTACTGCTGCTGATCGAGGGGTTGTTGGCGGAGGTAGTGGATTTAAAACTGTTGCTTGTGCTTTGCCCTGCCGCCAGGTTATGGTTACTAGGAAGGCTGTTATTTGGCATATTTTGCAGCTCTATTCCATTTCTGGTTGGTCCAGTGCCCATCCGGAATGAAGTGCCGCCACTTACAATTAAGTTTCCGGATGTGTGATTAGCAGTTGTATTTGGAGAACTGAACGGCTGCAGCTCTGTTCCCTTGTTCCTCAATTCTTGAAGCATCTTCTGAAGCATGTGCTGTGGTATGTGCTGGTTTATCTGTGAGGTCGGTGAATCATTATGCTGCATTATGTAACTATCAAATGGAGGTGGCTGTTGGCCGGGTAACTTATTCATGGAGGCGTTTGCCAGAGAAGATGAGGAAGAACCCTGAATCAAAGTGGGTGGGTGTTTAGAACCTCTCGGAGAACTCAAAGCTTCCTGATAGAGCACATTTTGCTTTAAATTAGATGGATTCCTCAGCGAGCTCTGGTAGCTGTTCAATGCATGAATGTTCTGCTGGCTGTTGGTTATAACTTGGCTAACTGTGAGATTTTTATTTATGTAACCACTTAGGCCTGGATGGTTGCCAACAACCTTGTCCAGAGATGGTTCCCCTGTCAAACAATGAGAACTCATTGACTCCTCTGGCTCCATCTTCGGTTTCTGGAGTTTTGCAGCAGCATGTCTTGGATAGTTCTTCAAACACTCTTAAAGAACCAAAAAAAAAAAAACATCAGCTATATAAACTGTAATGGTAGCAACTTTTTCTAATCCTTGTTAAAGAATTACACATTACTACATTAGTCAGAATGTTCAAAATTACTCGATGGTATCTTTATTTGTCAGAGTTGATGTATTTTGGAGTTGACGTTTAAACCACAGAACAATTGTACAGCACAAGTGATCCTGAATTGCTAAATTATCATATTTTAACTTAAATTCATGAGCATCAGATATTTGCACAAGGCATGTCACTGTTATACAGAAGAATGTGACTAAATGCTTCTTTCGTGTCAGATTCTCGATGTTAGATATGGTTCAGATGTTTGAATACTGGCTGACATTCATGGGATGAATCTGTGTCACTACGTAATGCTAATCATGCTCAAGAATTAATATCTGGTGCAGAAATTACAACGTAATATAAAAGATCAATGGATAAGAATAACAATTCGGTATGTTGCTAACTAAATCAGGAGAACATCGTACCAATCGCACCAATTTTCTGCTCCTGGCTAAAATCAATTAGGTCCTTCATGCTACAAACAACTTCAGCTATCTGAAATAGTAAATAAACAATCAACATTTACAAAGATAAACAGCATAAAGTTTCTTCTATATAATTAATGGGAAAAAATTGAATAATTTACCTGCAAACACCTGACAAATCTTTTTGAGAAACCTAAGTCATTTACTGATTGTAAATCCAAATTTCTTGCTAGCTGTCTGCCTGCTGCTGCAAACCTAAGAAAATCACAAAGAAATACCACAAATGTCAGGGGAACAAACGTGTAATACAGATAAGTATGATGATACGATTTTATCATGCAAACAAAAACAGCATACACCAAACAATTTAAAAATTAATTTCCTTCATGAGTTTTATTTATGTGTTAGCATAGACCTAAATTTGCTATTACCAAGCTTCTGTTGTGTGTTTAATATGATCATTCGTCTTCTCCTATGCATGAAAGTTTTACCACAGCGTTTGAGAAACACAGCCTATATTCAGGCCCATGTTAAAAGTGTCCATGATGTACATAGACTATATTAAAAGTGTTCATAATCTACATAGATTACTATGAAACACTATCCTCTGAATTTAACTCAGTGGAACACATTATGCCATCTAGAAATTCAACTACTGATTAAGCCTTCATAAATGATAAATCACAAATATGATAACAAGATTATTAAAAAATGCATGTCAAAAGTGTCATATTCTAAATGCAGCAAAGCAACCAGACAAGATGATTTGCCAAGAAAGCTTCATGAGAAAGCAACTTGATTCTACCGGGATATATGATATTAGCAGCTCAACCCAGCCAACCCACCTGAATTGGGGGGGTCCAAAATGACAGGGCACAACATTCTGACCTTTCAAGAACAATATATCAGCTACAATGGTTCAGTATGCACAGCCTAATGGCTTCTTTAGCCTTTAGCTACATTGGATATGAATTAAAAACTTAAAACAAACATTTTTGGCCGACTGTTGATGTTTTGCCCCTCTCTCATTCTTTATCAGTACCCTTCCTCACATTTATATAATTATTATGTTTGGCTTAAAGTACTTGAACCTATTATGCTTTGGTTCAGTAGGTAATGGTTTCAAATGTAAGATTTCATTCAAGATGCCTTGTGATAAGTAAATCTTGGAGCCAAATGCAACAAATGGTGTATGACAGACACAGCATGTGCCTAAAACTTGAGTTTTACAGTACGAATGAGAGGATTGACTGATATAAGACCTGTTTGACAGATTTGTCAAGCGTAAGGCAGTATACTGACAGGGAACACAGGGTAATGCACACAAATAAAAAACAGTGGACCATCAGCAAGTAATTTACAACTATCAATTCATTAATTTCCAAAAGAATTCAGGACATAGAGTATTCAAACAAAAAAAAGGAAAAAAGAAATAGAAGAAGCCAAACAAGAACAAGGAATCTATTGGCACATAGCATCTTAATATTATTAAACTGAATAGTCTCAACTCCCAATCTAAGGAAAAGAGTAAAATTCTAGCATACAAAAAGGAAGACAGATATTTAGATGTGATTGAGAACAGCTTATAATTCTATGGCTCAACATGAGAGATAAAAGGTGGACAAGTGGAAACTGGTTGATGCACTATGCAATCTGATGCACTGCACAAAGTTCCAGAGGTTAACTCACATGGTGTGCAAGGGTAATTTCACTCTGCCAAGGGAGCAAGCACCAAGAATAACGATCCTGACCTTAAATGATTTATGAAGAGTTTTGCAGTAGAGTGGTGACTTTTTCAACCTGCTGGCATCAGTATATGTATCATCGGCCTAACTGAGTAAGTTCCACCAACCCAGTGCTAGCATGGTGATTTCCGATTTTTTAGCAAGATGCAAACCAACCCTAAGCTAAATTGACAAACATGGGATAGGTTTGCTAGTATGACGCAGACTTCTTATTCTATAGAGGGTGGCATAAATATGCTGTGTGGTTCATAGTGTATCAAAAGTTTAGTGATCACTTGCTAACAATTGATAATGTATCGGTTTGACATCTACATAACGGGAATTGCTTTGAGCGACAATGGATGCAGAAAAAACGTCTTCATACTCTTGTTTGACATTAGTTCTTGTTTTGTCTTTCTCTAATAACTGGTGATAGAGATGTATTGCATCACTCAAAACTGAACAGTATCACAATAAAGCAATAGAAACAATACAATAGAAAATACGATGGTGATGATTAGCAAAGAAGCAAATCAAGTGTATGCAAAACCTAAGTTCTCATGCTCATGAGTCACACAAGCGCATGATTCTGGAATCATCAGAACTGATCAACTGGATGAAAATGGAAAGAAAAGAAAGCATGTTGTCCTCAGGTGACAAGAGAGAGCTTAGCTAACATCATGTAAGATCATAATCTGCAACCACAATTACAGACATGATGTATAATGCTCAATCATGCTAGAACACCAATTCCTCTTATGCATACAGACCTCTTCATTGTGCAATCCAATCCCAGCGAGGATCAAATTTGCTATGCTAATGCAAATATCAAATAAATGGATCATGACAGTTTGACGCACACCTGCAGCAAGCCTATACTTGATGTCCATCAATTGATAATATAAGGATTGGAGTGCAAGGCATCGTATCAGTAGCTTAAATTGCTTACTTTCAGTAGTTTTAGCCTTTTTCGCTTGTATTAATCCAATTTTGGTTAAAACTACTGTGCCAATAAGGTTCAAACCCAACCAGAGAAGTTCAGCCTACGACATCTATACATATCCAGGCCTGAAACCATGAATAATACACTCACTAGACAATTTGTTCTAATATAGAGGTTTCTGAACATCAATCATAGATAACATTATTTGATCATCCATTTAATGCTGGCTGAGCAAACACAGAAAGCACAAGGCTCAGAACTTTTTCATGCATAATTAGTTTGCCTTACATATTGCAGCTGGAATGCAAATCTTGATGTGAAATTCCAGCGCTGCTATTTTCAGTTATAGCTGTTCGATATTTTTGAGCAACTTGCAGAACTTGGTTAACCTGAACAAATGTTGTAAATAGTTAAAGAACCTGATCAAACTCCAGGACTAAGTATTCAAATACAGGAAATGTAGACATCCAATAAGTAATATAACTTTAAAAAATTAAGACAATTAATGTACTTTACGCAAGAACATTGGATTTCAAATACTAGGTTTTCATGTACTCTCAAATACGTGCTAGAGATCACATTTCATGTACTCTCAAATACAGCAAGTTACATTTAATTGTTTTTTTCTTATGCGCTAGAGATCACTTTTGCATGGCCTCTCAAATACTAGGTTTTCATGTATACCTCAATGATGCACACAAATAACTTGGATTTCTAACGACGCATGAAACATATAGCTAGAATAAACTAAGGAATATCATATCATAAATAAATAGTAGAAAGCAATTTGACAAGAGTTACATAAAAACCAAATCAAAGCAAATAAGATTAGCTAGTAACCATCAGAACATGCCCACAAAATAAGAGAGCAAGCACTGATTGTATCATTCATGACATTGAAGGACCAAAAGTAGCACAAGCAGTTCATGGCAAATGCCCAAGGATAGTAGTGGAAGATCATCAGACGAAAAGTCAGACAGCAGATGTAGAAAGGAGGTACACATGCAGTTGGGTTTCAGTTGCTGGTGGTCCAAACTTTTTGAAGAACAAATGGATGAGAAGAAGCAGTTTGGCAGTGATTATCCTATTGATAGAAAGGACCATTAAGCAGTTAAAAGTCAAAGCTAACGTGAATATTTCATCAGAGGAAAGACTAAAACCTTGTAGAAGTAATGGAAATATAAAAACAGCCCATCATCAGTATAGCTAAAACATATGACAACAATATTGACAGTATTCTGCTCTATAAGTTTGTGGGAATGAAAAAATAACTCAACCTAATCCTGCCTTGACCCTTTACAGCTCCTAGTCCTAGCTACTATGCCATGACATTGCCAATACGTTAATAAATATATTAATTAATAAATATCATGAAATTAGTACATAAAAGCAAAATTGGAGGAGAATTTCTACTAAAATCAATCATGAAGGCAAAATGAGTTTCCTTTCATTGGCCTATTAACATGAGAAGAAAGTAGGGAATCGAGAAATAGGAAGGAGAGAAAGTTGGTTATCTAGATCATTTTCTTGCTTACTTGGAAAGAAAAAAGGGAGGAAGAATAGAGAAGACAATAATACAATTGTTCTCTTTTCTGTCTTACTCTCAAAATAGGTAAAATGTTGTGAAAGAATGTTCACCTATCAGAATCTGCTGACTGATGGGGAGAGAGTGAGAGAGAGATTTTTCTTTTCTCTTTTTAAATTTTTTCCCTCCTCTAAATATTATCCTTTTTCCCCTGCCAAGCTAACACTAAATATGGCCTTTGGTTTTTTCTCTAAACATATTTAGATTCTTCCTGAAAGAAATGATCGCAAATAAACAAAATACCTGAGATGCTACCAATCTACGAGAAACAAACTCTTCATGTTGTCGTGCACAAAACTCCCAGGATAAAATCTGAAGGATATATAAAAAATGTATAATTACAATGTGAAAGGTGAGAGATGTAATCGGAAATAGGCACACTCCCAAATCCATTCAATACAAAACCTTCAGTTCTGGTGTAAATATTATCCGCAGTTGTCCCTCATGAACAGTACGTAGATGTTCAAAAATACTTTCATGAACAGCTCGTTCATACTTCAATACCATTATTCCTGAAGACAGCCGGCACTCATGGGGCATGTCGAGAAATAGATTTTCATCCACAACACCATGATCAAATTTAATTTGAAAAAGACGAGGCAATACTTCAAAAGTGGCCTCTGTTAAAAACATGATACATATATTTATAAGTAACTTAGCAAACCAGAGTATTTAGACTTGGAAAAACATTTTTTAAATTTTTTTTAAAAAAAATAGAGATTGACATCCTATTTAAAAATCTATACAGAAATATATCGAATAGAGAACATATTTACAAAAAAAAAAAAAGCTTGAAATAGCTTATTCGCACATTTTCTGAGAATGAACTCCGAATAAGTCAATTTGCATATGCTAACAAGGACCAATAGTGAGAATGAACTTCAAATAAGTCAACTTGCATACACTAACAAAGACCAAGAGCAAGTCTAGGAATTACATTTGCATTGTTTAACTGATTTAACATATGAATTAAGAAAATAATGGATAGAACATAAAAGGATAAGGTACCACATAGAGAATAAAGGTGAACACATAAATGCCAAAACAATCATGGGATCAATCTAGTAGGATGTGCCAAAAATGAAAATGTATGCATTCCACTTTTGAATCAACACTTTACTAAGCCCCCAAGGAACTTACCACAAGGCAGAACACAAAATTTTTAGATAGCTGGCCTAGGAAAAAATGCATACAAATGCATGTTCACGATGCTCAAGTAATTTGTGAGCGAGATTTAAGAAAAATATAAAACCTATATAACTTGTAGAGAACATTATAAGAACATTCTGTTAGCTAGAAACATAATAAACATGCCATCATGGTTAACAAATTGATTGAATCCATATGAAAGCAACAACATCCAACAGAAGCTATGATTGTAAATTCCAAATACAATAGTATAACTGTTTCGCAATGACAGTAAAAACATACATTCACGCTTGATAGTTAGAAAATAAAAACTTGACAGAAACCAATCGAAACCTTATTCAACTTAAGAGTATTAGGTTTAGTCAATGTTCTTGAGTTTACAGGAGCTCATCTAGCCAAATTTTTTATATAATACCTGTTGTGTACAGAGCAAATTGCACTCATTTCAGCAAAAGTCCTTTTTTTTCTGATTCCAAAGATTGGAAATAAATAATTTTAATTCCTCTCACTGACCATAATATCCCTGGTTCATTTTTTTTATTTGAGAAATAATGGAACAATTAAATTGAATATGAATTTCAATGACAAAATGATATATCATAGATAAGTCATAAATGTACTTAACAAAGAAAAATTATCCCATATAATAAAGTCAACAGAGGGTGACTACTAACCAAATCCTTTTCCACATTTGGAACCACAAACATCACATTGCCATCCATCCTGCAAGAGCCAAATATGCACAAGCGATATTTATTAATCATTACAAATAAGATATATCTGTTAATTAGACTAGAATATTTCTTAAGGAGATCGACAAAGTCTCTCAATCACTTAGTTGAAGAAAAATTGCTTTTTCAAGGGATGAAAATTCATCAGGAAAAGAAGAATTAAAAATACTGGCAATGAATAATCAACAACTACAGTGTAGCACATTTTTTAACAACAAGACACCAGATTTCCATTTTGGAGCCGCTTCCTAACTGCAAGACCAGAGGCTACAGGTGGGATTATCTCACATGGTCAATGTACAAGAATTGGTTAGAGCAGTGGTTGGAGTACAAATGGTCCGCTATGACTGCTCTTAGTGATTAGGTTACAATCCAGGAGATCTTTGACATAGGAGGTTAAGATGCATAAATAGCCATGGGAAGAGGATATATCAAAATAGTAGATTCCAGTGTATACATCAGATTGAGTTTATACTACCAAGGCAGCGATTAGACTCCCAAATTGTAATATCAAATCTCAGGTGAGAATAATGTTGTCCTCATAGAATAGAGGGTAAAGGGCGACATTCACAATGTATGGATTTATAGACATCAAAATTGAAATCACTGTCCCTGGGTTTCATTGAAAGTCATTAATATGTAAGCTTACAATCCCAGCCTAGATACGAAATATTGAAATTGCCCAAATCTTGCTGCAATACTGATGTGGTTTCAAATATGCATGAGGAAGAAGCAGTGAAATTGTCAACTCCCTCATAGGCACTGTGCATAGAGTCATTGTAATGAAATTCAATGCACAAATGTTAAATGGTAACCGATGCATCAAACAGTGCATTGAGATGAAGAAATATCAAACAGAAAAAAATGCTTACCACAGCCAACTGCGGGAAAATACCAAGTGTGTGGTTGCCTATGTTATCAAACAAGGATAAACACCACCTTTTCCTAGCTCGTGGTGCAAAGTACTCAGTCACAAATTTCCTCCAGTACAATATAGAGTTATCCTACAAAAGGATTCATTCTTAGGACACTTCATAGTATGCTAAAAAATTGTACAAGGTTAGACATAGTGAACATAACATAATGTGCATGTGAAACAATGAACTCACTGCTGGTCGATGTCGCAGATGATACAAGTATTGCATAAGCCTGCGAAAACATATCCCATTATTAAAAGGAAGAGGCTGTTTGACAGAATTATTTGGGTGAAGATTCGGCTGCATAAGGTGATGCAGCTGTTGTGGCTGCTGAAGAGCGATAGGGGGCCTTTGTATCTGAGAAAGAGAGTGAATCATCTGTTGCCGCTGGCGCTGCATTAGTCGCTGCTCTTGGAAAATGGCTTGCAGCTGCTGGCTTTGTAGGCCTTGCGGTGGCTGCATGGACTCATTTCTCTGTAAAAGCTGTTGGATTATCTGCTGCTGCAGGGCATCATCATCCATTCCATCAAGCCGTGCTCTCTTTTGTGCATTCATTGAAGCAGCGGGCTCTCGCTTAACAAGCTGAGATGTCGCTGTAGACAGACCCTGCCTCTGCACCTGTTCTTGAAGAGAGCTCTGCTGCATTATGGAGCCGTCCATCACGGAAGAACCCGATATGTTGGAGGAGAAGGACATGGGGGAGGCAGGGAGCCGCATATACGACTCGTTATTGAAGCTTGTGCTTCTTTGCAACTGAGAAACACCAGAGAGTGCTGAGTTGGCATCCGTGACGAGGGAGCTTGCACCAACACTGGGACCAGAGGTGTTTCCCGTGCTGTTGAGTATTTGGTTAATATCACTAGAAGCTGGTCCAAGACCAGAGCAGCGGTTTGCCGACATAGAGCTCCCAGTGCCTAGGTCGTGACTAACATCACCTTCGAAGAAAAGACCAGCACCGCAGGAAGATTGTAACTGGCCTCCACCGTTAGCAGCAACTCACGAAGGAGGCTACTGGCGGTATGAATCCTGATGCCTATACAGCAATCCCTGTCTTAAGCAACCCTAAAAGAAAACAATCGATAAGTACTCGCCAGAGATCAACAGAGGGGAAAGATGCGTTTTTTTAATCAGTGAATTGCATCCTAAACTATCAAGAAACTAAACAAAGAGTTAAAATCAAATATCAATAACCATAATTGCAACATACAGGAAAAAAAGCAGCCTAACTCATATAAAAGTAAAATCACAGACGACGACAGAATAGAAAAAAAAAACCCTAATTTTTGTAGGGGCGGTCGATCGAAATCGACAAACGAAACATGGAATCCAGCAACACTTCAGAAAGATCCTACCAGTAAATTCCCACCACCCTCGATGAAATGCAACACGCATATTTCAAATAAGACTGCAGCAAAAGAAAGGGAGCCCTTCCGAGCGAAAAATCAAGGCGAAGAAGGAAAACTATGCTTAAAAAAGAGAGCGAGAAATAGACCAAATCAATGTGCTGAGCTTCCTGAAACCCTTCGTATCGCGGACTGAATCGAACGATGGGAAAATTTTAGGAGAGCGAAGCGATCGCAGAGAGAAGAGAGCAAGCGGCGTCTTCCCAGTTCCCTCTCGCCCCCTTTTCTGGCGGCGGCGATGGATGGCGGTGGGCCGGGCCGCGACCGCCTCGGCCTAAATCGTCAACGGGATTCTCATTCTAGTCTATCTGTTTCCGGATGAACCACGTTGCACATTTTTGACCGTCCATCTCAAAATCAATGCAATAATACAAGAGGATCAAGGACGACACGTGGCGCTCGGGAGCCAAATTTTATGTTATTCATATTTTAATAAAATAACGTGCGAGTCTATATTTAATTTATTTCCTTGTTTAGTTTGAGCTTAATTTGAATTTAATTCATTTGGATTTTATCAAGTTTGATTTTTTATTCGAACTTATTTTATTATTTAAATTTTATTTTTTAAACTTGGTTGGTTAATGGGGGTGATATTATAAATTTATTTGTTTATTTAAAAATACTTATTTATAAAATCAAAATTTTTAATTTTATTATGAATGCTTTTGCAAATAATTTACAATTTTTGTTCATCACTATAAATCAATTAATCACAAATATGTGTTAAAATTTATTTATTTTAGTAAATTATTTAAAGTTCTTCCATAGGTCACCGCTTGCCTCAAAAGAATGAATTAATTAGGTGTTTAGTAACTTTTCTATAATATTTAAAACTCATTTGCTAAAATAAAAATATAATAAATTTCCAACTAAACGTTATATACCATTACTCATACCTAAATTGAACCTACTATAAATGGGTAATGGGTAAATTAATTTGTGATTATCTAAACAAATGTGTATCTTCTATAATAGAAAACTAGTATTTCACCCGTGCAATGCACGGGATATTTTTTTATATAATTAATAATTAAAATTAGTAAGTATGAGCGTTTGAATAAATAATTAAAATATAAATAACAATGATAACAACTAATTAATTTTTTTTTTTGCTCGACACATTTGTAGAACGATAACAACGGTTCTTCACCTATTTTTTCCAAGTATGTCATGATGTCATTGACAAAGTCTCCTCACAGAGTATATGATATTTTATTGTTCCTAAAAATAGTAAAATAATTGATTATTAAAAAATATTAAAATATTAGATGTAATATGTCATAATGTCATTGACAAAGTCTTTCCATAAATTAAAAGAATAATAAAACAATACTTACTCCGAATCTTCTAAGATAAAATCAAGAAGTTTTGTAAGGCGGCCACCAAATTCTTTACTTTGAGGCGATTCTCGTGCAACCATTTTGTCAATGACATCTCAAAAAAAAATTTAAGCTATAAGATAAAATGTTCGATCAATTAATCATGAAATAAAAAAATAAATTAACTTACCAAAAAGTATGTTCTCATTAACAGAATCTGTCTCCTTCAGTTCACTAAAAGACTTGAATTCATACATCATCGATGGAAATGTATCATCAAAAATTTCGCATACATGAGTTTTTGCAATAAAATTGATCTTGTATTTGTTTGTTGTTGTCTTATACTTCATTCGATTCTCTGCAACAATGATATTTTTTATGGCAAATACATGACCTTCTAATAGAATGGGTTTCACTTTCTCCATGATCGGACGTTTTATTGTTCCATGTATGCGTTCACCCTATAAATATTTAGAAAGAGTAAATATTTATATTTTTGAACAATAATCAAATATATACGTAAAAAATATATATACAACCTCTTTATCACGAAAGACACACTCCAAGCTAAAATCTCCATTGTTTCCATATGCAGGTAGATCGTAACAACGAACTAATCGGAGTTTCAACGCCCACTGCATTTTCGAACGGTTAACCTCTCGGATAAGATTAAACAGAGGAGCCATTTTTTTATTTCAATCTAAAGTGAGTGAGTAAAGATATTACAGTCTTAATTTATAGAGTGTATTGAAGAGGAATTTGAAAAGTTTAAATCGAAAAAGATGGTAATTTTATTGATGACATTAAATATAATTTAAGGCAGGACCTTGAAACTTTGGAATATGTGGTATTTCAAAGGTGGTAATATTTAATTTGTGTAACTTAAATCATGGAGTGTTGCACAAATTAAGTCTAACGATATCAATATCATTTAAATTCTAAGATGAATTTTTAATTAATATTGTAAAAGATGGAAAGTATCAACAATCAAAGAGAGCACTAATCTTTTCACGATTTTCAAAATCTCTTCAATGTCATAAATATCAAAATTGAATAATATCGATGAATCTTCATTTTTTAATTTATATGGTAATCTTTAATTAAGGTCATTTCAATTATTAATAACATTTTATTAGCTTTGCAACATTAAATGATATTTTACAATCAAATATGGTAATCTTTACCATATATAAGTTTTAGATATAACTCAAATCATTTAAATCAGACAAAAATGAAAAATAAATACTTTATTGAATTAAAAAATCATACTATTTGTGTAAAACAATTATAATGATAATTCATAAGATAAATATTTCTATATCAGGTAAAAAATAATAATAATTGATATGTAATACATAATTATTTAAATACATTAACTAAGGCTACATTTTCATAACTTAATTAAAAATAAAATGTATGTCCGTTCGAGTTGTAAAAAATCATTAATATGCAAAATACAGAGATTCAAGACATCTTCCTTAAATTAGGTTCACTGCATATATGATTAATTATTTTCATATAGATAAATATTAATTGTATGCAAAATACACAGATTCATGACATCTTTCTTAAATTAGGTTCACTGCATATATAATTTATTATTTTCATAATAAAAGATTTGATTGAAACTAAAGAGTTGAGTGTAGCTATATTAGGTCCCCAAAAATTAGGTTCCTTAAATTGTTTCCGTATAGATAAATATTAATTGTATGAAAGATTTTTGCGGTCCTCGATGGGTGTAAGTTTGTTTCCATATAGTTAAATATGTCTATAATTAATGTTTAGGCGAGGAAATTTTTAGGGAAGGACAGACAACTCTGTTTTTATATATATTATAGATATGGAGATTGGATCGAACGGTTTAGAAAGGAGGAAGGCAGTCGAGTTTGGGATTCTGGCAAACAACGGCTTGTAGGCTGAGCCGATTTCTGTTATCCGGTTCTCCCGGCCCATTTACAATGTATAATTGGGCTCCAAAATTGATCATTGCAGAAAAAAGACTAAGGATATGATTACCGAAACACGGAAAGAAAGCTAAGCTCACACGCTCATGCAGCGCATGAACTCCCAATCTTCGTCTTCCTCCTCCGCCCTGCCTCCGCCGCCGGCCTCCGAGTCGCTGGTCGTGGCGTCCGTGGTCTCGCCGTCGCTGCTGGAACTTGCTGCTCGGGCAGCCGTGCGGGCGACCAGGTACGGCATGGAGTGGAAAGCGTGGGCGAGGGCACAGGAGAGAGCGTCCCCGGACCCGGCGGCGCGCTCCTCGGCGCGGTGCTTGAGGGCGTCGAACATCATCGCAGGGTCATGCTGCATCGCCCGGAGGACGTCGGCGCAGGACGGGCCGGGCACCGCTAGCGTCACCGCGAAGCAGTGCGGCCCGTCGGCGTGCGATACCCGCACGACGCTCGGCCCCCCGAACAGGTTGTGCAACCCCCCGAGCGACTCCTGGTAAGCCCCGCCAAGAAACATCCCCAGGTAGTATCCACCTTCCTTGCCGGTGATTCCTCCGAGCTCGTGCAGGGGGAGGCTCGACTGTCCGCCGATGAACTTGTCGATCTTGCCGTCGCTGTCGCATGTCAGATCCGAGAGAATACCTTTGACCTCGGGTCGCTGGTCGAGATGGTGAATTGGGATGATGGGGAAGAGTTGCCCGATGGCCCAGAAATCGGGCATAGAGGTGAACACAGAAAAGTTAACATGGTAGGTCTTCACCGGATCAGCAACCCTCATTTCCTTCGACACAAGGTCGCACAGAGCATCGACAGCCGCAAGGTGCTCCAGCCCGAGAATGCCCTCCTTGAATTGGTCGACGCACCTCCACTTCAACCGGTCGGCATAAAGAGCACAGGTCTCGTACTCGCAGCGGAACGCAGCGGCCATCAAATTCTGGTAGTCCGAACGAACGTCATCTGCAAGTTCATCGAGAAAGCAGGCTAGATTTGGGGCCATGGACGACAATGTCTCAACTTTGCTGGTGCTGGATGACATCGCTTCGAAGATAAGCACCGAGTGGTGTGACACGAGAGCCCGGCCGCTCTCGCTGCAGATGATGGGATGGCGTACGTGCTTCCTGTCGCAGGCGAACATCACGGATCGAACCACGGCGTCGGCGTACTCGTCGAGGCTGTAGCTCACTGACATATCCGTTCCGCCTGAGTGAGAGCCATCGTAATCAATGCCCAGGCCACCGCCGATGTCGATTACTCTCATGGAGGCCCCAAGCCTTGAGAGTTCACAATATATTTGGGCGGCCTCGCTGACGCCGTCAGAAAGGAGCGCCGTCGACGGAATCTGCGAGCCAATGTGGAAATGCAAGAGTTGAAGGCAATCGAGCATGTCAAGTCGCTGGAGCTTGTGCGCGACAGAGAGGATCTGGGCGGTGGTTAGACCGAACTTGCCATTTTCACCTGAGGTAGATCCGAAATGGCCGGAATGCTTGGTTCTGAGCTTCGCACGAAGGCCAATCACCGGCCGGACACCGAGCCTCTGGCTAGTCTCCACCACAATGTCGAGTTCCTCCTCTTGTTCCAGGACGATCACTGTGTTGATATCCATGCTTCGAGCAATTAGGGCGAGGACTATGTATTCCTCGTCTTTATACCCATTGCAGATGAGGAAAGCCTCAGGGCTTCCCTTGGAGAGACAGTTCATGGCGAGAAGAAGCTCCGCTTTTGATCCGGCCTCTAGGCCGAACCCAAAAGGCGCCCCAAATTCGACGATGTCCTCCACGATGTAGCGATCCTGGTTGCACTTCACCGGGTAGACCCCTTGGTAGAGAGAGCCGTAGCCATTGGATTGGATGGCAAACTCGAAGGCGGAGTGGAGGGACTCGAGCCGGTGCCTGAGGACGTCAGGAAAGCGGACGAGAAGCGGGAGGCGGAGACCTAGACCGCCGTCGAACTTGGAATCGGAGACTTTCTTCACCACCTTCAGCAGATCAATCTCCTGGTGGGGGAGAGTGGCAGCGCCGTAAGGCCGGACGGCGACGTCGCCGGCGGCGTTGATGCAGAAGTACGGCACGCCCCAACGATCGATGCGGTAGAGCACGGCGGAGACGTCAGTGGACCACGGAGCGGGGTGATCGGTGGCGGCGCCGACCGGCGTCGTCGGAGTGCCGCCAGGGAATAACCCTGGTGCGGGAAGGGCGCCGTCCCACGCTATGCCGCAGCCAGGAGGCGAGACAGCAGCATCAACGCAAGCGAGGGCCGGCATCCCTTCCCGATCGCCGATGGAAATGAATAAAAAAGAAAACGTTACCCTTTAAATCTCGATGTCAAGATAGGGGCTTCAAAAGCCGCCGAGGCCGGAGCCCCGGCCTCCCCCTCAAGCGAAACAGGAAGAGTCTTCGGTGAAGAAGGGAAGCCCGGGCGCGCTAACGGAGGACAGGGCAACCTCCACACCGGACGCTCAGAAGAAGGCGGGGACGAAGAAATCACCGAAAGACAATCAACCTACGCCGTTGGACCTCCGGCGAAGCAGAGGCCTGGCGATCCCAAGGAGGAATGGCGGAGGCGAACGGATCCCTAGAGGAGTAAGCGGCGGTAGCGTTATAAATAGCGAGGGGTGGAGAGGCAGAGACGGAACCGGGCGAGATTTGGAAATAAAGGAGGAGGGGTTTATATAGCGAGATCGAGGGATATATAACGGTATGTTGGTGGCAGAGAGGAAGACTGAAGAATCTCGAGCGTAGCGCCGTTTTATTGGATTTTTATCGGAACGAACGCTGAATATATCGTTTCTATTTTGTACTCACGAGGATCCTGAGTTACCCGCGGCGTGTCTCCGTATGGCGAGAGCGGGCCCCACAGAGAGTTAAAACAGGATCGTCCAATCAGAGGCGGAGCGGATTCTTCTCGGCCGAAGCGCGGCGTGTACATTTTGTGGGTGGCGAAGAGAGACGTTTTTTCTGCAAGAGGAGGCGAAGAAGGAGGATCTCAACTGAGGGCCTCGATCGCGCCACGTTTCGAATTTTAAGGCATCAGCCATTTCAATGATGACGCGTTCCTTAACTTAAATTTTTTAAATATCTTCGTAAAAAAATATTATTATTATAATTATTATTATTTTGTTGGTGTTAATTTACTTTCTAAATTTTTAAAAAGGTGAAATAAAATTTAAGTACAATAAGGCATTAATTCAAATTTGATAAAATTTTAAATTATCTTTTAACTATAAATATTTAATTATCATATATTAGTCAGAAATCATATATCTATATGTATATATAAGAACCATTTTGGTGTTTATTTAGAAAGCTATAAGATAGTTATGAATGTTATTCAAACTGATTGCTAATTAAAAATAAATCAATTATCTATTTAATATTCAAATGTCAAAATTATTAATTTGTTTAAAAATATTTTGAAATATGAAACTTTTCAATATAGACAACTTTAACATGCCAAAACTCTTTCCCTTATTTTGGTTATCGTTAAAAGGGTATATTATTTTAAAACATATTAAAAAGATGCTTTGTTCTATATTTTTATTCTAAAAATACTTTAATTTTAATTAAAATTATTATATATTATAGTGATTTTGATCGAACTTTTATTTTGATCGAATTAGAGTAAACAAGACTAGATGATCTAGCGAGTTAAAAGATCAAAGGGAGTTATCAATTATTCCTATTGAAAATAGTAAAATACAAAGAAGAAAAAGGGAAAGGAATTAATTCTATTAAATAAAAATATTATTCAAATTTATAACAACAGCTAAATAATCCTCTGTGGAAATATATTTCATGGATAGAGCTAGGGTTCAATCAAGATGAGCTCGAGTTTGATCAAATTGACTTAAATTGAATTCGAGTCTAATCAAATTGAGTTTCAATCAAATCCACCCAAATAAAGAATTTCAAATTAATTTAGTGCGAATTGCATCTAAATATGTTGCACCCAAATTAATATTTTGACTTTGCGATTATTAAAGCATCTATCTTCAAGGGATACATTGGTTAAGATATTGGTCATCAAAAATATCTCGATAAGTCATCAAAAAAAAAAAAATATGTCGTTTGAGAATCAAAATTATCTTTTGCTTTCTATTCGATCAAGTGACAATATTTGACTTTTTCATTGAAAGAAAAAAAAATATGGAAGAATATCTAATATGCAAACAAAAAAAAAAAGGAAAAAAAGATCTTTTTCTTTGACCATAGATGAAAACGAAAGACTTTTCATGTAGCACGTTGAACATAAGCCTTTGACAGTTGACTGTTGACTTTTGATACTACAGGGTTGACCAAAACATATGTGTCATCATCTACCACACATATCTAGTTCATATATATTTTAAATTCAAAGGGTATTTTTGCATTAGTAAATAAGATAAATCTTAGACCATTTGTCATTCAACTTTTAGAAATTATACAAATTCTATTATATAATTTCTTGACTGTTCAACACCAACATTTCCATTGTACATAATATCAAATTTTTGTTAAAAAATATTAGTTATCCATGCAACAAATTTTTTTAATTAAATAAATATATCAGTAAAAAATTAGAATTTAAAACTTGATTTGTATTTTTTGGGACAATGATTTAATTATTTTTTTAAAAAATATATTTTACAAATTTTAGAATCACTGTCAATATTTTTTTTTAAGAAAAGCAAAATTTCATCATTTTAATTGGGCCTTGGCGGGATTTTAATTGGGCCTTGCCACAGACCCTGGAAGCTGCTATTAGCAAATTCCTTGGTATGCCCTTAGCTTTTTTTTAACCATCTATTGATCTAAGGTAATGGTTACACTGTCAAGTGGTTTATTTTTGTATCAAGAGTTCCTTTTTGTGCCACTCAGGATTTTTTTGGTTCTATATTTGTTGGACAGAAATAAGAAACTCGCAAAATAAGCTCTGTAACTCTATTGTATTTAATTGAATTTTTATTCACCCCTACTGTTACCTTGTGTTCCTTCTGTTTTACCATCATCTTATAAATTGTTTATGAATATTTTAGATTTTTCCGCCTGGTCTAGTTAATTTGACTCCTTTTGATACAGCCGTTTCGATCATTTAGTCGATTTACATGTTTAGTTCATGTGACCTGACCTGCTTGTTTTATCTAGTTATAAGTTCATTGTATGATCCATCACCCCTCCATTGTGAGAACTTTTTGAAATGTATGAATTTATGTATATGAAGAAGTCGACTGTAATTTTACAATCAGAAAGAAGCCTACTTCATTCTAATTCGGGTAAAAGTTTTTTTCTTAATATTATAACATTCATTTAGTATACCTTCTACGAGTAATTAGACAATTTGAGTTCAAAAGAGTTTTTAAATGACAACGATAAGTATGAAATTGGATTGTCCTTTTAATGACAAATAGATTAGTCTTTACTTCCACGTAAAATTAACAAGTTGTCATTGCCACATAATCTAATCCAAAATCCTCAATAATTACCTATAATAAACAAGGAAAGACGTATAAGATCAACATGAAGAGAGAAAATTTAGTCGACTAACTCCAAATTTTTTTTCTTTCCTATATTTATTTGATATTGTACTAATTTTGGGAGGGAAAAAAAAAAAAGAGAGAAAATGATGTTAAGAATTATTTTTGCAATTTGAAGTTAGTGGATGATACTAAAAGTTGATAATTTCAGAAGAACAGGCCGTTTCCCGTCGCCGTCGTCGTCTTCTTCTCTACCAACGGCGGCGGACAATTCAGTCCACCGGCGAAGTGGGCAGGGGCCACAAGGAACCGCGCACTCAACAAGTGCCACGTGGACTCGCGGCGCATCCTATAAAGAGCGACTGAGAACTGAGAAGAAAGGCCACTCCACTCCCCACGCACAAAGCTCGATTCCATCGCTTGCTCTTCGAAGAAAAAGAGAGGTTTATAGATTGCTTTCGATCTTTTACTGCATTCTTTTTTTCCGATCGTGATTTGTTTGGATTAATTCTCCTGCTGATCGCGTCCAGTTGTGATATATCATAACTCTACATGTCTTTTGATCGCGGCATGCATGCATGCAGAGCTTACTGCACGTCCATGGCGGCAGCAATGGCGTTCCCCCTCACCTTCCAAGGACGCAGATCTCAGACCTCCATGGATTCGCTTCAGATGAGATCCATCAACGGCAGGCCACTCGCGCCGCCCTCGTGGCAGACCAAGAGGGGGCCTCCGGCCACCAAGTCCAGCTCAAGCTCCGTCGTCGTCTGCGGGAAGGGGATGAACATAGTCTTCGTCGGCGCAGAGATGGCTCCCTGGAGCAAAACCGGAGGCCTCGGCGACGTCCTCGGCGGCCTTCCTCCGGCCATGGCTGTAACAATCCGATTCACCACCTGAAAAAAAAACAAAGAAAAGGCTATCGATCTTTGCATCTATTCGCGAGCTGAATCCTCTGTTCTTCCTCATCTTTGTTCAGGCAAACGGGCACAGAGTCATGACCATTGCTCCTCGATACGATCAGTACTATGATTCCTGGGACACAAGTGTGCTGGTTGATGTAAAAGTCGGCGATCGCATCGAAAGAGTTCGATACTTCCATTGCTACAAAAGGGGAGTCGACAGGGTGTTCGTCGATCACCCTTTGTTCCTCGCAAAGGTTCTTCATCTTCCTTGCTCTGTCTGTTCTCCAATTGCCTGATCAATCACACTTCTGATCATACTAATTTGTACGCTCAAGGTTTGGGGCCAAACCGGGCGCAAGCTATACGGTCCTACGGCCGGAACCGACTTCGAAGACAACCAGCAAAGATTCAGCCTTTTCTGTCAGGTCGATTCGAGATGCTAAAATTTGCAACTTCTTCTTCTTCTTCTTCAAGGATCATACCAGGATCACTTTGTTTCTGACAATTGCCATGGATGAGTTTTTCAGGCAGCTTTGTTGGCTCCGAGGGTCCTTCATCTCAACAACAGCAAGTACTACTCTGGGCCATACGGTATGAGGCTCGATCGATCGTATCATTTTTAAATTTCCCTTGCTTTCTTTGATCGTCATCCTACAGCCAATACTCACTTCCTTTTCCCGTCCTTCGCGAATAGGGGAGGATGTTATTTTTGTTGCAAATGATTGGCACACTGGTCCTCTTCCTTGCTACTTGAAGAACATCTACCAATCACAAGGGATCTACATGAATGCTAAGGTAACTAAGAGTTAAATAGTTCAGTTTGGCCTGAAGCCTTCCTTCTTTTTGTTGTTGTTGTTGTTGGGTGATGATCGAGACCAATTCCACTTCAATTTCCAGGTTGCTTTCTGCATTCATAACGTCGTCTACCAGGGTCGATTCGCTTCCTCAGACTATGAAATTCTTAATCTGCCCGAGAGATTTAAGTCCTCTTTCGACTTCATCGATGGGTATGTAATCTCATTTCGATATCGGGTGTTCTTCGATGGAGACTCAAACGGTGTTTGGAAATGTTTCAGGCACAAGAACCCTGTGAAAGGAAGGAAGATCAATTGGATGAAGGCTGGAATCATAGAATGTGACAAAGCTGTCACTGTGAGTCCATACTATGCCCAAGAGCTTGTTTCAGGAGAAGAGCGAGGAGTTGAATTGAACAACGTTCTTCGCGCCAAAGGCATCACCGGAATCGTGAACGGCATGGACATCAACGAGTGGAATCCGTCCACCGACAAATACATCACCGCAAAATTCGATGCCACCACCGTCAGGACTCTCCGAAACCAGTCTGTTTTCTCATAGCTCAAAGACCATTCAAACTCACCCAAACTTCATTTCAGGCAATGCAAGCGAAGCCGGTGAACAAGGAAGCTTTACAAGCCGAAGTAGGATTGCCGGTCGACCGAAACATCCCTCTAATTGCCTTCTGTGGGAGATTGGAAGAGCAGAAAGGCTCAGATATCTTCGCGGCGGCTATTCCCGAATTCATCGATGAGAATGTGCAAGTGATAGTGCTTGTGAGATGCATCAAACCCCCAAACTCAGCTGAATTCTTTTTGAAATTCACCGGCAAGAGCTCCTAATTCGATCGGCTAACTTACAGGGAACTGGCAAGGGGAAGATGGAGAGCGAGCTCGCCCAACTCGAAGCCAAGTACCCGAACAAAGTGAGAGCTCATATGAAGTTCAATGTTCCTTTGGCACATTTGATCATGGCTGGAGCAGATCTTCTTGCTATTACAAGCAGATTTGAGCCTTGTGGCCTCATTCAGTTCCAAGGCATGAGATATGGAGTAGTATGTCTCTACTCTTATCGTTATCTAATGGAACAGTGTTTTCGGTATCGATCCCGTTTGTTCCTGCTTTAGTCTCCTTTCTTTCGAAAGAAAGCCGGTTTTTTCTCGACTTCCTTTCTTCGGTTTCGATTATCTTCTATCCATCTAAATTTTGGGTATGATGCAGCCATCTATATGTGCCTCTACTGGTGGACTTATCGACACTGTGAGAGATGGAATCACTGGGTTTCATATGGGCGCCTTCAGTGCCAATGTAACAACTAACCATCTATTTGAATGCTTTCCTTTTTCTACATGATCTCACATCGTCTAACCTAACATTTTCGTTGTGCCTTGCAGTGCGATTTCGTCAATAAAGACGATGTGGCAAAGGTTGTGGAAGCCGTGAAGAGGGCCCTTGCGGTCTACCGAACGCCTACATTCGCACGAATGATAACAAACTGCATGAACCAAGATCTTTCCTGGAAGGTGAGGAACCTAACACTAACCGAAGAAGTTCAATGATACATGACCGTGCGACGATAATTGACATTGGTTGATGTGTTTCAGGGACCGGCGAAGAGGTGGGAGGAGTTCCTGCTCGGCTTGGGGGCGAGTGGAAGTGAGCGAGGAATCGACGGGGAGGAAATTGCTCCTCTTGCAAAGGAAAATGTGGCTGCTCCTGTTCCTCGAGAGCTGATTCGAGTCTAGTTTGAACTGGGCTCGATGTGGTACGTGATGCGGGAGACATAAAACACTACTTGCTCAAAGTTTGTGTGCTACTATACTACTCCTTGTGGTTACAACTACATTGCTGAATAAAAGAAAAACTATGAATGAAGTGAATTTTACTGATAGGAAAGAATTGCTGATTTGAGCCCAAAAAGATGCACATGATTGACGCACTAAATGACTACTATATTTTCAAAATAATACATATATATTTTTTCAAAAATAATATATATATATATATATATATATATATTAAAATATTATTTTTGCCCTATTTATTTTATTTATTTCTATTCAAAACCCATCGGTATAAATCAAACGGAGAAATCAAAGTTAGGTCGGAAGAGATCCTCCGATTTGAATAGAGAAAAGAAAGAAGAAGAAGAAGAAGAAAATGAGGTTTGAAGTTGGAAGAAAGAGAGCATGTGGGCGAACATGTAGGTGCAGCTCCACTTTCCAAAGCTTCTCCTCATTAACTCCTAATTTATAGCAGCGTCTTTGTCTTCTTCATTCAATTTACTCGACTTCCCCCAATATTTCCAACGACGCCTGGAACCCTAATTAACAAGGAGACGAAAATTCGACTATTTTCGGTTTTCAGAATTTGAAATTCAAAGACGCTTGAAAGTCCGCCCCTTCTTCTTATGTATTTTTTTTATTTTTTTAAAAAAAAATTATTTAAAAAGAAAAAGAAATAAAATATGATGATGAAGTCGGACAAAAGATGATTGATGAATGACAAGTCGTCTCCGAGTGGCATCCAGATCTCGTTTGAGTTTGATTCATTGGATCGTGTATTATTTGTAATGATTTGATGCCGCTCGCAGACCTAACTCATTTTTAGCAGATGAAAACAAAAAACTTTACGAAAGATTTTCCACGATATTTTTACTAAAAAAATGGTTAAATCAGCTTCAATGAAAATATTGTTCAATTTCAACTAATTTAGCCCCAGTGCAATGGCAGAGTGCCCATGTAATATTCCAAGTATCTATGATTCTTTTATGTAAAAGGTGGATTCACTATCCCAGCGGTCTCATACGATCGGTTCTACGACCATCTGTGAAGAGGTAAATCGAGAAGCTGCAGTTTTAGAGGAAGCTATTGTTCGGCTTTGATAAGATCTAAATTGTAAGAATGTTATGAGGGGCAAGTATCCATGATTTAATTTCTAATTACGATACAGTATATTTCCTCTAGTGGGATGACAAATTTAAGATGTTAGACTGTTGAGCTACTCGTTACAATCACTTTTGAATTTACCCTTGATAGTTGGTAAAAAATTTTTGTGGGATCAAATTGATCGTCCCTAAGATTAATCGATCTAAAAAAACTAGATACCTAATGCTAGTTAAAAAATAAAAATAAAATAAGAAATTCAACGGATTTATATGTATATAATAATTTTAGTCAAATGGTATATAAACTAGTTCAATTTTTAAAAAATACCCTTTTCCTTTGAGCTATTGAAGTCCGCTTATGCCTTTAAGCCTATTGTGTTAGTAGAGCCATCTGGTAGTCTTTATTCAAACTGTTACATGTTTTTAATCTAACCTAGCCAAGATTCAACAAACCCATCTATTGGACCTAAGCTAGTTAAAATTAGAACATGAACAAATAGAACGAACTACTCAAAAGGATTAAAGGAGCATGATAATTTAGATCCGCATAATAGTTTTGACTAAGATTGTTAGGGCTGCTCTAACCAAGCGATTGAATAATTCAGGTGGATAGCAATAACAACATGAGAATAAACACTATCGAAACTCTGAAATTAAATTTTAGATCTATCAAATTATTATTTGGAACAATTTATTCCAAAATACTTCTATGACTGGGAGTATTTTAGAACAGTGTTGGCTCTTTTCTGATGGCTTTTGCCCTTTTGCCCCCACCTACTTTATTCATGAACAAAGTCACAGATTCTATCTATCTATCATTTTTTTTTCTTCTTCTGTTTGTCAAAACCAGTCCTAACTTTCTCCCTGGCTAATGATGATATCCAGGATTAGGATGACTAATCATGGAGGAGAGCAGCATCAAACAGTCAAACTCCTGTTTAGAGTCATCATCTCCAAATTGTTTTTTTTTTTTGACAGAAGAGGACAGGGCAGTAATATTTGTAATCCATGGCAAACCGGAGCTCCTCCTCGACACTCGGGCTATTCCTGATCTATTTTTTAAATGAGACAACTTTTTTTGAATTCCGCAGCTACAACTCAGCTACCATATCAGAATTTGTATTTTTTTGAGTATTTTATTAGTGTTTGAGACTATTATTCAGGAAAAAAAATATTGCAGGTGCACCATGAACTGGGGATTCAAAACTGGGAGAAACTAGCAGGATTATGGTGTGCATTACAGCTCAAAAGGTACCTTTTTGCAGTGGCATCCTTGTAGTAGTAGGCAAAGCGAAGGGCTGGAGTTGAACCATACAAATTTTTATAATCTTTTGTTCCTCCTTTGGGAATGGTTCACGAGAGCTGCCGGTGAGAGCATAGCTTGTCAGCATCTGTTTGGAAGAAAAAATCAAGGCTTTGAATTGAATAAGAACTTTGCATCATGAATTTGGAGACGATTAAAGTAGATGACAAACTATTTGTTTAACTTACTAGAGATTTGTTGACCTCAAAGTGTGGATAAAGCCTTCCGTGTAGAAATTAGCACGAAGATCTCAAATTTTTCTTACTTTCTTTCATTTATTGTTTTCTTTTTCTGTCTTTACTTCTCGAAATTGAAGTCTGGTAATTTCCAGCGCTGTTGTCCTTTTCCACCAGTGCTACAGTGTGTGCCTCGGTGCTGCTTCCCCATCCTCTCTGTTTCCTCCCCACAAAGCGGCGAGTTTTAATTTCTTTGTCATTCTCTCCTTCTCCCCCTTCCCACATCAGTGAAAAAGTGGGATTTTGAAGGTGGAAATGGAGAAAAGATCTTGCCTTTCTTCCCAATCTCCTGTTTCTAGCTTCTGCGGCGTTTGAGAGTAGAGAAATGCATCGCTTTTCTTTCCTTCTCCACCGTTATTGATCCCCACCTTCAGATCCTGCTCCTTTTTTCTTGTAATTTTTGGTTAATGGCGTCGGTTCCTGTCGCCGTCGTTTTGTTGCTTCTCGTCCTGGGGCTCGAGTTCGAGCCCTCGTCGGGGGATCCAGAGGTGGCGGCGCTGATGGAGATGAAGGCGGCCCTGGACCCGGAGGACCGGTTCCTCTCGTCCTGGACCGGTGACGGCGACCCATGTCGCGGCGACTTCGAGGGAGTGGCGTGCAACGAGCACGGCAAGGTGGCGAACATCTCGCTGCAGGGAAAGGGTCTCTCCGGCTCCATCTCCCCAGCTGTGGCGGCGCTCAAGTGCCTCTCTGGCCTCTATCTGCACTACAATGCCTTGACCGGGAAGATTCCGCGCGAAATCGGCAACCTCACTGAGCTCACCGACCTCTACCTCAACGTCAACAATCTATCTGGGAGCATTCCTGTGGAGCTAGGGAACATGTCGAGCCTGCAGGGTGAGTTCCTTCCCGCAGCTTCTTCTTCTTTCTTTCTGAAAAAAAAATACAAGAAACAAATGAAATGGAAAGATTGTCTCGTTTCTGTTGCATGCATGCGATAACGATGCTGAATAACTCCAATTCTTAAGCCATTTAGTTTCCTACTTTGCTGGCAGTGTTGCAGTTATGCCATAACCAGCTAAGTGGTAGCATACCAACTCAATTGGGGCATATGAAGAAGCTTACCATTGTTGCCTTGCAATCCAATCGCTTGAACGGAGCAATACCTGCAAGTTTAGGCGATCTGACTCAGCTGTTACGATTAGATTTGAGTTTCAATAAGCTGTTTGGCTCCATCCCTGTCAAGGTAGCTCAGCTCCCTCAGCTGACGGTGTTTGATGTTAGAAATAACTCTCTTTCCGGCAATGTACCTACTGGTAATTCCAAGTCCATATCTTGTATTCATTTGTTTGTAGATCTGTATCCTTTTATGAACTTGAGATGCTTTTCCATGTAAATAAAGGTCTGAGGAGTCTGGGCGAACGATTTCAGTATGGAAACAACAAAGGACTGTGTGGTGTTGGATTTGCTTCACTCAAGGTTTGTGATTCATATGATCCTCTCGAGCCTAACAAGCCTGAACCTTTTGGACCAGAATCGAGAACGAAGCCACAGCAGATTCCTGAGTCTGCAAACTTGAACTCAAACTGCAATGATTCTCGCTGTTCGAACGATGAAAGATCCTCTAAAACTGTTGTGGTTGTTGTTGTTGCCATTTTAGTTTGTGGGACAATCTCAGGGCTCTTTGCCTGTGTCTGGTACCGTCGCAGGAAGCAAAAGATTAGCAGTGCGCTTGAGGTATCGGATAGCCGGCTCAGCACTGATCAACCAAAGGAAATATATCGCAAGAGTGCCTCCCCACTCATCAGCCTCGAGTATTCGGGTGGATGGGATCCTTTGGCTGACGGCAGAAGTGGTGTTGGCTTCTCGGAGGAGGTATCACAGAGCTTCAGGTTCAATCTGGAGGAGGTTGAGTGTGCAACTCAGTACTTTTCGGAGGTTAACTTGCTAGGAAAAAGTAACTTTGCAGCGACTTACAAGGGCATCTTGCGAGATGGAAGTATAGTTGCTGTTAAGAGCATCAACAAGACGAGCTGCAAAACTGATGAAGCTGAATTCTTGAAGGGTTTGAAGTTGCTCACTCTGTTGCGGCATGAAAATCTTGTCACCTTGAGAGGGTTCTGCTGCTCGAGAGGAAGGGGTGAGTGTTTCCTAGTGTATGATCACATTCCAAATGGTAATCTAGCTCAGTATCTAGATTTGAAGGAGAATCCAGGAAGAGTTCTTGACTGGCCTACAAGAGTTTCCATCGTTAAGGGCATTGCAAAAGGTAACAAATTCAAACTCCAGTTTCCAATCAATTTAGTATGCAATACTTGAAATTTGATGATATCATCCTTGATGCAAATCTGATCTTTACTTGCATTGATCCTCTCATGTTCCTTATGCACGGCGATTCCATTGTTCTCATCTCTAACTCAAATTCAATCATTAACAAGCTCATAACAGCTTCCACATATTCTTGTGTTCCTATGTGCAGGCATTCATTATCTACACAGCAACAGACCAAACAAGCCCACAATTGTCCATCAAAACATATCAGCAGAAAAAATCCTGATCGATCAGCATTTCATCCCTCAACTCTCCGGTTCTGGTCTGCACAAACTCTTCGCTGATGATGTTGTCTTCTCCACGCTCAAGGCTAGTGCTGCCATGGGCTACTTAGCCCCAGAATACACTACTGTTGGACGATTCACAGAAAAGAGCGATATATATTCGTTTGGAGTCATCATCCTCCAAATCCTGGCAGGAAAAACTAATGTAAACCATTTGCGACTGGGTCAGGATTCTGGCAAGCTCGAAAACACCATCGATGAGAATCTTCATGGCGACTACTCCAGAAAAGAGGCAGCCACACTTGCTGGAATTGCAATGGTTTGCACAAGTGAGGTACCGAACCAGAGGCCGACTATGGAGACTGTGCTCAAACAACTGAACATGAGTTGATCGCTCTGCGCCTGCAGCTATTGTTTCCATCATCTTATTCACTGCACTGTGTTCCTAAATCTCAGGGATGTTTATTGCTATGTGGTCTGTGACCTTTCCTAACTGCTGACCTGGAGAAATAGATACTTGCTCTAGTAATGAACTCTGCATGTTGGTAAGCTTAGCCATGTAATATGTGCTCTGTTGCAAACTATTCCATCAGAGGGAATGCAATCTTTTGATCCTTCAGCTGCACTGACAATGTGGTAAAATTAGCATCATCAATGCTCTAATTTTATGTAATCTGGTCATTCAGACAATTGATGATCAATGCAAAACTGGAACTCGGTTGAATTCATCAATGTGTATGATCAAATTATCTAGTTACCTTTGTAAGAGATGGTTTTGCTCAATTGATCTTCCTCTTCTTTCATCTAAAACATGAGAAATATTCAAGGTCAGTGTATGTGCAGGCCATTGCAAACTGATTAAGCCAAAATTCACATACCTTGAACCTATTCTGATGATCTGCTGTTTCACTGTTCTTTATTCTGGGAAATGACAGATCTTATAAGCTAGCTATCAAAATGCAAACCAAAACATTTTTATAAAAAATATACATACATGTATCAGTAAACTACATGCATGGAAGGAAAATTTTAATCAAACCACTGCCACTGATGAAAAACATCATTCTAGCGAAATTTATTTCTGGGGTTCAATTTAATAAAGCTGCTACAAGGAACACATGTTCTTCCAAAATTTTGACAGGGTTACTGAGCCTGTTCGTTGTCCATAAGTTTCAAGACCAACAACTCTGCACCTTTATTTACTGCAGTACAAGACCCGTGAACTGGGTTAATACATCTGCAACATGTAATATTCTCCATTGTTTCCACATTGAAAATCACCTAATAGTTAGACAAGCCACCCTCATCTTTATAGATAAAATAGAATTAAAATGGGGTAAGGTGTATCATCGCATATGTAGCTCTAAGCAGCAGCACTTCGTTGTTCTTCCAGTTGCGTCCATTCAGTTGGCCACCAGTCAGGCTTAATGATCTTAACTCTCACTTCTTCCTTGTCTTTGATGCATAGATTAGATGACTGCTTGAGGGCCTCCTCTAGTCTCACCAAGCCCAGACCGTGACATCCAAGAGCAGCCGTCACAGCCCCGACTTTTTTATTGGATTCGCCATCTTTTATTTCTGAATTTGAAGGCACTGCCTGCTGTAGGTCTGATGGCAGGCAAAAGAAGTGTAAACATCATGAACCAGAGAAGTCAATTAAGAATGACTTCTCCTGATTAATGATAATTTAATCATGAACCAAGCTAGATAGAAAGTAAAACCTTCTCCTTTGTCATTGAGAAACTTGAGTGGAAACAATCGCTTGCGAATGACACCTCGATGATGTGTCCGAGCAACAAGTTCCTGCCCAACATAGCATCCTTTATCGAAGGAGATAGCATTCAATCCCACAAGATTGTATTCCAGAGGTACTGCCTCGCCTATTGAAAAATAGAAGAACCCAAGAGTAATTATCTGAATTGGTTCTGACTATCCACATCCACATTATAAGAGAAATTATGTAAAATTGCACTTTGATATAATATGTTGATAAATCATATCAATAACAATAGATAGCCAAAGAAGAAACCACACATCAGAAATTTGTTCGCGCTTTAAAACATATTAAATGGCATAGGAGGATTTATATAGCCGACCTCACTTAGTTGAATAAAGACTTGGTTGTTATTGTTGTTTAAAACATATTATTTTTAGCATCTTCAACTAAATGTTTACATCTGCTAGTTAGAAACCAAGTGATTAATTGCATCCCTCACGCTAGTGTAATTGGTCATTAGTACCCATTCACCAATAAGCCTTAGTTTTTAATTTTATGTTAGTTGAACAAGACCATGACTAGTATGGAAGCAACCTACTATAAAACTTTTATGGCCCACTTCTGATTGGGGTTTGATCAGATTGGGGATAGAATGATCCTTGGTGGAGTACAAGCCAATCTGAGTTGTGCTGAGATCTCAGTTGACTTCTCATTTCAGGATGAACAAAAACTCAGACACTTAATTCACATCCACTTTTCTATGGCTTGTCCATGAATGTGATCCACCTTTAGTAACCCTATACAAAATTATTAACTGAGCAGGCTTTTGAATCTTCCTTGTCAAAATCACTGAGGCACATGAAAACAACATAAAAACTACAAGGTATCAGTTTTCCATTTAATCTTTCATCAAATAGTTACAACTTTGTTGTGTAGGCTTTAAATGTTTTATAAATAGAAATATGATACTATGCAAATTTCAGTTCTCAGCACAAAACAATTTTGTAACCAAAACATTAAACTTTCTAAACTGAGAATTCTATGCTAACTTTAAGTAGCAAGCATGAAGATAAGGATGAAATACTGATACAACTCGAAAGTGACACGTCTATCACTACTACATTGTTGTAAACCCAGGACCATCTTATTAGTTGCTTTTAGTATTTTTTTTATTCGTTCAGTTGTTTCAAGTTTAGCTCTTGTAAGTTACACTTCATGACCTCATGGGAAGTATTGCTTCCTGTCTACAGGGTTTTGTAGTAGGACAGAAGTATAATTTAGTGTCTTTATATGCAAATTCCATTCAAAAAATATTTGTAGTCCTAGAACAAGCTGTACGACAACACAGAAACACACAAATGTCTAAATGTGGTACTTACGTGTGTCTAGGCAAGTGAATAATCCACAAAATATATTATTGCTAGTGTGAAGCGTCAATATTCTGTGCAAATAGAACAAGCTTGATAACAAGGTGGATTCTATAGTAAAGCTCATTAACAGAAAAATAATCCAAAGTTCTCTCTATCCAAGGATAGATCTTGACAAGTGAAGACAATGTAGTAACAAAGCATCCCTAAAGTGGTTAATCTTGTATTTGTATTGATTTTAAGTTTCTATATTGCATAAACATCAACCTCATGTCCTAGCAAACAAAAATTTGTAATTTTGCAGTCCAACCTTTTGGAATCTCAGATGAACCTTCCGGAATTCCTTTCTGATATCTCCATATAAGATAATGCTGTTCACCAACTTCCTTATCAGCCTCAACCAGAGGTGCTGCACAAAAATCATAGAATAAAAGTTTTAATAAATGATTTCATCTTTATTTGTAATGGCATATCATACAACTAAAAGGAGGAAAATATATCATTCAGCATCCTCACGGATTGAATTAGAAGGAAAAATTCCTCTAAATCCAAGACAGTCCAATCTAGGATCCTTGAACCATTGCCAACCAACATCATTTCCTTGTGTAGAAGATATCGCAGCGTGATCAATCCCTTTTCCCCAGCCAACTGATGCAGCTTCAGGTTCTTGTGCTGATGGCACTTTGGTTAAGTGGTTACTGCCAAATTGTTGCCAACAAGAGTATTCCTTAGCCACATTATCTATCTCAACCTTTGATCTCAAGCGATACCTACAATGACAAAAGAATCATTTGCAAACTACTATGTTTAGAGTGCCATCATTAGATTAACTAAAAATGTTGTTGTCTTTACCATTAAAGGGTTACTAGATTTCTATAAACAAATCATTTGTTCCTTTACATTAGATAATGAGCAAGAGTCAAAGCTGAAGAATAACTCCTTTTACTAACCTCCCTCTAACAAAATAGTCAATTATCTGCCATTTCTCATTTCCAAGGTCAGTGGGAAACTCTAGACTATTCACTAAGATAAACTCTATTAGGCCAATAAATAGCATCTAGAATACCAATAACTAGAAAAGCATGGTGAAGAAATTTGACATCGTAAATCAATGCAATGAGGTTTACTACCGATTGGCAGCTGACAATCTAGTTACATCCAATGTTCCGTAACTAGTTTAAATATCATCCAACTAAAGAACATAGAACACAGAATGATATCATTGTTCACATGTAATTTGTCACTTTGATAAAATAAAACCAACACATTTGACCACAAGATACTATTCTCTTCAACACTATCATATATTAGTGAACAAACATCTGTATAACCAAGCCATTTTTTACCCATGGAAAGACCTTGTCATTTGTAGAGCTAGTATTTAATCAGGGGAGGCTATCCAGAAAAACATTATCAGGAATCTGATTATACAAACCACTACTTAACATGATGAAGGTTGCAAAATTTCAACTTTTGTACTAAACAAAGCCAGAAATTTAAATTACCGCACCAACAGCATAACTGCAGCTACTACATCACATTCAAAACTTGATTCGAGAAGAATTTTTTACTTTTGAAACTCAATTCCAATCTCTCAATGAGATAGAAAAACAGATAAGATAGGGATGCCAAATTCTTACTTCTTGAAGCAATCGAGAAGTTCATCCAAGAAGGCAGAATCGACATCGGCCATCAAAGTGAACGGCTCTCCCGAATCGTCCGACCCAGGTCCCGATCCGGTCTGATTGAGCTTCTCATCCGCCCGTGGAGGACGGTAAAGAAAGAGATCGTACAAGAATCTACCCTGGGGGGTGAGCAGCGCGGCATAGAGCGGCGGCGGGGAACGGAAGTCGAGATTCTGAGTTGGGATATACGAATCCGAAGTGTCGCTGCTGCTGCCTCCGGAGCCGGGAGGATCTGCGGCTCCCAGACGGCGGACGTCGTTGGTGAGGAGGCCCTGGAGGAACTTAAGCGTGTCGGGGCCCCGGAAGCGGACGACGGAGCGGGATTCGAGACGGCACGCCAAGGGACCGGACTCGTCCAGGCCGCCTCCCGGCGGGGGCCGCGCGTGGAAGCGCCGGCGGAAGGAGGTGGAGAGGGCAGTGCGGAGATGCGCGGGGCCGCGGAGGGGAGACATCTCAATCCGTTACCGATTCCGCTCGTCTCCTCGCTCCTCGTTGTTGACCAGGTTTTGGAAAAGCGACGGCAGAGGTGGCGGCGGCGGAAGAGACGCGTGTTGAGAGGGAGGGAGACGTGGCGGCCGGCGAGTTCCGGCTGCATTCGCTCCGTCTTATCGCGGGTTGCTCCCCGCCCTCTCCGGAACGGTCGGGGCTTGCGGCGTGACCCGTTAGTGTGGATCCGGATCCATCATCTCCATTATGGGCTGGGCTATGGCCCAAATAATAGAAGGCTACCCTTAGCGGATCATTGCCAATCTTCTGACCCACCACCATATATAAATGCAAACGTGGCGCATTATCAGTGGCCAACATGGACGGTCCACCCGCCGGTTGGCTTCTGTTAAAAAGGTACTGTCATGGGGTCCACGTGCATTGAAAGCGCCAAGCCGCCGACCAAATCCAGATAATTACGATCTTATTTGCCTTTTAATCCAACTTATTTTTCTAAATATAGTTCGTCTGTGTCATCCAATTAAAATTGGCCATTTATAATTGGAAATATCCAGAAGATACCTTTTTTTATCATTATTATCATCGAAGGATACCATATTCTTTAAACTATTTTTATTGTGTTTTAAAATGATTTTAATTAGGTTGAAATAGTTTTTAATTAATTTTAAATAATTTAATAAAATATTTTGATATAGTAATACTTTATATGTAATAATTTTTATTAAGTTAAAATAATTTATTTTATGTTCAATTGTTATGGCTACAATTGTTATAATATTATACAAAATAAGATTATTTTTAGGAAAAATAAAATAAAATGAGGTGCCTTTTTGTTAAATGTTTAGGGGCAAAGTGAATATTCTTAAAAGAATTATTAATAGTGGCCGCGTGCTTTCAATGGTGGCTTGCTTTTGCCTGGCGGAGGAAAGGAAAAGGAACGGCGAGGAGGTAAAGGAGCGGCGCAAAGGTTGTTAGGTTTAGGCCTTCGATTTTCGTCGCAGTCGAAGCGAGAAGGGGAAGAATCGACGACGCGTGCCGTAGCGATGGAATCGGTTGGGGTGCTAACGGAGGCGGCGTACAAGAAACCGCCGGTGGCCGAGACAGAGGAAGAGGAGGTTGAACAAGAGAGGGAGATGCACGCGGTGCTGGATTTCGACATGCTTTGTGCCACCGTCGCGCTCCAGACGCATGGGTTCTCCGCGGGGAGGACGCGCTGGAAAGAGTCGGTGGCGGAAGAGGCCGACGAGGAAGGCGTGGAGTTTAGCGGCGTGCAGAGGATGTGGGAGGGCGACGTCATGGATTGCTTCGACGACCGGCGAATCGCCATCGAGGCCGCATGGTTAGCCCTTGTTCTTCAAGCTGTCCTTCCCCAAAAGGATATTTTGTTAGGACTTCAATTTTCTATTCATTGGTTAGAAAAAAAACTACTTTTATTTTCTATGTTTGGTATTCTACGTATTATTTTTTGATATATTTTACTTTTTCTTATTACATGTTTGTCTCATCGTTCACTATTTTGGTGGAAAACATGTTTTGCAGTTTCCCATGTTATAGATTTGGGAAGAACATGCAGAGGGTCAACTTAGGGCCTTTCTTTCTTCAGGTGGGATTTTTTTCCCCTCTGTTTATCTCAAGTTCTCTACATTTTTGATAAATCCTTTCAATTTGTGTAAATAGAGATAGAAATAGTTAGCCTTATGTAGTGTGTGTAGGCAAAAGGAAAACTAACCCATATGTAGTTACATCTAGGGAACTAGTAATCAGGTGAAGATGCTCACCCCAAGCACCCCTCAATGCCGGTCCCACAGCGATTTGAAGGGAGTAAATCATGGTGACCAAGCGACCTCTTTAGGTAGGAGGGATTTTATTCCCTAAGGAATTGTTTCCCTGAGGATTCGATCCCTGCTTTCATATGATAATCTACCACCAGAGTACCAACTTGGCTATGCCCGTAGAGGCTAGTGAATTAGTAATCAGACATATACTGATGGAGGATAAATAATATAGAGCTAGTTGCCTAAACGATCATACTAACTATTTGAACATCAAGTAGGTCACAGAGACCTTTGAATATACCTACTCAGTGAAGAGACACATCAGACAACTAAAATTGGCTCAATATGATCTAGTTCGTGAAAGAGATTTGATTTCAGGAAGATTATCTCATGCATTGCACTTATAAATATAGTGAATTAGAGACTCTTCGGAAATGATCACTTTTCTTATCTCCTTTCCAATGCTACATTGAGCTAACAATTTGCCAATGAGTTCATGACTTAGTTCTTTTGTTCATGATATCTAGATTGATTTACGAGACATAGATAGTGCTATCCTCTCATCATTTTATGTTTCTTGATCTTTAACTTAACCAAACAAGTTTAATATCTCATATTGACTTATTTGAGCATGACTACACATTTTAATAGTCTTACTTAATCAAGAGACCCATAAACATCACTTCCGTCATATGGAAGGGACAAATTCCATCTACATCACTTACATCCCTCCGCATAACTTATTGCATACCGAGTGAATGACTTTATAATCACCTGTGTTACATGTGATGTTTGTTGATACTAAAGTACACAACTTCTTATGTAGGGAACCGTAGTGACTTTAAATTAGAGGACTATTTATACTAATAGTCACTATGAGAATGTTTATGATATTCATATAACAATACATGAAATATTTTCATGGCGGATCAATACAGTATATTTTCTCTAATATATATTCATGTGTTAATTTGATATCTCATATCCATGACTTATGAGATTAAATTATCAGTTAACCTATATATTAGTCTCAATCCATTAATATTGTCATTGTATATTAATACTTGACTTAGGATAATTAAGAGTAATATTTTATATATATCTATAGTCTCTCACAATCAATTCAAATAATTAATATGTTATAGAACAGAACTTACCACTCTAGGACATTATTATATTTATTCTAATTTACACAGATTTCAAAGTAGATATAATAAACACACCATGTTGTCTTTTATTAAAATATGATATGAAAATCTCAAATCATTCATCTTATAATTGCCTCTTAGGATTGACACTAACAGAAATGACAAGAAGCATAATGATGCTCATTCAACGAGTAGGATGAAAATTATGTGGACTACTCGGTATAATTATTGTTCTATTATGGTAATATTTTTTATTGTTTGGCACAGTTTTTAACTTTAATAAAATGCCCTTACTCTATCTCTAACTTGATCTGAGGTTGCTGACTCAGGCATGGAAGCTCTACTCCATAGATTGTTATAGTAGTCAAACATCAAAAGTTCTTTTTGACAGATGGTCTCATGAGGCGAAATTTTTCATCAATAAGTCTTAGTTCAGTACGCTATATGATTCTGGAAGTTAGATTGTGTAGTTGTGTGTGGACGCATGCAGCTCAAATTTATTTAGCTGTTCGTTCTGTTCTTTGTTTCACACAATCAATTTTTATAGCATACCAAAGTTGTGCTTTCTAGACCTGTTATGTTGCACAAACTGTCTTTCGACTTCCTGTAAACTATATGGAGTTCAATTAATTATCACTTTTACTTTTAAGAGATGTAAACTCAATGACCAGATTACTGCTGCACATAGTGTTTTTGAAAAGTAATCTCTGTAGTTGCATCATTTTCTCTCTAGCACAGTTTTTGATGATTTTTTTTTTTTGAGTGCAGGCTGCGGTGCATTGTATCTTTATATTAGTTGCATTGGTCAATTTCATTGCATTTGGTATTACCAACCAGCGTATCTATGTATTTATGGGAATCACTTCTACCATCTCGGCAGGGCTGTACTTGAGTTACTTTCGTATTAAGATAAAGAGGCAATTTAACATAAGAGTAAGCATCTGTTTCAGATCTCATTACTGTCAATATCTTTGTCGAATTGCTGTTCACATTTGATCCATCTTAAGCTTTTTTTTTCCTTTTTATTTTTCACGGCAAAAGGAAGGAACATTGCTACTTAAATTATCAGTGTGCAAATTCTTCTGGAATTAGGCTTAAACAGTGTAACTGATCTGTAAGACTATAACATGGAGTGGGATAACAGTTTCAAGTTAAATCCTTTACCATCCCTGCCATTGTAATCTAGTTTTATATTCTTCAGGGTTTTTCATTTGTTAAACCACTCTAAAAGCATTGCTAATGAAGCTCGATATCTTTCAAGTTGCATAAGTCGAATTAATGCCAATTTTCTTTTTGCGCAGGGAAGTGATTCTCTAGATGATTGTGTCAACCATCTCATCTGCCCCTGTTGTACATTGTCCCAGGTTATCAGTAGATCCCTTGAAAGAATACTCATCCATATCATACTCTCGAGATCCCTATCAGTTTCTAACATGCTGCTCCATTTCTCGAACTTACTAGGAATCAAGAACGTTGGAAATGAACAATGTTCAGAATGGTGTATGGCACGGTAGAGGCGACACATTATGCTTAGTGAGCAGCAGTGAAGGAAGCAAGGCATTCCCAAGTATCTCGAAGCCGCCTCTCTTTACAACCAAATCTCCAGCTCATTGCAGCATGGAGAGGGCATCGGCCGGCAGCCAGCATTCGTGGAACACTGACACAAGCCAAATCGAACAACTAGTCCCGCCCGACCAACTCAGTCAGAATGGTTGAAGTACAAGCTAGCTGCTGTGTATGATCTTACTAGTGCTACCTCACAAAGTGATCAGCAATGGAACAGGTGAATCATTCTTTTCGACTCAGATGAGTTCTAGAACCAACTTGCCTATGTCGAGTATCTGAAAGAGGGGTGTATGGATCAAATTCTCGAACACGGGAGAACAAAGAAGCAGCTTGTCAATGTTGTTTCATCGACGATATTGCAGGAAAGTGTAAATGCTTAATTGTAGTGATTTGTTGAGGTTCCTCCCGTCTTCAAAACGATTCCAGGCTTTATTGATTAAATTTTAAATAAGATGAATATTTTAAAAGTCTATTTTTTGAATGTGTATAAATTTTTATTTTAAATTTAGGGAAATTATCTATTTCTGAAAAAGTCCGGAATAAAGAAAACTTAGTGACCTTGCGTATGTTTGGGGTCTGAGTGTGGTTCTGAGTGGGTCCATGTCGGTCGGCGAATGAAACGTCGACATGTCTGAGTGGGTAGGCGAGAGCGAGTGGTGGTAGGTATCGCGCTTTTGTACAGCTTGATTTCTTTGTCGCCGTCCGAGTCTGTTTTTTCGCGGTGTGTTCGGTGAGGATGACGGGGAGCGAGAGAGTGCCATGGAAGAAACGACGCCGGAGTGGATCCGGATCGACGGGGTAGAATCGTGGGCGAGATTGGAGGCTGACGGGACGCTTCTCTGGGGCGCTGGAGCTGGCGAGCGCCGGCTGCGCTTGGAGTCGGATGTCCTCGGTTTGGCGACCGGTGGGCCCTGGATCACGGTTAGGGCATTCGAAGGGACGAGTGAGGGCGGGTGCTGCGGTGTGGTCGGTGGGGCCGGCGGGCGGAGGAGGGCGAGGAGGGACTACGTGCTTCAGATGGCCGACGAGGCGGCGGCCAGGCGGTGGAGCGATCGGATAAATGAATTTTTGGTATCTCTCGGTAAGGCTTGCCGATATTGATCTCGATGATTTAAAAGAAGGTTACTTAAACAACAATTCATTTGATCACAAATTTATTGAAAAAAAAAAGTTTTCTTATCACAATTATATATATACGTTTCTATCAAATCATGTCATTGTGATTGAAATCAGAATTGGTAATTGGGCATTTTTCTTTTCTTTATGATGGTGTAAAAGGCCAATGTAACGTGTTCTTCTCTTATGTTTATAGTCGCGATTATTTAGACAATGAATTGACATTATGTGTTCTCTTTCTGTTTGCCTTATGTTCACCTGAAGTTTGCCAGCATTAAGATTGGCGCTGTTTGGCTTCCTTTCCTATAGTGTCTGAAACCATTAATGCGTGCCCTTGTACTTCCCAAGTATGGAAAAGGTACAAGGGAAAAGGTCAGTGGATAACGAAGGAAAAAATAAATGGACACTATTGACAGCATGTAAATGCGTGGCCCAGTCACCTGAATTGATGTTAATATTTGATAGTGATGTTTTTGTTGTCCTAGGCCTAGCTAAGCCCAGTTGGACCGTAGGTTGCTGCCCAAAATTGATTCAAAACTCAAGCTATAATTCTTCTTTTAGAACCTGTATGGTTGTGGCAGATATTTAGGATTTAGAATGCAAATGAGAAAGCTTTTCTTCTTGCAAGTACTTTGTTGAGGCTAGGGAGCCTTGAGGTGAATATTCATCATAAAATATTTCTCAATTGGCAAGCAAGGAGAGTTCTGGGAAGTGCATAAACACTTGGCATTTACACATCTGGTGTCGGCCTTTCCATTATGTATTCATCCTTATCTGTCTGAAAGCTAACATTTCATGTGGATTATTTGTAAATTGCACTAGGACACGGTGATGCCCTTCTGATCATGTATTTTACTTGTGATTGGTGCTGGTTCTATGTTCAATTAAGAGGTCAAATCTAAACCGTGAATAAGGTGTTTGGTACATTCTGTTACTTGCAAAATAAAGACTACTTGTTGGAGGGCTTTATGAGTTATGACAGATTGTGCTTTCACATTCAAGCCAGTCTCAGCATCTATTGTTCTAGACTTAATCATTGAGCAGATTGAGTGGTGTTTTAAAATTAATAAATTTTAAAACTAAAATTTATTAATTTGCAGCAAAGTTTTCTTCTTTTTATTTTTTGAGTGAGAATGTTTCTCAACTGTTATCAAATGATTCATAATAATGTTGTGCTTATATACTTAGAGGCTGAGTTGGTTGATTTACTTCAGCATTCATCTTCTAGTTAGTCTGCTCCCATGTTTTAGTACATCACTGCTAATTGAAACTTATCTCACTGAACAGGAAGGCCAAAGAAACTGTGTGTTGTTTTAAACCCGTTCTCTGGCAAGAAATCTGCAAGAAAGATATTCCAGGATGAGATTAAGCCACTTCTTGAAGCTGCTGGTGTCCTTTTTGACTTAAGAGGTTGGTACTCAACTTATTCTCAAAGTAAGTTGTTTCTAGCAGTTGACTTGTTGAAGTCTGCCTTTGCACAGAAACTGAGCGCCAGAATCATGCTTACGAAATTGCATATAAGTTGGACATTTTACAATATGATGGCATTGTTTGTGTCAGTGGTGATGGTATCCTGGTGGAGGTTAGTTATTTATCTTGTGTCTTAAGGCCAATAATATTTTGGTGATATTTAAATTTGGAAGTAGAACGTATTCGTCTAAGCCTCCAGTCCAGACAGTGGAAATCCAGACAATGGAAACTAAATTTGAATGCATCAGGATTTTTTGAACGATTTAGTTCTCATTGAATTAGTGGGATAAAGGCTTTGTTGTTGTTGTTAGTTCTCATTGAATTGGTACGGACTCTAATTTTCTGCAAGCACTAAGAAACAGTGGTGTGTCATTTTCTTATGGAATAAATACTAAAAAAAATAGAGTAAGCATAAATATATGGCCAATGGATTATTTAAAACTCAGTTGACTAAGTTTATAAACTTTTAATAGGGAACAGAAAGGTTACTAGTCTCGGTAATCAATGGTCCATTGGAGAAGATAGCTTTTACTCTGATCTCTACTTAAATTAGCATGGTAGGCTTCCTTATTTAGTGTTGTTCTCCATACAAATTTTGTACATAAAAGGTCTGTGGGATTATATTTCATTCTTCTTGCATTTTTTTTCCTTTGAAAGGAACGAAAGCTCAAAGCCTTCTATTTGCATAGTCAAAAAAGTTATTTTGCATCAATTGATGTGGCTGTTGAATACTGGTGCTATCCCAATTACCTTTCTTTATTTGGTCCTGTAATCCATCTTTTTTTGTGAATGCTTTATAAGTTTATGACTTCCATGGGTTATTTTGATGTTTGTACATCTGAAGTTTGGAATGTTCGTAAAACTCAGAAACTCATGTGGGCTTCATGTTTTCTGATCTCTGACCAGTTCTTGTTTTTTTCTCTTTTTGTGGTTATGGTTACTCAATCACATCTATTTTCAATTTGGCTAAATAAGAAACACACCACACCATAAAATATTTTTCCTATTGTTTTTTATCAATGCAAGCCCCGTTAGGATCAAACATTTGTTACTGGAATTCTTTGGTTTGGGCTCACACTTGATGTGACTTGTGAACACCAACTCCTAATGTTCATAGTTGTTTTGTGGAAGATTTTTTTAATATTCAGCAAGGATTTATTTCTCACTCTGTACTAGCTCATATAGATGTACAGATATGCAATATCGAACTTTTATATCTTTTTCTGATTTTTTTAAATTTCATTTTCTAATCTTAAAAATATTTGCTTATTTCTTTATTGTCTTATGAATAGATTATTAATGGTTTGCTCAATAGAAAAGACTGGGGTACTGCAATTAAGGTACCTCTTGGGGTAATTCCTGCAGGTATGCATAAAGCATTTATTTCTTCCTTGAGCTTGCATCTTTTAATGCCCACCAAGTATTATTTTTTTTTTTTTTGCTGAGATGACAGTTTCTCTGGCTGAATCAGTAAAACATAAATTTTGTTCAAATCACACATCACAATATACCATGCCTTCTAATACCCTTAAGGGGTTTATCTAAAAGATTTGCAATATAACTAGGACCACATTTTAAATACCACACATGAGTCACTGGACATGCAAGTTTTATGTATTCCATTTGATCTTCGTATCTGAGAATCAACAAATTCCACCCCACATTGTTCATAAAATGTTGGGTCTTCTTTTTCAGCTCCAATCAAGCACAAATTCCACTATTTATGGGTCCAGAGGTTCTCTAGCATACTATTGCAAACAAGAAGCACATCTTATGAACATTAGAGATTGAGTTTGCATATATGTATTTGCAGATAGAATTCTTTGTTAATCTCTACTGACAGTGTTGCTAAATGCAGAATTTGTCCTGAATGCTAGCGAGAATGCATGACACCAAAATTTTAAGTTAATAAATAAATCCCCTTTCTATTCTCTGTATGAGATCAAAATTTCTCAGTGTTACATAGATAGTTATTCTTGTTTGCTTCATCAATTTCTGCGTGAGAGTTCAATTTGGTGTTGCGTCACTGCCATAACTCATGCTCGTACTTGATGGATTTGCATTCGATCTCCATCAATGATTATATGAAAATTTTGCAGATCCTTGGTGTATTTTTGACCTTGTAAAAATATAATAAACTTGTATGTGCATGTTGAAAAAAGTATGGACTAAAATTCACAACTGGATATGTTGCAAACTTTGAAGCATGAACCTGTATCTCAGAAGAATATGATAATACATGGACTAGAGTAGTTCAACTTGTACATCTCTTATTGAATATGTAACTTAGTTCATAACCTGAAGATTCTAATACAACCAATTGAGATCAACATCATTATGCTCATCATGTATATGACGATTCAGAAGGTTTTGTTGATTTTTCCACACTTTAGGTACAGGAAATGGCATGGCTAAATCAGTACTGGATTCAGCTGATGACTTGTGCACGGTCTCTAATGCTACATTTACAATAATAAGAGGTCATGCATTGCTCATAACCTTATTTTGTTTCCTAAAATTCTGTTCCTTCTTCAAATGTGTTGCCACCTATATCAGCATCAGGATGACATCACATTTTCCATTCTCTAGTTTCTGTACAGGTCGCAGACGTGCTTTGGATGTTGCTACTATCTTACAAAATGAAAAGAAGTTTTTCAATGTTTTGTCACTAACTTGGGGTATGGAGAAAGCCTGAAAGCTGTTTTCTTTGCTCTCTAAATAAACAATTCAAGGCTTAGCCGTTCCACACCATTTGACTATACTCGCCTTTAGAAATTATGTGAACATATGTATTCATATCTGAAAAAGAAATTAATTATTCTACAGGCTTAGTTGCCGATATTGATATTGAGTCTGAGAGGTATCGGTGGATGGGAAGTGCTCGGATGGATTTATATGTATGTCACTTAGCAATAACTTTCTAATTTCCAGTTGATTTTTTTTTCATTAAATGTTCAGTCACTTCAATGGTAGCATATTCGACAGAATACATCTGCAAATGCATCTAATGAGGTGGCAACCTTTAGGTCTTTAGCATATTATAATTTATAAGTATCTGTGATTTGACTATTTCAAATGATCCTTTGTTATACAAGTGTTGCAGTTAACTTTCTAAGTGGACATGGTACCTTCTCATAAAACATTTCGTCTGAATCCTTTCTATCAATATTCTAGGTGTTTTTCTAAACCAATCTGCTTTATTACTGTCAACTATCGAATATGGCTACCATGGTCTCAAGTGAGCTCATGTTCATGATGAAACTAATTCACAAGCTGATCATCTTGATATTGTTTACCCTGCCAAGAAATAGGTTACCTAGTGATATGGTTTTTCCAGCTTTTGTACAGAAAATCTCACACAGGATCATGCATTGCACCATTACATTAAATAAATAGTTTGACCAAAAAACTATTGGTTGTCATGTATTTTCTTGTATTGGCTACACTGATTTTCCTCTGTGCCGTCAAGTTTATTACAACTAAGAGGTAAGCACTTAAATTGTCACACAACTTTCTCTTTATTCCCAAGTCAATTTTAGATTCTAACATAAATTATTGCGTCTTGCTCCATTTGTGTTTATGTAGAGACTAAAAAAGAGCTAAGCATTCATTCTTTTCTTTTTGTTTACATAATTTACCGGTAGGAGTTTGGACTAATTAGATTAGCTTCCTTCTTTGATGTAAAATTATTCCATAAAATGTGAGAACCTTAAATCTTTTAAATATTGTTTAAGTTAACGATGCAACATGTATTGGTAATGCTGCAACACGAGGATGCCCTAATACCAGGTTGCAACACCAAACTAAATCAAACTCATGGGGAGAATTGATATCAAAATTAATGAAACACGGGGATAACTATATCACATAGAGAAGAAATGATCTGACACAAAGATCAAATGAATAATTTGACTAAAAACTACACCTGCTTTACAGACTTCAACCCTAACAAAGTAGAGCAAATGAAAACTAGTTGACACACTAAGATAAACAATTACAAACTTTGGAATTAGCTTTAAGAGTTATTCTCCTAAATAGAACCTACCAAAATAATTAACAATGTTAAAACTTTTGTGAATTAACTTCTTGTTGCATTAGGTAATTCTTAACCTTGTTTTCCTGGGTTGTTAGAAATACCTCACACTTCAAAAACCGCATTGGAAATGACATCATGGTTTGTAATTGGAAGCATTATACAGATGAATCAACATCTATAACAAATGAAATGTGAAAAGAATTGGCTGAATGCTCATTTCCTATAGTGAAAAAATTAACAGCAAAAGTTGTGCCCTCAGCATCCTGTTATATATTTATAATCAAGTATATATGTTTCTCACAGGCTCTTTTCCGAGTTCTGAACTTGCGGAAATATAATGGGCATATCCATTTTATTCCTGCACCTGGATTTGAAGCATATGGCGATCCAGTAATTCATGTTGATGACTGTAAGTGTGACATTTTACTGTCTAGATGGGGCAAAGGAGGTAACGATAGCACAGAGCAACATAAATATATGGGCCCAGAGGTAGCTATGGAGAGAATGGAATGGAGGTCTATTGATGGGCCATTTATTTCAGTTTTGGTCCACAATGTTCCTTTTTCTACTGAAGATTATATGCCAGCACCCAAGGCAGAGGTAGTTTCTTATTATAGTAATATTAATATTTGTCTATGTTTCCTGGTGTTGAATAATGAGTCATCAAGAAGTGTCAATTTCATGTGTTTGCTTTAGTGACGTATAGAATTAACAGTCTTCTTTTACTTGTGATCACTTTGGTGAGAGCATGTACTAAACAATTTATGAGTTGGTAAAAAATAAACTTGGAACAATTTGTCAAATGACATCATTATTTCTACTTATGTTTATTATTTTATATCTTTTGTACTTTGTTGACTGGTTTAATGTCTCAATGCGTAATACATGTATCATTTTGACCATCTAATTGCCGCTGCAACTAATGCTTTTTTGCTTTCGATACAGTTCGCAGATGGCTACTTGGATGTAGTCATAGTTAAGGATTCTCCGAAATCACGACTTCTAGAAATGATGCTAACAATGAGCGATGGAAGTTACATTAAGTCACCATACATATTGTATTTCAAGGTACGCCATGTGTTTTTTTACAACCTTTAAGTAAGCTCTCTAGTTTCTAAAGTAGGAAAATTGGTGATTCCTTCTGGAGTTCTCTTGTTTTCATGATGGTACATATGGTATTAGTTCTGGTAAAAGAACATTTTCTTTTCTTGAAAGAGTTATACCCTATTTGATTGCACTACTTTCAACCACTTTCAACTTTTCATTTTCTTGAAAATAAAAAAGAGTATCGGAAATGTGTTTGCTAAGTTTGGTAAATTAATTTCTACAAAAAGAGATCCTGAAATTGAAATTAATATAATATTTTCTAATAGTAACTAGTTTATATGATTTCATCAATTTGATATTAATATTATTTTAATTATATTGTGTTATAGTATTACTTATAAATTTAAAAATGTTATAATATTATAATATATGATATTAATTATGACATACTATAACAATGTTTATTATTATCTCCATGAATATTAGTTATAGTATTACTTATAAATTTAAAAATGTTATAATATTAATATGCTAATTATATTATAATATATGATATTAGTTATGACATACTATAACAATGTTTATTATTATCTCCATGAATATTAGTTAATTGTAGCTTACTAAACATGATTTCAAAATTTCAGATCATTAAAAAAGGGGAAATCATTTTTCACTTTTCACATTCTTTATTTAAGATAATGAAAATTTAAAATATTATGGCGAATCAAATAGGCTTTTAGGCTCCAGGTATAAAATATAGTAGGTCATTTAGGTTGTGTGGATTACTTCAGACTGCACTTGTCACCTTAGACTGACTTCTGAATCTAATATCATCAATGATGAACACCATATTAGGTCATGGAGGTGAAGGAAATCACGGCCATTTGGCCATGGGATGACTTTGCCTTCCTTTTCGCATATGTTTGAATGGAAGCAAAATTGACCTAAATCCTTTTTGAGGAATCATTTGTGGACTCTCTTCCATCCACAATCTGGCTAATTGATCAAGGGGCATGTGATTGTCTACCTTTTGGCGAAATTAGAATCCCTCCAACCAAATAATCATTGCCTTAGTCATTTATCAGACAAAGAAATGGGTATAAATAAACTTATCGTCTGAGTAGTTATCTACAGATTTCGATAAAGCTTATTCTTAGCTACTACTGTAAGCACAAAGCACAGCTCCATGTAACACAAACCAAATGCAGCTTACAGACCTAAAAAAGGTAACGTAGGTAAGATAACTTGTGAATATGCTTCTCTAATTTTTAAAATCTTATATACGGCATGGCATGAACTATCACAACTTTTGATAAATATGCCTCTGTGTAAATAACTGATCCATTGACTTTATGCAATATTCATATCGTTATTTTGAACAGCTCATCCCTCTGAGTCATGGGATTTCTGGCTGGTCATGAATCTGATTCGACTGAACTCATTTCTCAACTGGATGGAGTTGGCCTCTGGTCCGTTCTAAAGCATTGACTCCTATATGCTGTTTTTTGTAGGTCAAAGCACTTAGGTTACAGCCAGGTAGCCGAGTAGGGCAGCCGACCAAGGGTGGCATCATCGACTCCGACGGAGAGGTCATAGCCGGAGGAGATGAACCAGAGAGTTGCTTGATGGCTTATGGTCCTCCCATTCAGATGACAGTGGACAAGGGCTTGGCAACTATATTCTCTCCTTAAGTAACCATCAGAAGTGAATTGCGAGAAAGAAGATCATACTATTGCCTACAGAGGTTTAGACACTTCGTTCAGGAAAGATTATGATTTATTTTTTTGACAGAATAATTATTTTGCATTTGGTCATAAAATACTTTAGAACGCAACTGCTCCACATCAAGGGATAATACATGAATTGTAGTAATTTCAATTAGCTTTTCGAATTTTAGTACAATTGTTAGTTTTATGTTTGGTTATGAATGTAATTCAAACAAAACAATGAGAGAATGAAGTATTCATTTCGTTCGGCCTAGCCAATCCATTGCTTTGATTAGTTTAAAAAGCTATTTTTTAAAAATAATTTAGGCATTTGAACTTCGCTTGATAAATCTACTTTGCTCAACTAATCTCCGAGTTAGAGTGTTGGTTTAATTTAATCAGAGTTGCAGAAAAGGACAAGGGTTAAAGTTAGGTAATACTTCGTGACCAATTACAGTTTCTGATTTACCTCCTCATAAATCGATCCGAGGTGCAGAAGAGTGTTGGTTTAATCGATATTTATTTTTTAAAAATAAAAGGAAATATGTTTAATTTGGTTAATTTTAATTATTCAAGTTTTTTTTTCATAAATTGAAAAATTAATATTAATTAAATTTCATTTTCAAATTCAAAATTTAATTCACTCACAAAATTAAATGGATAATTACCTTTTATTTTTTTTAAAAAACTACATGACACTCAAATTATTTTACCAATTGATTTAATAATCAAACAGATTTGGTAAAAAGAAAAAAAAAGTATCTAATTCGAATATTTTAAAATATTTGAATACTATTTTAATATTTGAAACCCTATTTGAACATTTCGTTAAATTATCATCCAACAGATCTATTGAGAAGGCCCAACTTGTGGTCCAATACGGCCCAACATGGAAATTCCTATAAATAGCTGTATGATTTGCTTCTTCCGCGACTCAGCCAGAACCTTCGAGTTCCTGATCGCTCCTTCGCCTCTCGCCGCTTCCATCAGACCGGAGGTGGGGAGGGTTTGGATCGATACCGTCTGGAGAGCGTTGCCGTGGAAGACGACGGCGATCTCCTCTAAAGGTACGTGTTAATCCCTTTTCCCCTATCGATCGATCGTTCCTATTGTAGTCATTGTTACATTGAAAAATCGGAAATGTATGGAAACGGAGATCCTCCTCCAATTTTCTCCCCGGCCCTCGTAAATCGTACCGGCGACAGCGCATAGCGGCGGCGTACGTAACGCATAGCTCTGTTCCTTAGGGATATCCGGTTAAAAGAAAATCGAACTGGTTTATTTTTTCGATTTCGGATCGTCCTCAATTTGGTCATTCGTTCTGTTTGTATCCGACGAATGAGATACGTTGCTAATGGCTTTTGGATGTGAGAATTGGATTTCTTCCGGTTTCTCGTACTTTTCCCTCCTTTTTGAAGGAAAAAAATGGATTAAACGAAGTTCGATCTCGTAGACTGGAAAATGGGATGCTCTGTAGCAAAATGATAAATTGAAAATATTTAATCATTTATATTTATTATTTTTTCTACTACTTATTGATTCTCCGCTTCAAATCCATCCTTCCACTTATTTGTTTGTTCAATGAAGCGCTTTATTAATTTGATGGAATTTAAATTAATTGCTTCCCTTTTTTTGAACCAATTCAATCAAGAATCATGTTGATTGAATATAAGTTCTTTTTATTTTTCTTCTAAGTTCTTCGCTATATCGTTTTGTCTATTTCTTGGTAGGTTGTTCAACATGCTTACAATTACTGGAAAAACTACTAGTGTTTCTGTGCACCCAAACATAAAAGCTGGCAATTCCTGTGCGAAACACTGTTCTTCTTTCAAACTTGTCCGTTTCCTCAGCCTTCCTGCAAGATCTCCTAAAATTAAGAGCCATTCTGCACCTGATCATGCTCTTAGAGGTAAGTCAAACTCGGCAGGTTCTTTTCTGTGCTCTCACAAACGTTGTCATTTTCTCTGTGGGCGAGATGGCGATGCATTGAAGAGTACTAGAACCAGAGTGATTTCCTGCAAAGCATCAAAGAAGATTCCCACTCTCTTCATTTATCCTCCCATGACCAGCAAACCCAAATGGTGGTGGAGGTCCTTCGCCTGCACCCCCTACCTCCTCCCTCTCCACTTGATGTGGTTCCACGCCGACTCGGCCTACCGCCTGCACCCTCTCTTGGAGAACTGGGAATTCCTCGTCAACCCCTTCCTCGACACGATCTCGCTGATGCCCAATTGGATCATGATGTCGCTCATGTTCGCGGCGTACTACCTCGTGGTGAGGCGGAAGGAGTGGCCTCACTTCCTGCGCTTTCACGTCATCATGGCCATGCTGCTGGAGAACGGATACCAAGCGCTGGCGATCGCCTGCGGCTGGCTTCCGAAGACGCTCTACCGCGGCAAGCTCGGGGCGACCTTTTGGCTCGCGGTCGCACTCGCGCAGTTGTTTACGGTGGCGGAATGCATGAGAGCTGCGCTCGGCGGCAAGTACGCAGACGTCCCCTTGGCGTCCGATGCTGCATATATTCATTCCGATCTAGATTTGTTCTAGAGTTTCTTTCAGATTGTATAATAAATTTTGGGTGGGGAATCAATAATCATCGACACGGTACTCGATATTGAATTCTAGATTACGATTCCATTACATATATTGCCACCCATTATGTTTATATATATATGTGTATATATTTAGAAAAGTAAATCCTCTTTGTCCTTTCAGCAGGATTTTCCGGTGAGTCCAACTGTTTGGTCCTACTACTACGGATACATAAATGAAGGTAGATCGAATATAATATCTAGCTTAAAATGATATGTACAAACTTCAAGATAATGATTTATATTCTATATTATTATCTTTACCCTAGATCTAATGATCTGTGTCGCTAGCTGAACATATATGTTAAGGTTTTCTGATTTGGTTAATATGGAATCGGTGCTGCTAGGGTTGCAAGTTCAGTCTGAAATGAACACCAAACTATTGAAATGGTAGTTGAAGCGTGATTTAGTAATTTTTTATTTTTGAAAAATTGAGGTTAGTTATGTTTTGCTCATTTAAATATTATTGAATTCTTAATTTGAGTTTGCTTTGATTGTTTAAAATATTTTATATTTTTAAACTTATATTTATTTATTTGTTTTGAGATTTCTTTTTATATTATAAATTTGATAAGAATTTGGTAATGAATATAATTTGCATAATTAATATTCAATATTCATGAATATGTATAATTTTTATTTATAAAAGTTAATGAATTAAACACATTTATTTAAATATCAAGTTTGTTCAACCTTGGTGAACTGTTGAGCAAGCATGGTGATTGATTGCGATCCTCGGGGGCATAACTGAGTTGGTTACGATGGAGCAGACTTACAGAAGAGGACAAGGGTTTGAATTTCGACGAAGTAGATGAGTCGTAGGAGTCGATCATGTGGAACCGATGGTGAGAAATAGACGGACTCTTAGACAGCAAGAGTTTAAAAACCAGAAGCAAGGCAGGAGAGTTGGAGAGTGATATGAAAAGGAACCCTGTAATTCTGTAATGTATATACAAATACTTCAAAGATAAATCATTTCTTCATATGTTCTAATACTGCCCAAGTAGTCCCATTTAATACAAAGCTATTTCCTAAGCAACTTACAATCCAAGTTCATTGTGAAATGAGCTTTTTGCGATGATGTCTTCAAGCGGCGGCAAGGCGCAACGTCGACTCTGTATCTTCCAACAAATCTAATATCAACAAGCATGAAGATAATGAAGTTACTATTCAAGTCTTGTTTACTGCAAAGGATGAACAGTGCACCCGGACTGGTAGAGGAGAATAAAGTCGTTCACTTTCCTGTGACCCAGAATCCAAGTTTGATATTTGGAGCTAGAAAGGCAACCCGCAACGCCAGGTGGTCCACTGATGCTGTAGGAATCCAAAAAGTACGCGCTTTTGATCATCTCCCCTGCAATTCCTACTAAAATTTCCCTTTTTTACCTCTTCTTCTTCTTCTCCGACTTGTTGTTCATGGTAGTTTGGAGTTTTGGAGTTGAGAGACGATGAGTTTGTTTTGATCTCGATGGGTTTTGTGTTCAATTTTGAAGTTGGTGTTTGTTTTTTTGTTTGTTTTCAGAGAAGTATCAATCAATCAGGGAGGGACGGTGCGGAATGAACTTTGAGGAATAATTAATGCTGTTCGTGTCATGTCATGCACGAGACTGGGGACGCAGAGAGCAGCTGCTGGTCGCTGGTTGCTGCTGATGCTGATGGCGATGCCACTGCCAGCTCACGGCACGACTATACAAGAACAGGGCTCAACTTCGACAACACTGCTTCTACTTTAACCCCGGCCTCTTCTGGGATTCCCGATGTGTCCCTTTTTCCTCTACGCCTCTTTTTATTGTTGAAGGAACACCTTTCTCTTCCTTCCTCCGCTTCCCTTCTAGTTTCCATCTCTTCCGGATTTCTCTGGTGAGGTTTTTGATGGAGTGGTGAGATTTAGCTCGGCAGATTGAGGAGCGGGAGCGGGAAAGGGAGCAGGAGAGAGAGAGAGAGAGAGAGAGAGAGAGAGAGAGAGAGAGGTTTGGGCCCTCAATGGGAAAGCTAGGAGCCTATATAGCGTATTCCCTTTTCCCATCGGTTTATTAGGTGGGAGGCGTGTACGATGCGGTTCCTTTCGATGGATTCTCGTGTGGCCTCTCTCCTTGGCGTGCCGCAGCATCGCTCCGGCGCCTAAAGGCGGCGCCTTTGTACCCTTCCTGTTTCTTTTCCTGTGAAGCACTCCTGCTCCCGACGAGTTCGCTCAAGCGCCTAGTTAATTTGAGGTTGATACGTCGTTAGATTCTTCCCTTAGAATCTTAGATCTCAGCCCGAGGACCCTTGGAAACTCCTGCTTTTGTTTTTCGGTGGTAATTCTATTTGTCTCTGATTGCATTTGGGCGATTCTCTTCTTTATTTCTCACAAGTTTCGAAGCGCCCCAAGCCCATCTCGCTCTTCGCTGGGCTTGCGCTCGTAGGGTTTGGTATAAAATAGGGATCCTTGATGAAGCTGGGTGTTTTCTTATTGTAGAGGAAGAGAGAGAGAGAGATGGCCAGTGATCAGGGAAAAGATGCTGCCTTTTTGTTCGCCGACGAGGAATTGGCCGAGATGAGCGGGTTGAATAGAGGCGCCGACTTCGTGGAGGTGCTGTGCGGGTGCACGAGCCACCGCTACGGCGACGCTGTTGGCCGACTTAGGGTTTTCGCCTCCGGCGATCTCGAGATCAGCTGCGATTGCACACCCGGTTGTCAGGAAGGTGAGTCCGATCATCTGATGCCTTTTTCCTCCCCGTTTTGCTGCTCCGATCGTAATATAACGTTGCAATCTTTTGGAAACAAAAGAAGACGATCTAATCTTCATGATACACGTTATTTGTTCTTGGATTCGTGCTTCTTAACTCGCGATAAGATTCGCATGATTGCAAATAATTGTTGTTTCATACCATGCAACTTGTCCATTGTCTTGTTCATGTAGACTTCTCCTCGTCTGCATGCAAGTAAACGAGTTGATTTGTCACGTCTCTCTTTAATTTGTGCCTATTTTAGATGTGTTCTGGTTGATTGTTTGACTGATCTCTAGATCTATTATCTCAAATACTCTTTGTGCTTGCTGGCTTCATCATACCTTTTGGATAACAATTATCACACTGGTCTCATGAGTGATCCAGCTTAACCAGTCTCGTGTTTGATTCATTCCTCAAGAAGACTCTCTGCATGTTCCTTTTGTTCCTTTTCCTCTTCAGTTGTGATTTACTTGATAACTTGAGCTTAATGTTCATTTATGATATGTTCTTCCTTTTAGCTGTGTTTTTCCATCCATGCTGCAACATCCTTTGTGGTCCAGTTTTGTTTGAAGTTTACTGTATTTATGTTACTTACCTAAGAACAGAGATTTTGGTGACAACAATATAGCGTATTTGCTGGCAGCCTTTTGTTTTCTCAGAGAAGTCAGCAACTCGGCACTGTGTTCTCATGTTTCTGGCCATATGCGTTCAAACATTCCATAAAATAACACCAAAATGCATTCTACAGAAATTGCTCACAGAAAGGTGCCCTCACAACCCTTTCTTGTAGTGAGAATTGGGAAATAGTTAAGTGGATTTCCAGTCATTAAACTTCCCAAATGTGCAATATCTTTGGCCTTTCAAAAAATTTTGTTTGTCTTGTCCTCTCGTGCTAGTAAGAACTACTCTTTGTTGGTTCTCTATGTATTTCAGATGAAGTAATCAGTTGCCTTACCGAAAAGTTTGATTTAAGTATGCCAAGGCATGAAAAGAAGTGCACTGAAACATGCCAGCAAGTGAATTTCGAATTAAATAAGATTTGTCAACTTCTGAGTCACATGGGTGATGCACTTAATAGAAGCTAGTAGCTAAATTTCAACTAAGCAATGAGTAACTGGAGTTCCTTTTAATAAGCTTAATCACATGGATCAAGCAATCAATTGCTACCTTATGAAATCAAATCTTCAATCTCCACTTTCTTTAGTTTTTGTCTTGCCACAAGTGGCACAATTAGTAATTTTCCTTCTTGTTGTTCTAATCAGATAAGTTGACACCGGCTGCTTTTGAGAAGCATTCTGGGAGGGAGACGGCGAGGAAATGGAAAAGCAATGTGTGGATCATGGTCAAAGGAGACAAGGTTCCACTTTCAAAGACAGTGCTGCTTAAATACTATAATCAGGCATCGAAAGGTGCTAATGGCTCTCATAAAGGCCCCAATGGGCGGCTGTGCCACCGTGATGAATTTGTTTGCTGCAAGAGATGTAACAAGGAGCGTAGATTTCGCTTGCGCACTGAAGAGGAATGCCGCAGTTATCATGATGCTGTGAGAAATGCAAACTGGGAATGTTCTAACTTGACATTTGACAGGTAAGAGTTAATATAGCTTACTAATGTCAAGGTACTTGTTCTTTTGCTAAGTTTTTTTTTTAAAAAATATTTTTTACTATGATTTATTTGGTCTATATCTTCCATGAGATAGTTAGTTTCACGGTTCTTTGTCTCATGATGAAAATACAGAGGGAAGATGATCCCGGTCACAATTGAACTTGTTGCTTACTCGTACTTCAAGGGACTTGTTTGCCTGCGATGCTACCTAAAACGTAAATACTTGGTTGCTTCATTGCAGATATCCAAGTGTAGCTTTGTAAAATTTCAAAATGATATTATGTGCATTATGCAAGAACTCTAGGGACAAAAATACTTGTGGTTTTATAGGTTGGTTTAGCTTTTTGAGATGAAAAAAAGAAGATATCTATATCAAGTATTCAAAGAATTGATAGTAGTATGTATGATATCTCAGATTGGTGGGGCTAATGCTTTCAGAGGTATTTAGCATACCAGATGCTTTTGAAGAGTCTACGCATCTCAAAGTAATGAAATTTACAGAATTTGTAGGTTAGCGGTTCAAACTGTTCTAGGCTCACTTCCAGTGCCAGCCTTCTGTTAATCTCTACTTTCTTTGCACTGTGCTTGTGCAGAAACAATATTCTGCTGTACAAGTTGATCAGTGCTATTTATTATGATTGTCATACGAGTTATTCTCAGTATAAATGAGTTGGCAACAGTTGCTAAATTGATTTAGTTTGATGAATTCTTCAAACATAAGTGCAGTGGAAAAAGATTGGATTCGTTCTCTGACATTATTTATTTTAGAACATATCAGTGAAATTTTTATATGGTGCTCGGGGATGAACTACTCTGAAACTTGCAATTTGGGTGGTTGAATAATATATATGTGTGCTTATTATGTTTATACTATCCTCGTTATTAATTATCTGATGCACCAGGATCAGCTGCGACGACGAAGAGGAGCGAGCGAGTCGTAAAGTTCTGCGGGGATGCTCACGATCTCCGTCGTGCAAGGGATGCACAACATGTGTTTGCTTCGGATGCGAGATATGCCGTTTCTCAGATTGCAGCTGTCAGACCTGTGTCGATTTCACTAGCAATTCTAAAAGCTAAGTTAGTTCGAGGGGCTCTATTTATCGGCCATGGCCATGGCCATGGACTGCTGCTGCAAGTTGCACGACCATGGCACTGGTTAAGAGGCTATTTCAGGTTCCATTGTTTCTTCTCATGCGGTCTGGATTTCGCAGGTGCAGAGCTTGATTTCGCTCGCTCGCTCTTTCGACGATGATAATCCACGACCGGTGAGACATTTTGACAAACCCACAATTGGGCATTCTTTTCATCTTCTTTTCATGCTATGATGGACGATGTATGAAGAACTGTGATGGGATCTGTAATAGTTGCCACATTCTTTTCTCATGGTCTCTTATTTATTCTTATTCTGATTCCTTTCTCGCTTGAAACATTTCTTTCTTTCTTTCTTTCTTTTTTTTTAATGGATTAATAGTTCAATCTAATTTTGATACATGTGCAATTTTCCAGTTCCAGTTTGTCAATATTTCTGCATTATCCAAAACATTTTTAAGATATAAACGATTAGGTAATTTTCTGCAGAACAAAAGTACAAGTGAGAAATTAGAAAAATGTGTAATAAAATAATATTTTGATGGTCATTTTTTAAGATGATAATATATATATTTATAAATAAAATTTATAAATTACGTTCGCAACATGATAAATGATTTTTTAAAAATAATAAATAAATATATATTATTAAAGATCAATAATCAAAAATAAATTTAAAATATAATTTTTAAAAATAAATTTGAATGAATAGCTTAATAACATCTAAATAAATTAAGTTTAACATCATAAAAAAAATTAAATTAAATTTGAATAACAATTTTAACATTTGATTTATTTTAGATTATGTTTAGCTTGATTCGATTCATATTATCTTATTAAATAAATTTGAATATTATAAAAAATTTGATTCATTTACAATCCTACCCAGTCATATTGAAAATTTACAAAATTAAGGGTGGGGTGAAATTTTACACCTCTCGTGCAAGTGGAATGAAAAATTCAAAAAGCGAAAATTATGAGAGAGAAAATAAATATAAAAAATAAATATTTGAGCTAAACTTCAACAAATTTACTCTGTCGTAACCAATTCAACTATGTCTCTAGAGATAAATATTTGGGCTAAACGAGAGAATGAGGGGGGGGGGGGGGGGGGGGGGGGGGGGGGATTGGAGGGCAAAAATGAGCATCATTTTTTTATTTTAGTCTAGATTTGGACGTGTCAAAATTTCTATAATGAAGGATTTCGAATAATGGTAGAAATGAAAAATCATTAAATATTGAGGGGTAAATTGTAAGACCGCCTAAATTAATTTTAAGGGTAAAAATAAAAAAGATTGCAGGAACAAACCAAAGTTTAAATCAAATATAGTTTAATTTATTACCATTTAATTAAGTTTTAAAATTATTTAAAAAGTTCTAGACATTCTAATAATAATTTTAAAACCACTGTAAAATTATTCTACGATTAACCATCCATCCATCCCGATTAAATTTCTCATTTATCAGACTATTTAACAACTAAATTATTTAAATTTCTAATCGACAACTAATTAATCAAACTAATAATAATTCACTCAAGTATTTATCATTTTTCTTCGTCTATTCCATCTTATCTAATGTTGGGATAATCATACCTTGCTCCCAAGACATGGCTAAGGTAATGTTTTCCTCCGTTGTGACCAACTGCAATTTCTTGATTTATCTCCTCACAGATGGTCGTGGAGTCGACTGTGTGAGACTGCTGGAGTGACGGGTTCTATTTTTTGATGAAGAAGGGATAATCATACCACTCGATAGAATTTTAGTGTGTCTGAATGATCGAACCATTCGATACTACAACGCACACTACTCGGTTGGTATTTGCATAAGCCTACCCACAATTCAAAAAATGGCGGGTTCCATAAAGCATTTTTATAGTGTGATTACTTTGCAATGCAATTCTCTTATTATTATTCTTATATCATAACGAGCTTTTGGGATTCCAATAAGTCAAGTTCAAGAACTTTTCTACTCATTGGAAAGAATCCAATGCATGAATTTAGTCGAATGGTCTTTGGTTTAACTAACAATGTGATATAAACTCCCATTTATTATAAGAAAGGCACTTACAACCCTTTCGAAGTGCCAAATTCTCGTGCATCAAAAAAAAAAAAAAAATCAAATCCTTATGCATCAAAATAGGTTGATCTTCTTATAAAATAAATGATAATTTCGACTTTAAAGACTAGTTACACCCATTGCATGAGATTTAAAAATTATTAGATAATATATTAAATGGGCATTCGTAGATAGACGATCTTCTCCTTAAGTCATATGTTGGATAAACCTAAAGTATAATATTTATCTCTAGTGGAATTCGAACAAGGTCATATTAATTATTTTTCTGAGTGTTTTACTATCGAACGAGGACACTTATAAAAATTTTAATTTCACTATGAAGTGGTCAAGTTCAACGGAAATGTAAATAACGAAATGTGTAAGGCTTGCTTGTGATATTGCATAATAAAGTGTATAGAAAAGGGTAAGATTAGAAATATAAACTTGTGAGGACCAAATTGTCGTATTGCCAATTCAGTAAAATTTGTGGAACACGAAATTGGAAGGGTCAATTTATATCGTAGTCAATTGGTATGCTTTGTAAAAGAAAGGGTAAAAATGGCAATTAGTAGGCAAATAATAATTTTAGAATTTACATATAATTTACGAGGTTAAAAAAAGAGATCTGGGAAAGAATAAAAATTCAAGGGTAATTATATAATATCGTCGTCATGCAATTTAATTAGAAAGGTGGTCGAATTAGGGGCAAGAATGTGAATTATGAAATTTATAATTAGGAGAATTAGGAGGTAAATAATAGTTTTGGAGTTTATATATAATTTAGAAGGATAAAAATAAGAAGTGAAATATTCATGGGTAAATTATAATTTCACAAGTATGTGCTGATAATAATAATAAAATAAAAATTATGATGACAATTTGTGGAGAAGAAAGGGCAATAATGAACATTAAAAATTATCAAGAACAAAAATTAAAATGCGTCTTTTATTTTTATTATTGTTAAAAAGTACCCAATTTTTTTAAAAAATATTGAAACAATACCTCTATTATATTTTTCCTTGTAACAACATAATCGGTTATAACAAATTTTGACGTAATAATTTTAAATAAAGCCATTATACATGTAGCTTATATTAATATTAAAACAAATTAAATTAAATTAATTTTAACTAAGTTAAATATATATATATATTTTAATATAATAATACCTTATATTCGGCAATTTTAATTAAAGAGAAATAATTTTACTTTACAACAGTATATATTTTAGGGAATGAAGAATAAGATGAGGCATATTTTTTATTTTTTTAAAAAAAAGTAAGATGCCCTTTTAATAATAACAAAAATAAAAGGGGCTCTCTTAAGTTTTTACCCTGTGTTAAATTACAGTCGGGTAAAACGCAAAATACAAAATTTTGCAGGGAAAAAAATGAGAGTAATGCTGCATTAAAATTTTGATTCCAGACCTGTTCTAACAAGCATTGCATGTAACCCATTTTGTCTGAGAAAACATCAAATAAATATCGATCATAACTTGTCGACAAACACACCACCACAAATTTACAGGAAAAACTGAAGATAGCAAAGATGAGCAAGAACAGGGCTTTGGAGAATCAGCTATACACGCACTACATGATTCCCAAATTAAAATAAAAGACGAAAACTGTTATGACTCGAGGTAGGTAACCAAAACCTGAGTGGTATGATGACTTACATGAATGACCAAGAAGAAACAAGCAAACAAGAGCACAGATCGAATACACGCTTGGTCGAGAGAGCACTGACAAGGATGATATTCATAATCATATCGCTGCTCTCATGGCCACTTGTGCTGCTTCACGCTGCATCTCTGCTGCCTTTCCACTCCCGCGGAAGTACATGTACACTTGCTGCATGGGATTGCGAGAATGGTTGAGCAAAGAAATATTTTAAGACGGAAGAATAAAAGAATTTGTTCAAGCTCAAGCTTCATGCCGATCTTTGTAGTATATTTTCACAGTAAATAGTAAATGGAAAAGGAATTAAAGAATCGTTACTGTGCGGAAAAGAAAAGTCACCTGAATGACCCAAACACTGAGCAGTGCCTCCAGGCAGAACAAACCAAATCCAACAAAATAGAAGATCTGAAAACAATAAAGAACAGTCAGATTTTTTTTTTTTTTTTTTTTTTTTTTGCATTTAGAGCCTATTCTAGCTTTTCTTACACAATTTTATGGAAGGGCAGGCCCTTGCATTAATATGTTGCTATCTTGTATCATTATAGCCAACATAAATGAAGGAAAAGTGATTGCCACTGCCACTCAATTATAACAGCTAACATTTGTCTACCAAGTACAGGCTCTAGTACCCCAAACTTAATCTGTACAGCTCACGGTAGCATGAAGCTAGGTAGCCTTAATATGTCAAATGAGAAATTTCTTTCATATAAGCAGAGAAATGCAATCACAAATGAGGTCCAAATTTTCTTAACAAAAGTCTTGTTTCAGAGATTATTTCACACATAATTTGTGATGATATTACATTCAACACTCGACCACTACTACTCTCGAGAAGTAAATCATCCAACAACCACCAAGCCTTATCCCACTAGGTGGAGTAAATCATCCAAATGATGAAAAAAATGGAGACAAATAAGTCCGAGAAAATGAAGGGATAAATGAGTCTGAGTATTGGCCAGGTCTACTATTAATTATGTTTTGGGTCGTTGTGACTATATATATAACAAATTAAGGAAAGGTATTGTATGATCATATCATCTTTAGTGAATAACATGAGACAAGTTTAAGTGAATAACGTAGGCTGATAGATGGGGAATCAAAGAAAAGATGTGGGTAAGGGGATGGGATGATCACTTCAAAAGGAATAAACCTCTAATAACCAAAGTAATTTGATTATTTAATTGAATCACTTTATTGCTTGTTCCAAAAGATTACATAATGACTCTATGTATAGCCATACAATAATGCTAAATCAATAGAAAAATTATTAATAAGTCTAATAACCTATTCTAATATTTTGAAATGGTAAATAATAATAAATCTAATGACCTAATCTAAATTAATAACAATTCTAATAGCCTATTCCAAAGGATAATAATTTGACGGGGTTATTTGAATATGTCTCCTTGGAGATCGTATCATTCCACTATCCTACAAAATAACCTTGTCCTCAAGGTTAATCTTTTTCTTCTTTTTTTCCTTTCGATGATTTGCATAAAATATCTTCTTATTATGAACCAATTGAAACTTCCTTTTGATGAAATTATGATAGACAAATAACCTTCTATGAATCTTTCTTGAGTCCAAAAAATTTCTTTGAGGATGAGTGTTATTGTGTTGGGTCTATGCCGAAGGTTTATGAGCATGCCAATATTTTTTTTCCTTTGCTTAGTCTTGAGTCGAGTCCTCATTGAGTTATGACAAACAATACTTCATGCAATGTTTGATATTGTTGATGATGACAATGTATTATTTCTTAGTTCTCTTGTACGATGGATGTAGAGATTGTTGTAGATGCAGTGACTTCAATTATGGGTGTCACAATGATTGTGATGGATGAATTCTCCTCATGCAAATTGTCTTTATAACATCTTGTCATTGTTGAGGTTACTGATTTGTTTCCCTTTTGATTAGTGTGCTTGAGTTGGAGCCATCATCTAAACGATCCTTCAGTTCTTTTACTATTGTGACCAAGGATGCTATAGTTTTTTTTTTTCAATTTCTCCAGTCTTGTCTCATACTTAGCTTCAAATTCTATAGCACATTTGATGTCAAGTTGAGATCCTCCTATCATCATGTTGGAGTGGAGTTAAGACCATGGACTTGTTAATGGATGTGGACTTGAGGTGTTGAAGAATCTGTTGCTTGGAACTATATGGTGATGATGATGGAGTAGAATGTGGCTCTGATATCAAGTTGATAGGAACCCGCGTCCTATCTCATAGGAACATAGAGAAAAGGTTGAAAGAAAGGGAGTGAGCTGATCATTTCGAAGGGATCAGCCTCCAATAATGATCACTTCCAGGGGATCAACCTCTAATAATCAAAGTAATTTGATTATTTAATTGATTACTTTATTACTTGTCCCAAAAGATTACATAATGGCTCTACATATAGTCATACAATAACACTAAATCAATATAAAAATTATTAATAAGTCTAATAACCTATTCTAATATTTTGAAAGGGTAAACAATAATAAATCTAATGACCTAATCTAAATTTACAACAAATCTAATAGTATATTCTAAAGGATAATATTTTGAAGGGATTATCTAAATATGTCTATTTGGGGATCGAATAGGCAACATTAGCAATCTCTCCTTTGTTTCATCCTCAGCAACATTAGCAATCTCTCCTTTGTTTCATCCTCACAAGCCAGAGTCTATATCATCTTCACACCACATCAATGCTTCTCTTCATCTACCTCAGTCTCCTTTCATTTCTCCTTTCAATTTTTTTTCTTAATGACTATGATTCCTTCAATTGTATCTCTGTGCTGTATGAACAATTTTTGAGAAATGGATAGAATATATAATTCCAGCATCAACCAATAGAATGAACTATGATTTCAAGAATATTAGGATGGTAAAGGCATTTTAAGGCATATAACTTACCCCAACCAAAACTTTGTCACCGATAAGATCCACTGCTGGCAAGATACCTCTGCAGCAGAACATGGACAAGAAATTTTGTTCAATGATTTTTATAGAGAAAACAAACTATCCTCAAATTTGTAGTGTCAATCTCGAATGAAACATCACATTGCTGCATTCAAAAATGTACTGGCAATTCGTTATGCTTACTAACTAGATTAAGGTAAACAGGTAAAAGAAACAAAAAAAATCTTTGCAGATCAGCTCAGGCCATCAGATTTCAAGTAATGGTGTAACATTTGCTATTGCATATGTGCTTCTGAAGAGTTTAAGTTGTCAGCAGTGCAGGCTTTAAGGACTTGTGCAGAAACCAGCATTGTTCAACAATATATCCAATAAGGTCCATGATTCAATGTGAATTTCTAGTAAGCAAGGAAGATTAGAAAAGATATATTTACCAAATAATGGAATGCATCGAGCTAAACAGCTAAAGTCTATTCTTGTGGCTGTTCTTGTTGTAAATTCCAAGAAAACTATATACTAGTAGTTACATGGCAGGAAATCTGGACAGTATCAATATGCACCATCTCTAGGCGACTAATTTACAAAGGCACAAGACAGAAGGCACCTTTATTTGTGGACACTCTCACGAGACTACTATAGTAATTTAAGAGGACAATAATGTTAAAGGAAAAGATACATCCAAATTTTTCTAGGGAAATGAATGAACTGAAAATGAAGGGTTTTATTGAAAAACATTTCTTAATAGAATCCATTGTGTTAGGAGTTTGGATAGGAGAAAATTTACTCTTATATTTCACTGAGTATGAGGTTAAGCATACAAAAGTCGGAAGTCTGATAATTGCAGTATGGATTAGAAAATTTTAAACCTATGTTTATTCTAGAATGCAGAAGATCATGATTCTGTTTCATACCTAATGAAAAGGTGTACAGTTTTTGATAGGTTTTCCAATGCAAATAAATCCAAGACCAATAAGGAGAACGAATAGAAGGGGGGGAAATGATAACCACTAAGGCCATCAAGTGTTGACAAGCAAGGAACCTCAAGCTGCCAAGAGAATATCCTTGCACAGTTTAAAGCTAGGAGCTAGATTCAACTATTTACTATACATTTTCTTTCAAAAAGGTAGCCTGGTGCATGAAGCTCCCGTCAATGCGGGGTCCCGGGGAAAAGGGTCTATTGTATGCAAGCCTTACCTTGCTTTGCAAGAGGCTCTTTTTTAAACTCGAACCCGTGATTTCCATGTCACACATCAATAATTTTACTGTCACACCAAAGCTCCCCTTCACTATATATTTTCTTTCAAAGAATTTAGAAAAATATCAACAATCCAATAATTAAGTTAGAAGCATGATATAGCATGTTAATGTCTTGCTAGTATAGTGATGAAGAAAAGGAATCAAATTGAAATATATTTGAATTTTAAATTCCAAATTGAGTTGTTTGGTAATAATTCAAGTTGTTTAGTAATTAGTCTATTTTGATTTGTTATCTTTCAATTTGGATTGTCAATTAGTAGTGATAATTGTAGTTCCCAATCTGCTTTTAATCAATAAGATTTTCCACTTTCAATTCTCCATGAGATTTCCTCTATGTGAGGCTTAGTTCTATTTTTGTTCTATGCCTTATAGCATGCATACATCAAGGACCAATCAATGAAATCAAGGGTGGAACAAGCCAAGGATCTAATTGTAGTAACAATCAGCAAATTAAGATGGGAACAGTTATCTTTGCTCTTTACTAAACTTCACGAAGACAGCATGCAATGTACATTTCCTTTCAAAACCAAATGAGGATCCCCATGTATAAATTTAACAACACAAGTAAAGCAAACCCTTCTCCTGGATGTAGTAAGTTAGGGATATGACCAAAAGTTCCTCCTGGTTTCATGTGTTGGACCAAATGAAAAACATTATTAGATTAGTAAATAGTTTGAGATCAAGCTGCAGGTAGTGATTTTTATCAGAAAGAAGTTTGAATTTAAATTATCTACCAGATTCATATCAAGCTGCAAGTAGTGATTCTTTATCAAAAAGAAACCTGAATTTACATGATCTACCAGATTCAGAAAAATAATAAAAATAAGTTGCTTGTCCCCTCAATGGCAACAGATCATTAGCCATCTGAATTTCCTATAAAATACTAACACTTACGTTAAAGATTTTCCCTTGAAAAATATTGGAGGAGCAACAGCAGCATATATGACAAAAGCAATATGAAGCTGCACACAAGTCAGGGACACAATGAATGAGCCATAGAGCATCACTAAATTTGAAAACCTGATATATAATAAAGAGACAATAACATACCAAGTAAAAGAGGAAAAACCATCCAAAATTGAATGCGCTTTCCGTCCTATATATGTTGCAATGTCATTTATACTATCTAAAAGATATATAGGACTAGTAGATGGTAACTTGAATGGCTATAAAAAAAGATTAAAAATAGCATTGCACCTCATAGCACGATAAAGAGGCCTATACCACAATACGTATGCACCAGGGACACCTGAGATGAAGTATATAATCGCAAGAAACCAGATCTTGACGTCTACATGTTAGAAGCAAGTCAAATAAGTCCAGTTCTGATATGATGACATCCACTCAAGTTCTCAAAATACCTTGTCCTTTAATCCATGCAGCTGTAACTGCTATGATGTTCCAGAATAAGCACAACGTTAAACCTGCCAAACAAACAAAAAACTCCCAGAACATTTAGAACTCAATAGCATAAACATTATGAGTAAGTACTCATAAAAGAAATTTATTTTAAGCTAGCGAGAGTCAGTTAATATAACCATAAAATAACTCCAGGCAGCATATGCATTCAGAAACAACTATTTGAGACATGGACGAGAAACCACACTCTAGATGACATGACATAATGGCAGATGAAACAATCTCAACAAAACTATAGAAGAACTCCAGCCTGCTTATAAATTCAATACAAATTTATAACAACAACAAAAAACAGTGCATCCTAACTATTTGGAACATGGATCTTATCTGCCATAAAATACCAGTCAGTTAGAAACCTTTAATTGTCAGCAAAATTTATTTTGGTCAACCTGAATTCATAACCTAGATTCAAGTTGCCTCACTCTTAGAATGTATCAGTCATCTTTCAATATATTCACATCTTTAATCTTATTTCTCCTGATTTATCATCTACCAGAACACCCATACTGAATAATTAATATTACTCTCAAGTAATCCCACACATCAATCTCAACATTTATTTCTGCTCAATTTGTTGTTTCTTTACCACCAAAAACTAAAACATAACTGTTTTTATCAACAAATGTCAATCCAGCATGATGATGACATAGTTTTTCTCTAAATGCATAATGTTTATTTGAGATTCTTCTCTGTTCTACCTTCATAGTTAGCTTAGAACATTGAACAACATGTAAGCTTATATGTGCTCTGAGTTAAAGAAAGGAAAGCAAGCCAAATTCTAGAACCTTAAAAATAATGGAGAAGGGCCGACTATGATAAGAGGTTATACATACCTAACCATGAGGCAAATGCAAGGTATTGCAATCTTTGCAGGTGGATTGGTATCTCATTTGCAATATCATGATGAATAATAGGAAAGATAGGTGGCCAGTTTTTCTCATTTATAATAACTCCAGCTGCAAGATAAACAAAAATGTATGGCTTCAATCAATTTGAGGTCAAACAAGTATCAATATACTTGGAAAAACAATAGAGTTCATTGAAAGAGAGTGAAGTCATTGACATACCTCCTGCTAAGAAAAACAACAATACTTCTACTATAAAAAAAAAATACTAATCTTTTATGAAGGATAGTTACCTTGTGCTGCAGCCTCTTCTTTCCTTTTCAATTCCTTACATTAAAAACAGTAAATAAAAACAAAAATAAGTGCACACTCTCTAAATTGACATATATAAAATGTATATCAATAATCGCCAGATTTAAAAGTAGATGTGCATCATCTAGAAAATGTTCCATTTAAGATAGGCTTCAGCCTCAGACCTATACGTTCTTACAAACACTTATTAGAATAAACACCAAGAAAATAATTTTTATTTGCACTGTCTACTTTAATCTATATTATTTATGGCATTGTCACCCATATATTTTAGAAAAGTCATATATCAAAAAAGTGTGTCTGTGTATATACAAACAATAGAAATATCAAAATGTGGCTTCAATTTTGTCAATACAACAGAGCATCATATTTCTTTGCATCCTTTACTATCTACCTAAACTATAGCAACTATGATTGCTGCTTAGTCCAATTAGAATACATAACGATCAAGCATTTAAAATTTTAACACGACTTTCTTTCAAAGTTTGAGCTTTAAGATACTTGAGACTTTTGCCAAGAATATTAGTAATATTATTTTAGATAATATTTAATTTAAGTAAGACTGAGCTATGATATGGGTGCCAATTGTTTTTTACTTCTAATTTATCCTGATTTAAAATTATCAGCATTTATTCTAAAATCATCCATTATGCATTTGTACAACACACCAACTTAGCACAAACTAATGCAATCACCCAAATATTTCTTCATCCATAGGAAGCTCTTGGAACAAATGAACAATTGACCTTACACAAAACAAGAAGCTTATTAATCAACTGAACGGGAATACTACAAGTTATCCATTCAATGAATTAATTTGTTCCATATAACTTGACTTTAAAAAAAAATACTTCGACATAGCCATTTAGAAAAATGAAAGGAAAAAAAAAACTAAACAAAACATCAGGATTAGTACAAATTTGCATTTTAGAAGTCTAAGATACTGACTTACCTTTTCCCTCTGATTTAACTCTGCCTCCTTGGCTTGTAACTCCCTTTCCTTTGTCTTCAGATCCTACATTAAAAAGCAAAGATTGTGAGGGTATAGGAACTAGCAGTACCTCTACATCAAACACTACAAGCAATGCAATCGATATTAGGAATTGATGTTAAAAACAAAGACTATTGTCTCAAGATAAGTGAAAAATGGTTCTTATTGTTGTCTCAATATCTATGATGCATTGAAGATATTTATGGCATTTTGCTATGCAACAGACATAACAAAAATAATTTTAGGTCAGGAACACTACACCAGTAGGAAGATAAATATTGATGAGCCACTACATTAATTGAATTTCTGTCACCTACTATTTACTAGAAAAAAAAATCCAATAACTGCTACCACTAAACAAGCTCCCAAAGCATAAAAATATAAATTGAAATTGATGAAAACAACAAATTGAGTTCAAACTATTTGGTCCAGCTGCATGAATCTTATCTCTCCATTGAATTCGACAACAGTAATATGCTTAGTAAGTCATTAGTCATTCCAAAGGGCAAATGCATGGATCCATTTGCACAAATCTCCAAGGGTAAGCAGACCCCTTAGCTTAAAAATTGTAAGAAACCCCAATAGGATATTGAAACAATCAAGAACAATATGGGTGGGTATTATTTCATTCTCATATAGTCCCTAGTCAATCTAATTTACCAATAAATTCACATTGGATCATTCACACAACATCATTGGAGCCTCAACAGAAATAAAAATTGGTTTGATTCATGATTACTAGATCATAATGAACAAACTTAGGCGAACTAAGCATTTGATAGAACTAAAATAATTTCCATTCATATTATTTTCTACTAACTGGTAAGTCCTTGCAATTTTGAAACCGATAGATAGAGCTTAGTGCAGGGAGTTTGCACAACATGACTATTTCTCCTGATTATCTTATGTAGGTTCTTTGGTCTTCTTGTATCCCTCATACTTTAAGTCTAACTGAGTTTGACTAAATATGAAACTAACCTATTTTATCATCTTTTGGGATATTAATAAATACACGAAATTGAAATAGGTGGAAATTCTTAATTCAAAATAATGTAATGAAGGTAAATGAGATGAGTTTAACTGACTAATCCTACAAGTGATCGATCCGGACACACGGAAGTTTTCCACCGGTCACTAGAGTAAATCGGAAAGCACGAAAGGCGTGTCGCTTCACAGCCAGCATTCCAGGGTTATTTTCCCACTAGAGGAAATTAATCTGCAATGCGTCGTAGCTAGGAATCGACCCATGGATGCTTGATTAAGTGCAAAAGCACCTTGCGGTTGAACCGTAGCCCCGGGGACAAGTAATATTGGTTAACGTGTATATGTGAGTAGGTGATGCTAGATCAATTTTTAGACATTAAAATTTTAATCAATTCAAAGACAGAAGTATCCTTAATTCATAAAACCATCTTAGAACTTGACCTAGGTTACATAATTGCATGTGTATGTGGCGTACATACTGTTGAACTTAGTTTTCCTCCGCCATAATTTGATCCAGCTGCTTTTCCTCGTACACCAGGATCCTGCTGCAATTATCACCAAATAATAGTAATTCCAAAATCTATGTGGAGAAAAGTAGACACTTCAACATCAAAGAAACAGCGAGATCTGTAGATTAGATGGTTTTTTCAGAAATTAATTAAATTAAACAAAAAAACCACCCAAGAACCTTATAACATATATCTGCTGGTTTTCTTGAAAACAAAAGCGCTTTTTTCGCCAAAAGTTTTTTAATCATTTTCCAGAGGAAAGAAGGATAATCCAATCACACACAAAAAGAATCTTAAATACGTCGTTCTAAAAAAATTTGTTAATGTTGGATAATGTTGGTATAAGACATTAGAGAAGTTAGCGATGAGACTACCTAGATACTAGTTTAGTGTACCTTTCTACTCCCAGAAATAGTCCCATAAGAATCTAGCAAAGCATTCATTCTCATTTCAAGACCAACGGTCTCGGCTTCTTACCAATTAGAATCGTATGACCCAAAACTTTATAATAGGATAGGAAATTACTGAAAGAAAGAATCGTATGACCCAAACTTGATGAACGGAATAAAATCAGTAAGTATTAGATTCCAGTGGTGGTCAAATTTTTGCGGCACCGTTTCTCGTATCGGAAGGTCAGATCGCGAAACACTCGTTATATTTCATAGAAACAACACAATAAATAAGCACATTATAGAGCAAACCCTCAATTCAGTATCAACTCAAGAGAACACGAAAGAAGACATCTTTCGCATCCGGCTTGCGACTACCAAAACCAAAAGGCGTCACTGACTCACAAAAATTATAAAGGAGACAGCAATCGTAAAACATCTCACTGAATCGGAATCTCACACTGCAAATTTTCAGTCTTTCAGATCTGGCACCAAATCTAACGTACGTGTCAAGGACCGCAGAACTACACATTGAGACGTAAATGAGGACAGATGAGAACGACGAACTCACCGCGAAGGGATTGACGTCTTCCTCGTGGAAGGGATCGGCATCGTATCTCCCCGCCATCAGACCTCAATCCGCGAGCGTGCGTGCGTACGTGCGAGAGAGAGAGAGAGAGAGAGAGAGAGAGAGACACAAGAGTATGTTGACCACCACTCCACCCCTGGAGTCGGTGTATCTTGTACCGGATCTGGGTTTTTGGTGACACCGTATCCCGACCGTCTATTCGCTAGTGGAAAACAAGTAATCTCTGTTCTATGGGTGAGATTATATCATAGGTCGACATGACTTCGGATGGAAGCAATTGCAAGGTCAAAATTGTGCAACAAGCTGTAGGCGATCACGGTCTCGGCATCAAAATTAATGGAATTAGGCCGCTACCCTGCTGAATTTAATTTGACTAATTTTGACTGTTTTCCCCCATTTCCAGCGGAATTTGAAGATGTGGTATTTAGGGTTCCTGTTTGGCCTAATGTATTGTTAATTTTTGTATCAATTTTTTTATATGAGAGATTTTCAAATAGACTTAGAGATTATTTCAAAAAAAATCTCATGATTTATTAAAATTGTCGAGATTAATCTCATAAACATGGCCTTTAGTGCAGTGGTAAAGTTAAATCTTAATGGTGCAGTGGTAAAGCACTAGGAACAATCAAGAGAACCAATTTTGAATTCTATTAGAGATAATATTTTAAAGGTCAAATATGCATATAAGCTTATAGTGAAAGCCGTCAACCTAATATCAAAATAAATAAATAATGAAGCTTCACATTTGAACAACTGAAGAATAAGCTGAGATTCAACAGCATTTGAACTATCAGAACACACTGTTTTAAAACCACTAAAATGCACAACTGAAACTCACATAAAATGCAAAAACAAAGATGTAACCTTGAATCAAAGGATCCAAAATGATTTGATTCAAGGAAATCAAGGATTCATAAGAGATGAGTTAGCATAATTCTTTGTCAAGGATGAAGGACACCCTTCTCAGATTCCAGTTGCTTCGCAAAGTGCAGCTTTTTGCGATAAGCCCAAGCTTGCCATCTCCATCAATAGATGGTGTGCTTCCTATCCATGGTGCCAATTATAGGCCTTTTCTCGCAAACCTCCTGCATGAGCTCCTTTGCTTTAGCCATGTCCCCTGCTTTCGTGTATCCATCGATCACAGTGTTGAAGGTCTGGACATCAGGTTTGCAACCAGCTCTCTCCATGCAGGTTAGCATCCGACGAGCTTTCTCGACACTGCCTTGCTTACAGAGTCCATTTATGTAGGTGTTGTAAGTAGTAGAACAAGGTACGAGACCTATCAGAAGCATTTCGTCAAACAAATCATCAGCCTTCTTAAAATCATTTGCCAAGATGAACGCATCCAGAATCCTATCGTACATCATGATACCAGGCCTTTGCCCCTCCATTCTCATCAGCTCTAGAAAGGAATGTGCATCGTCGGCTTTGCCTTCGTCGATGAGTAAGCTGATAACATGGCTATACTCCAATGCACCGGGCACGAACCCGGCGTTTTGAATCTTCTCCAAGAATTCTATCACCTGAGCAGAACCTCCCTGTTTGCAAAATGACAAGAGCACAATTGAATACAATCTAGCATCAGGATCGCAGTCATGGAGTTGCATCATCTCCAGAAGCTCCATTGCAAAGCTCAACTTCCCGTTCTGGCAAAGAGCTTCTATGAGGATGGAAAAGGTTGTCGCCTCGAACCGAATGTTCATCTCCGGCGCCTTCGATAGCACATCTCCGACCATGGCAAGGCCCTCCTTGCTCTCGCAAAGAACAGCAAGCAACGCGTTCAATGAAACCGCAGAAGGAGTGCTCCGGAACTTTGGGATTCTGAAGAAGAGATCCACGGCGTCCTGGAGTCTGCCTGTTCGGCCGAAGTTCTGAATCACAGTGACAAATATTCCTTCTGGAACATCAAATCTCTCGTCTTTCTCGAGATGCTCGAGGACAGAAGATACATGAGCAAGCATGCGCTTTCTGAAGAGATGTCTGATGACGAAGGCGTAGGCGGATGGGCTCGGATCGGTGCCGTAGCTACGGAAGCAATTGATCAAGATGGAGATGTAATTGGTCCCGTCGTTTGGCTCTTCGGCAATTTTCTTCTTCAAGGTCTCCATTGCCAGCTGCTCGCTGAGACTCCGCTGCCGTTTGCCGTTGTGGGAGGATGCAAACCATCTGCAACTTCTCACACAAATGTTTCTTACACGGGAACTGGATGTGATCATCCTGTACTTCGCCAGTGCTTTCTTTTTCCTCGGGGAACGTTACTGAAAACACAATTCTTATCCGAAGATTAAGCAAGAATCATTAAAGGGAGCAAACCTAGAAGAGGAAGGGGAAAGGCCTCAATATCTCAAGATCCAATTTTTCAGAAAACCTAATCCGCGCAGTAAAAAGTCGTCCACCTACAAGATTAATCAGATCGGTATGAAGCTGTAAGGCTATGTAAAGGCCTCTAGGATTACCAAAAATAAAAAAATAAAGCACCTTAAGGTATAACAAAATGTCATAAACTTCCATAAATAGAACTTGGGAAGTATAACAGTGTGGGTGAACAAAGTGCTTGCAAGCTCGCAGAACTAATACAATGATCAACTTTTCTGAAAATGTAGACTACAAAATCAGAGATCATTAACCTGAAAACAACAATCTTGGAACAAAATGGATTCTAGTTCATGTTGAATAGTGTTGAAGTATTCTGTAACAACAGCAGCAGGACGACAACATATAGTTTTTCTTCACTGTGAGCTCTGGCCACCAGAAGCTCTGTTAGCTATCGAGGATGAGATTAGAATAGAACTCAAAAGTGTATGACGCAAACAGGGTTGAACTTCTCCATGCCTTTTTTGAAATGATTTGCATTTTTTCTTGTGTCCTACCATAACTGATGGCCGCAATGCCAGGATGTCAGGTTGGAGTTGTTAAGCTTGCTGAAACTTTCAAGCATCCGCAAATTTAAGCCTTTCAGTCATCCTGTGAAAAAAGTTTACACGTTTTCTTAATATTATAAATAAGCTGAAAATGGAGTTCTCCTATTTCTTGATTTCTAAAGAATGAAGAGGTTGACAAGTGCTAAAGCATCGTTAAGCAAAGATATCGCCAACCAAACTTGCAGGCATATCTGGTGACCAGCCATGGGAACTGGGCCTTCTCGTGCTGCCACCGAAGTTGAAATTGTCATGGTTATTAGCACATCAATGGTTCTTCCAACTAAGAGGCCAACTGCATCAGAATAGCATTAAATTTATTATCCCTCTAAAAGAAATGTATAGTATTCAGATTTTGTGTTCTATGTGGTTTATAGCCATTCATAGATTTATAACTAAAGCAATCACAATAAGACTAGAATGGCCAGTACTACAGGAAAATCCATAATCCCTTGTTTGTGAAGATTGTCAGCATAGAAAACAATTTAACAAATGTAAAAGAATTTATGACATCACCTAATTGGGTCTCATAATGCTTTCCACTCCACCCATGAACTCATCTCAAACAAAGTGGAATTTCCTGTTCACGATTTACATATATTATATCTGAATATGCCTCATAAATAGTGGAAATTATGCCTGATTTTGCTAAATAATACTTGTTTGTTGTAATTTAGCTCTATTAGCATTTATAACAACCAAAGTAGATATATTCTTGCAAAATTGGCATCATCAACAGTTTGGAAATGGAACTTGAGAAATAGTCCAGCATGCAATGTTCAGAACCATAAGATCCCAATTTAAAAACAAAACAAAACAAAAGAGAAAGAAAAATCCAACTAATTTCATTTTAGATTTTGTGATCCTCAAAAGATCAAAATGAAACTTTGGAAGTGATTCTGCAGCATGTTTGGTTGTCTTTTGGGGAGGTGATCTACAAGTGATCACAAGTTAGCAAAATCACTTCTGGAGACTCATTCAACATTCCAACAGAAAGTTAGAGCACAATATTATTCTATAGGGATTAAAACTATTGCATTTTCATTAAGAATATATTAATCTGAGACCTTGATTCTGTAACTGCATAAAGAACAGGATGTGACTTCTGGAAATGTTTCCTACCATGCTAGCACAACTAAAAAAAACTAGTAGATTATACTATTTTATATGTTTATAGCCCTTATTTTTCAGACACTATCCTATATTAGCAAGCATAAACTCATGAAGTTCACGATTTTGAAAGATAGTCAAAGATGTCACACATCAAGAATTTTGTTGATTTTATTGCTCTCTATATGAGATAGTGACTTTTTGGCTTACAAAAGATAATGTGGAATCTGGGAATGCATATTGTTTCACTTTGACAGTACAGGTATTTAATTTTTGCATTAGTAGAAAGTCTATTCACGTTGGGCATGTTGTATTCTGTTACAGAAATATGTGTATACTACTGCCACAGTAAATAATTACTGCTTTTGAGAAGTGAAATTGACCCAAACATTTTTTTATCACTTCATACATAGAGAGGTGTCAAATTCTGGCATCATACTGGGGTAGATCAAAAAGCTTGAGAATCAAAGTTCACATATAATATAACAAACACAATGTCAGTTAGGTATAAAATTTAAGTATCCTTACAGAAGATTATGTGGAATGGTAAAGTGAAATAAACACATGAGAAGAACCAAGTTAAGAGGATGAAAATTTTTGGCTCAGGTGGTACTTAGCTGTGTTTAAAGAGCCGTTGGTAGAGGCAAAAGAACATTGGTTCATCCTCACATAACAAGCTTCTCTTCTACAGACTTCTAAAATAGTAGTAATCGTAGTTTTTTGCCTTACTATGAAGCACTCAAAAAGATCATTTTACATATCTTTGTTTATTGTTATTAAAATGATTCAGGCAACCTACCAGATTTCAGATATTGACTCATTCCTTCCCCATTTATATTTGCAGATAGTATAACACTTTCTCATTCAGTTTCCAGAGGAGAATACCAGCTATCAAATACCTTCAAGAGAATCAAGCATAAAAGTGACTTAATTAATGGCAAAAGGAGAGAAGTAACAAAATAAGAACCATGAAATCATTGGTTTGCCAAAAGAAATCCTACTGCATATACACACTCAGAAGTAACTGTAGCTATAGCAGCACCGCCTATGCCTAGACCAAGTAGAAATATCAAAATGGGATCAAGTATCGCATTTAGCAAGTTTCCAGCACCTGATATGCAAGATGATTGTAGATGTTGCTCAGTGATGAATATAGTATCAAAATAAGATGTGCACAATAACTAGAAAAACTAAGTTTAATAGTGAAGATGAGATAGAGGGAGAGTTAAAGTAAGCATAAGTTAATATCATCGAAAACATAATACTTACAGACAGCAAATAATGGTGTTTTGTATCCTTAAAGCCACGAAATGTTCCTTGTGCAGCAAGTGTCATTACAATTGCAGGAGCACCAAATGCTCGTAGGGTAAGAAATTGTTCTGCAGGTAATCGCATAGGTGAATCCTGCAACAACCATAAGATGTGTCAATTTCCGTACAGGCATAAGAAAGAATTCAACTACCCTCCTTCATTGCAATGCAGAAATACTTATTAGATTCTTAGCGACAGTTCTAACAATTAGCTTTAAACATTGATAGCCTTTTTGTCAGACCCATAACAGCAGGAATTTGCAAATGTGTTATCTTTCCTGTCCACCATGCTTCTACAAACCAAAGAAGTAGTTCTGGAATGAGAAACCCCCAATTGGCATACTTAAAATAAGATTAGCAGACTAACATTAGTGCCAAACTGCATAAGCTGAATGGAATTCCATGGCTCTCCTTTAGGAAACTCTACGTTCCAAAATCATCAATATAGGAAATCACTTTTTAACAAGAAGGAATGTAATTTTATTTCCTTGACTTTTTCAATATGCATTATCCATTCAGTTGAAAAGATTAAAAGAAGATCAAGAGTTCACTTTAGTTGAATACAGTTGTGTAATGATGATGAAATTGCAAGAGTAACTATTGTGACAATTGCCTGATTGGACATACAACAGTTATACCCATGAAATCCATCAGCATTCTCAAGCCAAAAATTAGACTGATTGATTCCAAAATCCCAACTGCAGCAGCCAAAGCCAGAGAAGTCGATACTGCTGGAAGAGACTTCCTGCTCTCTCCATCAACTTCACCGTTGGGCTCATGTTGCAAATATCCTGTGCACAAACTACAATCTTGTCTAAAATATGATTCCAAAAGTTGTCCATCTACTTTCACACAGAGATAATAACTCCAACCTATTTCACGAGCAAAATCATTGTCCCCAGGACGAGGCTGTAGAACCTGCTGAGCAGCAACAAAGGACGTAGTCACATTGAGCAAAGGAATGTTAAACAGCTTCGATACCAGATTGAAAACCGAGACCGAGACACCAGTTGCTGCTAGCTCAGCTGACCCTATCGAGGTGTTATACAACTTTACATGGTGGGAAGAGAAACGATTAATAAGTAAATTAGCAACATGGCATCAAAGTTCCGCCTAAATGCTCCAATTGAAGCAATCCATGCATGAATGAAACAGTCAAACCAGAAAAACTGCAACCTTTCTGCCACACAATGTGGCAAGATTCTCAAAGATAATAAATTTTGAAAAGAAAAAAGACCAATACCCAAATGTCCTACGAAGGCGGTGTCCACAAGCAACGCAATGGGGTCAGCAGCAAGGGCCAACATAGCCGGAACTGCAATGCCTAGGATCTCCAAATTGATATCGTCGCCTCTAGGAACCCCCAATAGAAAAGTCAATTTCTCAACCGAAAACGCTCGACCAATCGAAAAAAACAAAAAACAAAAACGTAACTTTCGGCAGGCGAGACAAGGAACCTAGAAGAAGCACATGACAAATACCTCATGGGGAGTGAGACCGAGCTGAGGAGAGGTTGGAAGGTGTCCGAAAGGCCAGTGCTTAGCTTTCTGACGGGGGTTGCGCCTGTTCTGAGTTCTTAAGCGGGTTGTGCGGCGAAATAGGCGATGCTTCGTGTTCGGTGTCCTCGTAGGCGGCGAAGGGGAATAAGAGGGGCTCGAGAAAATTCGGACGGGAGCATGGAAGGAGGCGATGGCCATGGCTGGGATGGGAAGAGAGCGAGAGACCCTGTGGCTCCTTGCTGCCGCGGGGGCGTCCGCTTCGCGACCATAAGCTTGAAGCTTTGTCTCATCTCGCTGGCAGCTACTCTCTAGAAACATGAAATACCTTTTTTTTTCTTTTTTTTTTTAAAAATACTCCAATTAATAATTAGGCATTAGTATTTAGAGAAATTGCATTTTGCAACGTATATTTTACTACCCTGTAAACTAATAATTAGGCATTGGGATTCACTGGCCATAGACAATTCAATCTTAAATAAATTTTTAGTGAGAATATTAAATAAAAATCAAAATATACATGATTTTTTGACATTACCATTGGCTCAAGATGACAATTCAATCTTAAATAAATAAGAAATTTATCTGATTTTCCCAGAATTGCCTTCGTTAGCGGGTGTAATAAAGGATAATTGGACAGCACATAATGCATCCTTATATGGACTTCGATAAACATGATAAACTTCTTTGCCTTTTTGATTGAAAGTGTTTAGGTGGAAGGAATTCTTTTGAATTATTGCACAACATCAAAGATTTAGATCTAATTACAAAAGCTATACAGGGACCTCTATATTTCAGGGCTCAAGAACAAGTTCCAACGACAATATTTCATATATTACGATCAATTCCCCCTAGTAAAAAACAAAAAAGATGAACACATGTAATGTAAGAGGGAGTAATGAAATCACGCGACAAGAATATAAATGGCAAATTCCATGATGAAACCAAGCATGAATTGAATGCAAATGAAACTCCATCAAGACTTCATGATTCTGAGGTCAAATTTGCTTACCAGAAGACCACCAACCTTGACCCACCTCTTCAAACACCTGAACAAATTTGAACTGCATATGCAATGTTTCCATGTAAAGGGTCGAGCAAATACTACGTTTCTAATAAGCTGGACAAATATCACTCCTTCGGTTGTTCCTCTGCTTTGGTTTGTGTTGTTGATTTGGCATCTTCTGGCTTGGTCGAATCAGCAGCAGATAGAACTTCCTCTGCAGTCTTTGTTTCTTTGCCATTATCTACCCTCAAGTTAAGCAAGAGATCAGCAGCATCTGAGGATTCCTTGCTCTCTTCTGCTGCACTCTTTTGAAGAGACTCGGCGATGCCCTCGACCATCTCGATAAAGTTCCTACAGTCTGCAGTATAACAGCAAATGATGAATCATAGAAATAAGTTGAGATGCAAGTAGATGAGGAATTTTATAATAAGGAGAGGGAAAAGAAATAGTATTATTATAGAGACTAAATATGATGGATACGCTTATTTAAACGATGTAATAGAGTCAGCACTCTAATAAAATAAACAAGAGAAAAGAATCGAATTCTCCTATCTAGTTGAAGGAAAATTGGGCGGGAATATATTTAACTTCATCCAATTCTTTATTTCTGCTCAAATTCAAAGAATTGAAAGCTTCTACAATAAATAATGACACATGAGGCCTATTCCTTGAAAAAAAATGGTAAATTAAGAAAGGTGAATATGTAAGAAGGAAAAAAAGGACAGACAGACATAAAAGTGGGTGAAAGAAGGATTACTTTTTCATATTTAACATCTGTAAATTAGTTTTCCAACTTGATGGGTGAGTTACAAAGGGTGGATGTTCAAATCTATCTCTTGAAATATTCGTCTTGCCTCTTTATTTGACAAGGAAATAAGAGACACAAGGTCCATCCTTTGACTTATAGCTTCAAGAAACCGACCCTAAATGACATCGTTTTCTTCCATATGATTCTGTCGAAGCAAAAAAAAAGATGGATGCAAGTGGGTGAAAGAACAGGAGAGGAGCAAGAAATTTGATTCAATCCAATACCTTCATTTCATTGCTAACCTCATCTATATACCTTCATTATATTTGACCAAAAATGAGTGAAAGGGCATTATTTTCCCCCACAGTAAACTACTTTCTTTATCTTTACTTCTACTTCTACACATTCATGATTAAACTACTTCCTACACTTGTTTATCTTCACTCTTACCTCTCTTTAAGTAAATATAAGGGTACAGCAAGAATAGTTCTCGGCAAGTAACCATGTGAAGTTGCTGATAGAAGTTAGGAAGACTAAACTACATTTATGCGCATTGTCTAGTTGATTCTAACTACATAGTGTATGATGATTAATAATAAAGTTTATCAACGGAAGGAAGTTCAAAAATAATCAGGATTGCAAAAATCATAAAGTTCAGTAAATACAATCAAGCATGCCTAGAAACAAACAGGAAGAGGTATGCAGGCTGATAAGCAAGCAAAACATAGGTGATATCTATATTCCACCTCAATCAACTTGAAACATTGGCTTGGTATTCAAATTAATCATTAGAAATGTAACTAGTTTACATGCTGCCACTAATCATGAGAAAGCCTCAAGTGTAATATTTTTTTCTTTAAAAAAGATCTAGCTTAGAAGCTAAAAGAACACGCTTAATATTAACCCTGTATTATTCATAATCTCAAAATAAAGATTCAGCTGATAAACGAACTATGTAATTTATAACTATGTGCGAGTATGGATATAGACATATAGTCGAAGTGTCTTTAACTAAGATTTAGCAGCTTCAACCATTTAATGTTTAATCACCCAATCCAACTTGTATGAAACACAAGATTATTAGTTTGGGATAAATTAAAGAGCTCACTTCCTACAGAACCGAAGCGAATACAGAACATCTCTTCCTTCAATTCCCCATCAGCAAAATCCGCAGCATGCCACACACACGACTTATCATTCCCCGCATGCTCCTGAATCTTCATCGATGGAAGAACTGAAATAGAAAGAAAAAAAGGAAAATTGTAGATCCAACGTAACAAGAACTAAAAACCAAATCCAAGAAGAATCGACCACTCACCGAGATGGTTGGCGCAGATCTTGAGCGTCTTGGCCTGTCGCATCACTAACCGAACCTTTCCGGTCTCCCGGTGCTTCAAAAGTTTCACATTCCCCGTGCCCCTCTCCTTCCACAGGTTCCCTTCCTTGTCGAACCGATAAAGCTTAGATTTCCTGACGACAAGCAAGCAGGTCAAAACTAAAGATCTCGAAACAAAAAAAAAGCACAAAAACGATTCAAGAGAAGAAAGACTTTACAGATCTAGCAGGACGTCCTCATCCTCCTCGCCGGTGGTGACGGCGACCTCCGAGAGAATGACGATAGGGGTGATCTGAGCTCCGGTATCCTCGTCCTCGCCGGCAGCGCTCTCCGCTGCCTCGTCCCCGCGATCGGGGTTGCTGCTTGCCATGGAATCCCAATCGGAAATGGCCGGGACAAGAAATGAATACGGAACGAAACAGGGGAGATGATGGGAGTTAGGGCATGGCTTTATATAGGAGGAAGCGACGCGGTGAGAAACAAGCCAGTGGGTTGGTCGCATGGATTTCTATGCGGACTCGTTTGTCTGAAGAAAAACATGCCAGTTATATGCGCTCGCATGGATCGTTTATATCTGTCTAAATTATCGCAACTCAATTACCATATGCAGTAGATGCATTCTTAATTTTTGCAGGAAAAAATCAAAAGAATTATTTTCATTGTCAAAAAAAAAAAAGAATTTACTAAGTTAACGTAACTATGAGATGATGGCCATTAATCAAATCCACATGACGTCAAATTTTGGCCAACAGAGAACAAATCAAGGTTCATCATGAAAAGGAAAACCATGTTTTCATATTCTTATTACATCTCATTCAAGAACAACCTTAACACATGATCTCGTAGGAGAGCAATCGGTACGGACCAAATCATTGGCTTCTTCAATTGCAAAACGACAGCCGTCGAATCCTGGCTGCTGGCTGCTCCTTCACCTTCCCGACTGGTCCCTTCTCTTGCAGGCTCCGGGACCTTGGCTTGGCAGTTTGGGGGGACACCACGCAGCTCTTCTTCAGATCCCCTGGGGATTGGATGAGCCGGTTGCAGTCTATCGCTGACGGCAGTCCGGCGATGCTGTGCCGCCTCAATCGCGGCCTCACCTCGCCTTCGGGATAGCATCGGCTACCTCCGCTCAAGCTCAACGAACCTTTCCTGCCAGCCGATGATGCCCGGGAGAGCAGCTTTGTGGGGGACTGCACGGTCATGTTGCGGCCCGAGCTTGAACCGGAGTCGCTGCCGCTTTTGGAGGTGGTGATGGCTCGTCGAGCTCCTCCAGCAGAGCTAGGAGTTTTGGAGGAGGCATTTTGCTGGTTCTCCCATGGTTTTCCTGACATCAAGCGTGCCAACCAGCTCCATCCCAACTGGGGATTGCTTGGGTCTTGGAGAATGAACTTGCCACTTCTGTTGAAGCTCAGTACTGGGGCTTCAGATTTGGATGAGCTTCGCCACTGCATCAAAACATAAATATTAATCTGACGGCGACATTTGCCTCAGTTCTCAAAATAACCAGTTGTTATTACCTGATGAGAAAATGCATAAGCTAAAGCCCTCTCTCTTCTTAAAGCAGCTTCTTTCTTGTTCAATTGCATTGCTTCAGCTTGTTCTTTAGATTGCAAACTATGATTCCACCCCTCTCCTATCTGTCACTGAAAATTAACCATTAGCAGTCGACAGAAGAAAAAAATCTTAGTTTGGAGGCAAACTGTTTATCACAATCTCCATTTGTGTTCCGAGATAAAGAGACGAGAAAAAACAGATGCATTCAACCTTTTTCTTGTTGTCTTCCTTTTCAAACTTTGGTTGCTGAGGCATATGGATTTCCTCCAATTTGTACCGCGAAGGAAGTTGCATCTGCACTCTTGACATCGTCTGCAAGGAGTACAAGGTTTTTGTTGTTTGCGACTTGGCAGCAATTCCATCGACAACTCTCCTCAGCCTATCCAATCCTTTTGAAGCTCGGAAAGAAGCCCTTGCCTTGATGAATCCATTATATGAGTTAACAAGTTCTCAGTTCAGAGTACAATCAAATAAGCAACGTTCATAATATGAGAATATCTGGCTATCATTAATAACAAGATCTTGAACTTCCGTAGTATGAGAAACTTAATATGCTCTTGTGATAACAAAGTCTTTATTGAGAGTCAACTTAAATAACGAACTTCCAGTATGAGAATAACTTAATATTTCTTTGGATGAAGCAGAACTAATATTTTGAAATCGACCAACTTTTCATTTGTGCATAGACATGCAAAAAGCTATTTATTTCATGATAATGTGATGTTTATTAAAATTTGATTATCACTAAGATTATGTTGTAGAAACAACTAAGCAAGGCAATAAACTGTAAAGAGATAAATTTAATGCTGAAAAGCTAAATCGTGTTAGAACATATAAACAGTTGCCTAAGCAAATTTTATGTTGAATGAAGACTAAAAACAACTAGAGTTTCCATAATATAGGTTTTCAAGGTAAAACATAAACACGGTTTTGTACTACATGTCACTGGGTAGATTATACCTTTTTTTAAGTATAATCAAATTTCCCAGTATCTGACCATTGGTTTGACACATGAATCACATACAAGATCTCAGATTATCAAATCCATAATACTTTTTTTACTACCATAATCAAGATAAAGTTAGACCCAAAATGATAAACAAAAAATTGATGATTAAATGATTTTGGAAAAATATTTGTTGATTAGGAGACAGAGACGATGAAGTATTCATATCTGCAAGAAATGATCACTTTTCAATCACTTCAGAAACTGATTATTTCAGCTGCGATAATGATTTCATTATAGCTTGCAAGCTGAATCATTGTAGACCCTATGGATGAGGGAAATAACCAGATCAATACCTGGTGACCTCTGAATGCAGTCTGGATTCTAACGGCGGCAACATCTTCTGTTGGTTTGCTAGAGGACTTAGCTGTTGAGGTGGACAAGCGAATGACCTCTGCTGCAGCCCGAACTGTAGCAGCTGCAGCCTCTGTGGCAATAGCAGTGGCAAGCGCCACTGTGTAGGTGTGGGAACTCTGCTTGCTCTCCGTAACCATCAGCTTATCCTCCTCGATGGAAATGGGTGGCAGCAGAGAAGTAGAATTCTGAATACAACTCTCCATCTCCTGTGAACCATGGAAACCAGCATGCTTGGATTTGTCATTATTACCTTTTCTGAAATCTGATTTCAAGCACTGGGGTAGCAAGGACTTCCTCAAAGAACTGAACCATTTCAGTTTACTTGCCATCATCCTGCCTACTCTTGGTTAATAGCGTCCTTTTGGCTCAATAAATCCTGTGAGAGAAACATGATTGGATAAATGACAAACCAGAGCTTAAGCAAGAACAAATAGCACTGAATGTGTTCTTTGACTGAACAAGTCATGTGAGAGAAACTTGATTGTATAAATGACAAATCAGAATACAAGCAAGAACAAATAGCATTCAGCAATTTCCCTTAGTTTCCACATTGTCTTACCTCCTCTCGGTTAGTTGTGTTCTCTGATCGAGAAATGAGAAACGTGATTGGATAAATTTCAATCAAAATTCAAGCAAGAACGGATAGCATTTCACAATTCCCTTTTGCTTCTCATTCACCTATCTACTCTCGGTGAAATGTGTTCTTTGATCAAATAATTCCGTGAGAGAATCTTGATTTGGTAAACAGCAATAATTATAACTCAGGGAAGAACGCTAATGTTGCTATATATCCTAATCGTTTCTCATTCTCTACGAATCCATCATGCGCCAAAAAGATTCTTATTTTTTTCATCACAAACAAAAAATTGCATTTCCCCTATTTCAAGCAGAGAGAACATGAATAAAGATGCCAGCTTTATTCCGTGGAAAAATCAGAGCTACAGGAATAATTGGTTTCAGAAACATAATCGGAACATTTAGTAGGAAATACACAAGAACAGGAAGAGCGAAGAAGAAGCCAAGAGGAGGACGAAGCCAAGAATCAGACCGGCAAAAAAAATAAGTTTTTAGGGTATCCTAACCTCACCTGGCGCAGAAATCGATGAAAATGAAATTGCGTCGGAGGTAACGATCCCGGCTCGATCACGTCAGAGGGAGGAAAAGAAAGAGAGAATGTTCTCTCTTTTCCCCTTCTCTTCGAGCGGGAGGAGGAGGAGAAGAAGAAGAGGAAGAAGGTGGCGTTCGGATGCGCGAGCGAAGCGGAGGGGGCATTTCCTCTCTCTCTCTCTCCACCGTGGCGGGGGGAGGGGGAGCCATCGCCATTCGCCAAAGCTCCACCATCGATCTCCTCTCTGATCGAGCAGGGCAGCAGAGCACGAGCGAGAGCGGCCCGTTTGCGCGATGCCCTTTTACTATATTTTTGTATTTTAAAATAATGAAGAAAATAAAAAATATATTTTTAAAACAAATATATATATATATATACAAAAAGATTATTAAAAAATTATTAACAATAATAAATAAAATTTATTTAAATATAAATAATAATATAATAAAAAATTGAATTTAAAATTAATTCTAATTTACTAGAATAATATTTAATTATTATTATTATAAAAAAAATATTTTTTAAATTTTAATTAAGCTTTGTTTCTACCATCAAGGAACCATTAACAAGTCTATGCCATGGAAGGAGCACTTGGCTCTCTCATTTTTAATGCATCGACACGAGCCATAAGCAGTGGTTCGGGTTCGGTTTTTAAAAATTTCGGTTCGGTTTACCCGATTAAACCGAATTAATCCCATTTTAATCGGTTCGGGTTTAGAGCAGTAAAAAATCTACAGTAAAAAAAACCCGGCCCGCTACCGCTGTACCGCATACGGCAGTAAAAAAACCCTAACCTTTCGCCTCACTCGCGACTTTCCAGTCTCCACAGAGCTTACGCCGCGATTCCCTTTCCTCTTCATCACGATTCTCTGTCGCGAGTTCGCCGCCGCAACTCTCCAGTCTCAACTTTCTCTCTTCGGTTCTTCCCTTAATCTCCCTCTCTTCGGTTCTTCCCCTCATTCTCGCTCAGCGCTCTCCCTCATTCTCGCTCGCCGTCGCGACTCGCGAGTGGTGATTCTCCTCGCGACCTCGCGCGATTCGTGT